>NW_006159501.1:1368327-1375295 GCF_000334495.1 Tupaia belangeri chinensis | reverse complement strand
AAATCAAATAAAATAATTCTTTATTTTTATATTTTTATTTATTTATTTATTAGAGAGAGATTTTTGCTATAGGGTATGTGCGTTCACCAGAGAAACAGAGTGAGACAGAGAGGCAGAAAACAACAAATTACCCCCAAGGGGGATGGCTGCACTGCGATTCCTTCTCCTCCATTATCCTCTCGGAATCTTGGGCACGCACACACACATACCTGGCCTGAGTTTTAAGTCGCCAGGTCTGGGACTCAAGTCTCAGTCAACTACATGGGAGTCCAGCAGCATAACCATTATACCATCTGATGGTCCAAAATTAAATAAAATAATTATTTTTAAAAAAGAAAATGTATGCAAACAACAGTGATACAGGGTAAGATGACTCGGGACCAGGAAGGACAAGGACAGGCCTAGCTGCTTAAAGAGGGCTGGTTAGGAAGCTATAATTAAAGCTGAGTTTCAAAGGCAGGGTAGATTTGAACAAGAGGATCTATCACTAATCATTGACTGGAATCAGAAAAGTTTGGCTAAAAGACACCACCTGTGCATGTTGTTGGCAGGAAGCCCTCTGGATGGAGTACATAGGCTAAACCAAAAATATGAAAAAAAGCCAAGAAATTTTCTTGGAAGTCCTGCTGAGATGATCAAGAAAACAACCTGTTGAAGAAAAAGCTTATACAAAGCTTCTTCCACAGATCTCTCCCTTGTTTCTCTCTTCTCCCTCCTTTGTCTTCATACCCTTTCTTTCTTATAATTTTAAGAAAATTCCATCTGACCCACAGCTCACTCGCATTCCACCATGGCCTGTGAAGCAGATTTTGGAGACAGCCCCCTCACTTGGCTGGGAATACAGCAGTAAGCAGAGACAAGCACCTGAGTCACCTTGCAGCCAAGCCTTCTTTAATCTGATGGTCAGATGTGTACCTGCTCCACTGTACCCTAGTCACATGAACAGGAGAAAGTCTTTTATGCTTAAAGATTTGTTAAATGAATCAATGAAACACTCTGACCCTCGGTTTTCTCATTTGTCACCTGAGCTCTGCTTATTTCATAGGCTATTATTGAGATAAAGTAGTGAGAGCAAAATTGTTTTATAAATGGTGAACCATCTTGTCCAGATGAGGCTAATCAGTTGTTGGTAACTTGGGATTAGGTACCTGGGCATGAGAAGACTTTTAGAAGTCAAATATCAAAGGTTTGCCCTTCCATCAGATATCTCATCTAAAGAAAATGTGACAGAGATGACTTCTCTCTTTTCAACATCTGATTCAAATCAATTTTGATACTGAAGCTCTTGGCTCAAAATTTTTTTTTAGATGACTCAATTCAAGGACTCAGGTTCCACTTGTTAAAAAGAAGAAATTGGGAGGGTCAGCAATTAGGGCACTGGACTCCCACATGGCCGTCTGTGGGAGCTTACTTTCTCTCTCTTACTTTCTCTATCTATTCTCTGTCTGTCTCTCTCTGGTGAGCACACATGCCCTTTAGCAAATTAAAGTAATAATAATAATAAATAAAATTTAATAAAAAAATTTTAAAGAGGTAATTAGGAGGCAGATCTTAATAAAAATTTGTTGGGCAGAGCTATACCCAGAAGCATTTTAATTCCTTGAGGAAATAGGCATTACATAAGATATGATATCATACAAATTGGGCTGGTGAGGATCTTGCAACTTTTAGTGAGAACCTGGGAATTCATTTCCATTTGGAATGTTTGCCAACATGACTGTAGTAGCACTTCAACTTAGATTAATGTGGAAAACAAGATCTGGGGTCTGAAATCTCAAGGAAGAGATGACAGTCAAGTTACAGCTCTGGAAAAACAATGTCCCATGTGAGACTCCAATAGCATTTTATTAGGTTGAGCTATTGTCTCAGGAAACAGCTAGCTGCCAGTGGGTTTGTTTTCAAGACGCTTACCCGGAGGGGTTGAAGTGATAACCTTCCCCTGTCTCAAGGGTGTGAATTTATTTTGGATGGCTTCCACTCCTTGGAGTTTTGCTTTTCCATGATAGGGAAGGTGTCAGTTAGAAGGATATCAATAATCACTGCAACTATGACATCCTGAAAGAATGCTCTCAGATGATACTTCAACTTCTCTGTCCTCAGGATAAGGTTGGAGAGCACCCTCCAGAAGTCTCTCAGTCTACCCCCTTCCCATTTTACAAATAAGGAAACTGAGAGGGGGAGGAACAGTCCAACATGGATCCATTTCTTAATTGCTCCAATTGACATCCAAAAGTATGTGTCTTAAGGCCAGCCTGATACAGGGGTTTACAACCAGAACGACCTGCCCACCAGAGTGCTGGTATCTGTAGATGATAGTCAATCTATTTTTAATTGAAACAGAGCTAATAGGGAAGAAATAGTCCATGTCTCTTGCATAATTGGACTTGAACATGCTCATCATGTCTGGATCTCTCAATGTAAAGTTGTCTTATATTATTGGATTATTTGGACCCGCTGAAACAGTGATGTGGAGTAGGATCTAGTATCGTTGACCTGCCTTAGGTCTGTGAATGGGACTGACTGACTCACTTAGCTGAGGAGAGTGTGAGGTTTGAGATGGATTCCCACCCTCCTCTAAAGAGTTCACAGTTTAGGAGATGGTGTAACAATCTGTGTAAGTGGCTAAAAGAGAGGCTAGAAAGTGTATTTGCCACAAGTCAGAAGGAGATATTTTAGCCTGGGAACTTTCTGGATGAATGTCTTCATTGAAGATTTCAGGATACTTGGAAATTTATGTAAGATTTGCCACTGCAAGGATGACATTCCCAGCAGTACAGACAACCTAAGAAAGGTCACAAGGGCAGTGTCTTAGTCCATCTGTATAGTATTTAACAAAATACTATAAACTGAGTAGATTTAAACACTAGGAAGTTATTTCCCACAGTTCTCAGGACTAGCAAGTCTAGGATCAAGGCAGGTTTACTGTCTGGTGAGGGCCCTCTTTCTCATTTAGGAGGCTTCTCCCCGTTTTTCACAAGGTGGAAGAAACCAGTGGGCTCTTTTATAAGGGCACTAATCCGATTTATGGGACCTAATCAGCTCCCCTAAGCCCCACCTCCTAATATTATCTTGGGGTTCAAGATTTCAGTATATACATTTGGAGGGGACATGTACGTTCAGACCATAGCAAACAAAAAGGGTAGTGGTATGAGGAATACTAAGTGGTTCTGTTGCTGAAAAGTCAGATAAGCAATCAGTTATCAGGTAAAAGTGAGATTTTCAATATAACCTGTCACAAAGGACATCAAATGCCAGAAAAGTCCTAAGGTCTGAAATGGATGGTTTTCAATACAGACGTCTAATTCGCAAACTTTGCCAGGATGTGTTAGATGACCATGGAAGTTCCAGGGGCCTGGGGCCTTAATCTTCTTAAGACTACATAATGGGGAACACCAGGAATGAGGAATTGTTTTTCCTTTTTCCCATCAATGTTCCAGTGACACAGTGAGTAAGGTTGCAGGAACTTGCAATGTAGCTTCCATAAAAGACTTACAGCAAAGTTGGCTGCATTATTGACCCAGTATTGATGACCCACACCTTGTCTGCATGGGTCAGATGCAACCCTGGAGGGACTAGAAGGTGGACATAGATGAATATCCCACGTAATCTAGGAAGACAGAACCATCACTACTGGCAAGCGCAGCAACAGCTCTCATGCTAAGAGAGGTTGTGAGTGAGTTGGGGCCTTGGGAGCTTAGAGAAGGGGAAGGAAGAATGTGGATCAGGAACAGTCCAGCAAAGCTTCCTGGAAGCAGGGATGGGTACAGAAGCTATGGCTGAGGCCCGGGAAGCACTCAAAACACTCCTTCTACAAAGCAGGTAATGAGCAGGGGAGTACAGGGTGGGTAAGGCTCTAACCTTGGATCAGTTGGGACCCTGCTCAGAGCACATTGATCTGTCTGCCCTACCAGCTCCTAGTCTCCAGTGCAGGAATAGGGGAATGACCCTGGCTTACAAGGTCCACCCTGTTATGTCATCCTGGCTCAGTTCCCAGCAAAGGTGCCAGCTCGGAGACCTTCACTTGCTTAGGAAGCAGGCCTTTCTTTGACCTTTCACCCTGCCACTGTCTACAGAGAGGAACTGGTGGTGGTTTGCTGAAAAAAGGAGTGGATTTGTCAACATTTTTGGCAAAAACAGTAGCACAGTGTTCCTATGGGCACCAGCCAGGTCTGGCTCCTACAGGCTACATCCATGCAGTCAGCCCCCTGTGCCTGTCCCCTGCAGATGAAATCCCTTCTCTCTGAAGTAAAAAAGCAAGTGTAATACACTTATGTTGAAAGCAAAGGCAAACGGGTTGCTTTATTGCTTCAGAGACAAGTGCAGATGGAGGATGTCCTGGGTTTGTTGGTTTTTTCCTTCTCTTGTATATGTAAGGGTCTTCAGAAAGTTCATGAAAAATCTATGATATGTAAAAACTATGCATGATTGGGGTTTTTCATTGGTTTGGGGTTTTTTTAATATTTCTTTTTTTTAATTATTATTTATTTAATTTTACTTATTCATTCATTTATTTTTTTTAATTTGACCAGAGAGAGACACAGAGCGAGAGAGAGATAGGGGGAAAGGGAGAAAGGAAGCCGCCAGGTCCGGGACTCAAACCATGGTCAGCCATGTGGGAGTGTCCAGCACCTTAACCACCATGCCACCTGCTGGTCCCCGGTTTGGGGGTTTTTTTGAACCCAAACAAACTATACTTTAATTCCATTTTCCACAAACTTCTTGAAGGCCTCGATTGCTAAGTGGCAGAGATATGATCATTTATATCATCATGTGGGTTTGGCTCACTCTATCAGAGTCACAGAGAGCAGCAGTAGCTAAAAAGGCAGCCAATATTTTGTTTTGTTTTGTTTTGTTTTTTGTTTGTTTTAATTTGCTAATGTACAAACTGGTATGTCTTACTGTGGGCAGATACTTTTGCGGAAAGAGCAGGCCCAGAGCAACACATATCAGTTTGAATCCAGGCTCTACCTCTGAGGAGCTGTGAGTGCTTGAGCAAGTCCTTCCCTTCCTGATCTTCAGATTCTACAGCTGCTGCATGAGTTTTCCTATCTACCTTACAAGCACCTGCCATTCAATGCTCAATAAAGGGTAAGATCACACTTGCTCGTGACTGAAGTGAGGAAGCTGGTCTCACTGGGAGCTTGTGCATCGAAGATCCTTCTGGGTCTGGCCTTTCTGTGCAGCCTCAATTTTCCATTTGCTCCAGGGCACTGTCCCTCCCTTGTCAGTGGGGAAGCTGCCTTGGCTTTCCATCCTTGTGTGCCAGCTTTCCCCAGAACCCTCTCTGGGCCAGCCCAGCCACCAGGGCTCTTGTATAGGAGGAAGGGAAAAGAAGGAAGCAAAAATCTATCCCTGGTGCAGGTGCCAGGGAATCCCCCGCCCCCCAGCAGCTAGGGAGGTGAGCCAACTGAGGAGTCTCCCTGCCCTGAGACCCTCAGCAACAGCTGGTAGCAGCCTCAAAGGTGTTACACTCTGGGAGAACACACCTTCCTCTCAACAGAACACCTAAGCAAGGTGTTTAAGGCTTGGGCAGAATCTGCCTCTCAGAGATGATTCAGAGGAACAAGATACCATTTGAGACAAACCACCCCAACACTAGATACTTGGGTGAAGGTGGCAGGGGAGATGTTTGTTATCCCTGTGCAATATCACATTTGTTGTCTGCTCCCAAGGGACTGTCACGCTCTGGAGGTATAAGGGAAAAGGGTTGGTTGGCTTTATAACATAAAATGCCTTAGGAAGTCAGGCACCTTAGATCCTTTCTAGACTAAATAAAACCATGACTAGGTGGAAAAAAAGATAAATAGATCATTCAAGCCAACATTAATTGAATTCTTGTCATGTGTCACATACTGGTTCAAGAACTCTACATACATTAACTCATTTAACCCTCACAAGAGTGTCCAAAGTCAGTATTATCATCCTTGATGGAAATGACAGGTGATCCATTCTCTACTATTAAGAGTAGAGTGTGTGGTTTACTTTCCTGTAGGCTTCAGATTAAAAACATTCCATCAGTGTCCAGTGTGGTTCTTGTGGAATGCAGAGAGGTAGGAGGTGTGAGGAGCCTGGAATCAGACAGAGCTGAGCCGACAGCCAGGACAGCCTCGTCTTGCCACTCTCCTGATATTCATCTGTAGACAAGTCCTTCTCTCTCCCATTCAGAGTTTTCCCATCAGACAAATGGAATGACCTGCTTTACCTGCTCCCCGAATAGGTATGAGGGCAAGTGAGGCAGAGGGTCTGATGATGCATGCAGTCCTGGTGTGAGGGCTCCCAATTGGCAGTGCTGGAGTTGGGTAATGAAAAACCAAGTGACTGACCATGTGCACAAGGTTGGAGAATCCTTCTCACCATGAGGATTATGGCTTCCTTCTTACACAAACCTAATGACCACAAATGATGATACTACATATCCTAACACCTGGCACTGAGGAGCTGCAGAGGGTGGCTTGATTGAAGGAGATGCTAGACACTTGGTCACCGACTGAATGGCCATCTCCCTCTCCCTACCCCTTCCTCCTGGCAGTGGGCTACTCTCAAAGTCCACCCTTTCCTGGTCTAGCTCACATCCAGAACATGTGTGTTATACCCAATCCTAGTCAAAGAGATTGGAGAAAAGGCCTGCTAGGAGTGGGAAGGATTCTAGACTAGGTTTTCCTCCACCATAAAAACCCAAGCATGCTGTATTATGTGGAGTCTTCAGGTGATGCCTGAAGTTGCCCCAGCTCTTTCAAAAGTAAGGGGAGATGCAGTTTCCAAGCTAAACATGGAAGAGTGGGGAGGTAAAAAGGACCTGAGCCCTGGATGGTGTTCTCCAAATGCAGGATTAATACTAAAACAGAATCTGGGACCAGCAGGTGTTGTGTTGATTAAGGGCGCTGGACTCCCACATGACAAACCATGGTTCGAGCCCCAGATCTAGTGGCTTTCTCTCTCCCTCCCCCTCCCCCTCTCCCTCCCCCTCT
>NW_006159501.1:1362117-1368098 GCF_000334495.1 Tupaia belangeri chinensis | reverse complement strand
TCCCCCTCTCCCTCTCTCTCTTTGGTCAAATTCAAATAAATAAATAAATAAATAATGAAATAATTATTTAAATTTTTTTTAAAAAAAAGACATAATCTGGACTAGGTGCTGTGAGGGATAATTAACCCATTGTAGTCTATGTCACCCTTAGTTGGGTCTTCTGTTCTTTATGGGACAAAGCATTCTACTTGATGCAGAGGAGAATGGGGGGCTAAGAGCCAGAAGGCCCTGGGCTTGATCAAGACTCTTTTACTAACAAGCTGCATGAGTTGGGAAAATTTACAAACCTTTCTAGGGTTTACGGTCTTAGTTTATTGAAAGGGGTTAGTGATCCCTGTCCTACCTCCTTCAAAGAGTATTTATGAGACCACATGAAACATTTTCATATCTCTGCCTTCTACTTCTGGAGACATGGAAGTTAATAACATATATAGTACAGAGGCAAAGGTGGGAAGGGATACCTACAAGGGACAGAAAGAGGTTCAGTAGGACTGAAAGGGGTGATGGGAGGAGGAGGAGTGGGATAAGCTAAGTAAGAAAGGTAGGCTTGACCTTAGCTTCTTCCTTTATAATGTGAGAGAACTGAATGATGCAACCTCATTAGTTCCTGTCCAAGGTCAAGATACTAGAAATCAAGTGGAACTGACACTAGATGTCCTCTAGACATATTTGTCCCTATAGCACTGGCCACTTGACATTGTGACTTTTTCCTTGAGCAACCAGGGAAGCAACTGTGTTTTCTTCATTTCTGTATTCCCAGTACCCAATAACAAAAATTAGTTGGTTGATAGAACAAATAAATAAATGAATAAAGGACTCTGTCTTTGAGTCTAACTTAAATTCAAAGAATAAATGGAATATTTTGTAGCTGCTTTCCAGAATAATAGACTATAGAGATTCACAATAAACTCTTTCAGTAATGTTTAAATAAGTAGATGACAGCAGAACAGAACACCATAACATCCCCATTCTCAGAGTGAAGTGGCTAGCTAATTTTCCTGTGAATATGTGAAACACTTAACAGCGAAAGAGAATAGTCAACGTACTTCCTTAAATACTATTTTCCCAAAGAGGATATGAAAGGATAAAACATAAACCTCAAGATGCTGAATATGAAAAGGCGATCTGATGACTTGAAAATTGGGCTGCTTATGTCTGAGTTTGTAATGAGATTTTCAGAGAACAATGGGAAAACCAAAAGGATTTTCTTCAAGAAGAAACACAAGGGAGACCATAAAAGCCGTAGATGGTCTCTGAAAATAGAGAGCTGTGTCTGCTTTCTAAGTAAATCTCACTGCATCATCAAGGTAGGACTTATTTTTACCATGTTCTTTTTAAAAAATGTGACATGTCTACCAGAAGCACGATAAATGATGACATCGTGTTAGAGCTAATATGTTGTGGCTTCACAGCTCAGCCCCATCAGATCTCAGACTCTGAAGCTGGTGCCCCGAGACATCTTTCAAGATGACACAGCTGGGTTGCCAGGGCAACTCACTGGATGAGGCTCTGGCTGGCTTTGGGAGAAATTACATAAGACAAGGCCAACTGGGAAGAGTCAAGGGATATCCTGGGGGGAAAGGATTTAGGGCTATTGTCTGTTGCACTTTCAGGATGAGGACATGCTGGTGACATTCGGAAGTGGGTAGCATTAGACACCCAGACTGGCCATGTCAGTACAAAAGTCTTAGTGGCCATAGTGATGAAGAAAGTTCTGGGCAACTTAGGAGTCTGTCTGGTAAAGAATTGAAATAAATATATCAAGCAAAAATGATAATTTCTTAAGACTTACTCTCACTATTTTTAAAATGTAGATTTTTTTTGTTATTTTGTTTTAGGGACATACAGTAATCAGTGTTTATCATGAGGAGATCTGAAGAATCTACTGGCTCTTGTGTGTATAGTTTTATGTACCTGTATATATTAGTATATAAATATTTTTTTCTTTTTTTAATTTATTTATGTGGGTATGTTAGTTAGGATCAAAACAACTCATGTGTCTTCAACATGACTGAAGATTACTTTTCTCTCTGGGACAGTCTAAGCTGGTGGACTGCTCTGCTCTACGAGTCATCAGGGCCTTAGTCTCCTCTCCTAGACGCTCTCTTAAGGTGTTAGTATGATTCATGTGACCACCTCCTCCCTGCCTGCTCACCACTGCATCACATTTCATCTAGTGGGAAGGAGAAGACAGAAGGGGCACAGGAATGTGTCTTTCTCTTTAGGGTCAAGACCCAGGAAAGACTCACATTGCCTCAGTCTAAATCCAGAACTTCATCTCATGGCAATACTGAGCTGCAAGAACATTGGGAAAGAAGGCTTTGTTTAGGTGGTTATAGTTAGGTGGTTAAAAAGTCAGTTACTGTGAAAGGGCAGTAGGTAATGGGGGATAATTAGCAGTTTCTTCCCTGTGGGTACATTTTTGGTAGGCTCTTTCTTCTCATCTGCCATTCACCGGAAGGTCAAGTACAAGATGTGTGACTATTTGAGCTTTCATGAGAATGGGACCTGAGGCCCTGAAAGCAGGAATAGGTTCACTCTCTGTGTGCTTCTGCTTTACCAAGAGTAGCTGGTACTAAAATACCCTGTTCTGCTCCCTGGGCTAAACCTGACAACTTCCCCAAGGGTTTGCTTGGTCTAAAGTACTGGAAACATCATCTAAATATTGTTACTTTCCTAAGAAAGTCACTTCATGTGCTATAGAAATCGGGATTTATTTTTAAAAACACAAGAAACTATTATCCATAATTTGATAGAGTTAGATCCTCCCTCCCCCATTACCCCTATCCTCTTCTTACACCCACTACCATACCTTCATCCCCACTTGGAAGGCTTATACCTGTGATGCTGGGCTGTAATTAAGTCCTTTTGCTTCTTCCGTTGTGTCACTTTAGCTACAGAACCATTTATTTACCCACATGACTTGAATATCACATAAAGAGCAGGTTTGTGGTGCCATTAGTCAACTGCAGCATGGGATAAGGGTCAAGCAATTAGCAATAGGTGAAAGATACTGAAACATAAGGGCTTGGACCTGTAATTAAACTCATTGTAAGATTACTGATGTAGAATGACTGATCATTGTATTCACCCATCCATCCATTCAATCACCTATTTATCCATCCATTTATTTATTAAACGTTATTGAGCACCTACTCAAAAAAAAAAAAAAACCACAAATTAGAGTTGGGGATACTGCAATAAACTCAACCTTATCCTTAAGGAGTCAATCAATGATGGAGACCATCAAGAAAAATGGCAATGATCTTATCAGGGGTCTTCAAAAACTTATGGCAATGCAAATTTAAAAAGGCAGTGTATGGATTTCAAACTTTTTGCACCAAAATTCGATTTTTCCAGGAATTTTTTGGAGTCCCTTCATGAGGGTAAATGTTGCCCAGGATGCTGTGAAAAATGGGTAGTGCTCAGAAGAAATAACAGTCAAGCCACATCCTAACATAGTGAACACAGTGGTGATGAGAAGTGACTCCTGGCAACGGGGAGCAATGGCAATCTTTATTTTTCCCTTTTGCTTGGATGTATTTTTTCCTAGTCTTAGTCCATAAAACCACCTTGCAAGGCAAGATCCTAGTTAGTTCTCAGCCACTCTAAAAATACATCCATAATCTAATGGAAACAAGCACGTTGGCAAGACGTTCCCCTTCCTGCCCATTAGTCAGTCCTTTATCAGAATAGCCCTGTCGAGGACAGAGAAAATGATGGTGGGGTGCAATGTGTCAGTGACATGGGCCTGGAAGCACCCTGATGACAGGGCTTGGCTCTTCATCTCCACTGCATGTTTCCAAGGAACCTTCCTCTGAACTCTAGCCAGACAAGGGTCACAGATCAAGGCCCTTAACTCTGCTTGCTTTGATCCAGTAGTTCCAGGGTTGGCTCTGAAACTACTGGATCCAGAACATCTTTGCTCAATAAAACAAGCAGTTGTGACATTTTTTCAGATCCTGATGGTACTTTTCAAAAAGGCAAAGAAAAAAAAAAAGAGGAAGGAGCTAATATTTACTGAGCCTTTACCATGTGTCAAGTTGATACTATGAGAGAAACAGAGAAGGAGATAGACTCTCCTGGAAGCAGTACTGAATAGCAAAAACAAGACACTTACACAGCATTTACTGTGTGCTGGGCCCTAGTCTATACATGTTCTCTGTGTTCATCGTTGGAGTCTCAGTTTCTTCATCTAAATAATGGAGATGGCATGCCTCACACACAGCTCTGTCATGAGGATGGTTTCAACCACTATGCTAAGAGATCAATCTTGTATAGAGACAAAATGAGGGGGAGCATGTCTATCACTACGTGTGGGGTAGTGACCTCACATTCGGTTGCTCCAGGAACAGGATTCATCCAGGAAATGGAGCTTTCAAGAAGCCCAAGGAAGACTTCTTCCAGGCTAAGAACAGGTTTGGAAGATTATTCCAAAACCTGTGGAATTGGAGTTGACTCCAAAGTCCTTTGAAAAGGACAGTAGTGGCTCAAAATGGGAAATGAGCAAACTGTCTCAAGCACTTCTGCTTCTGCTTTCTGTGCCTAGTTTTCTGCTCTGTATTTTCCAACTCCACCCCTCCCCATCACACTTCTTTCTATGCCCTCACCAGAATCAGTTCCCCCTAATGTTTCTAATTTATTTATTTTTACGAACATACCAGTGACTGATTAGAATTAATGTGTGTTTATCCCACTAAGGGATTTACAGTTTATTAGGAAAGTTAAAGTAATAATAGGGAGAGTCTAGCGCCCGTGAAAGAGGCTTTCTTTTTTTTTTTAATACTCTGAAATACAAAGAACACATATGGATAATGCCAGGCAAGACTTTGTAACTCATCTGGGGTAGGAATTCGACAAACCATGTTCTTTTCTGTGTGTGTGTGTGTGTGTGTGTGTGTGTGTGTGTGTGTTTGGTGTTGGTTGTAGGGAGAAGGATGGAAGGATTGAAAAGACTTTGCCTTCCTTCATCTCAACCCCCTTCTGGAAAATAATTTCTTTGCAATGTGGTCCTTCTTGAGAGCTGAAGCCTCTTAACCCTGAGAAGGGACTCAGACGGAGCCGCAGTGCCTAAGTATCTAGAGGACAGGCTATCAAAGCTCCCCTCCCAAACCGCTCTCAGTGGAAGGGCCCCTTCTCTATCCATAGGCATCTTACCAATCTCCCACCAGTGTATGGGCTGCAGAGTCAAGATGGGACACTCAGTAATGGTTTTTGTGGCTGAGAAAATTGATGTAGACATTCAACCCCACCAAATCTTACTGAATGGATCACCCCAGCTATGACAAAGAGATGAAACTACAGCCAATGCAAGAGGCCAGGGAAGCAGGGAGAATCCAAAAGAGGGGCTCCTAACCACAGAGGTATTTTTTTTTTATTGTACCTGCCTGACTGGGCTTACCTCTCCCTGCTCTGACCAGGAACTATACTTTGAAAAAGCTCTGCAATGTCAGAAATGCACTCCAAGTTGCCACATAACATGGGGGCCTAGGGGCAGACAGCTCTGGGTGATAGCAACTGTTTCATTTCGCAGAGGGTAGATGTGCCCATTCACTCAGTAAGGAGTTCTCAAAGCCCTTCTCTCAGCCAAGCTCAGTTGATTTCTGGGTACTTAGAGGTAAGTAAGACACTCAACCTTCCTCATAGAGTTCCTTGTCCAGTGATGGAACTTTCCTCTCCCTGCTCTTCACTTACTTGTGCTTTCATTTCATCCACTCCCTAGGCCAGTCCCTTCCTTCTTAGTCCTCACTCTCAACCCTACCACTCCTTCCCCTCTCTTCTCTCTTCCAAGAGCTCAGACTTGGCACTGCCACATCTCCCCCCATAACCTGTCACCATCCACTAACTAGCCTGGAATGCCAGTTTAAATGGAATGAGAAAGGACCTGGCTGAGTGAAGGCAACAGCAATAGGAGTGACTTTTTTTTTTTTTTTTTTTTTTTTTTTTGGGGTTTGGGAAATGATATCCCAGGAAATTCTTTT
>NW_006159501.1:1334156-1362039 GCF_000334495.1 Tupaia belangeri chinensis | reverse complement strand
AGCACTGGGCTGCTGTTTTTTTTTTTTTTTTTTTTTTTTTTTGAAGTTTGGAGAATGATATCCCAGGAAGTCATTCTCTGTAGACAAAGCCCTCTGGGATATAGCTGAGGGCAGGGGAAAACTGGCTGGCCTCCCTCACCACAGTTGCTTCTGTGGCAACACAGTCCTGGCAACTTCTAGGAGGGGGCACTGAAGTCGCACTTTTTTGTTGTCAGACTTCCTGGTTCGGGGAAACATTGGCTTAACAGTGTTCAGCAAATTACATATTCGCAATGTATCCTTTTGGCAGATCTTCCTAGCCCTTAGCACCAGGGAGTGCCTCTGACAACATAATTACCCCTTTGTATGAGTTTTGCCAGTTGTCATTTTCCCAAGAGCTTTGGAGACGCCTCTGCCTTTGCTTAACAGTCGGCAGGGAAGCCAGCCTGATGGGCTCCACACAGCACTGCCTCTGGCTTTCTGTCCTGTCCCTTTTTTTTTCCAAGCCCATGCCAGCTTGTCCCTGCTGTATTCACTGGACTCTGGCCAGCACCAGGGAGGGCATTTATCCCGCAGATCAGGTCCAGAGTATTTCGGGGCTTTTACTGTGCATTACACCTCACCTAAGGGAATTCTAGTATTTGCATTTAGCAGCATAAAAATGCCGACAATCATGATGGGCCACACATGGAAAAATACAGACATGCTTAGTGGGAAAGAGAAATCAGGGACTTCTTGGGTCTGGTAGAACTGAGTTCCAATTTCGAATCAGCCTCTGCTTTCTCATTTGTAAAGTGAAAATCTCACAAAGAAGTCAGAATTAATTGAAAATACCTAGTACAGGGAATCAGCAGTTAGCGTAATGGCTATGTCACTGGACTCCCATGTAGTCGACCACAGTTCGCGTCCCGGACCCGGTGACTTAAAACTCACGCCGGGCACGTGTGCGTGCGTGCCCAAGATCCCAAGAGGCGAATAGAGGAGAAGGGATTGCGGTGTGACCATCCCCCTGGGGGGTGATTTCTCGCTTTCTGTCTCTATGTCTCTCTCTGTCTGTCTGGCGAGTGCACGCGCCCTATAGCGCAAACCCCTCAAAAAAAAAAAAAAAAAACCTTATCTGTGTCCCACAAGTGTCTTACCTCTCCATTTTCCCTCCAAATTCCCTATGCTCTTCTCTCCAACACTCTCTTTCCATTTTGTCTCTAGTGTCCATTACAATTTTTAATGCTTTTATGTTCTCCAGTCTTTCAGTCTCTACCATAGAGTGGGCCCTATAGTGAAAATCTCTCCAAAAAAAAAGAAAGAAAGAAAATACCTAGTACAGTGCCTGCAGGAAGTTACCCGTACCTCTCAGTTTTCCCTTTTCCTCTTCAGAGAGAGGAAGATTCTGTCTGAAGTAGTTCATTCCCAGTTTATAGATTACCTAATACTGTTAACTTCATCTGTTAAGTGCAGCTCCTATCTGTCCTCAAAAGTGTTCTGTGTTCATGACATCATTAAATGTAAAAAGCCAATTGCAAAACATTTTGTAGAAAGATAGATAGCATGATCACATTTTTGCAAAATATGCACACTATTCCTTTTTCATCTTGTTTACTTTTAAGTGGGATTGGTGAGTGTGAGGGGGCCCTTTACAGCTTATTTTTGTTTGTAATGTTTGAGAGATTTTTGCTACAGAGTGTGTGTGCTCGCCAGAGAGAGAGAGAGAGAGAGAGAGAGAAAGCAAGAAATCACCCCCCAGGGGGATGGCCACACTGCAATCCCTTCTCCTCCTTTCTTCTTGCAAGATGTTGGGCACACACCCACATGCGCCTGGCATGAGTTTTAAGCTGCCAGGTTTGGGACTTGAACTGCAATCGACTACATGGGAGTCCAGCAATGTAACCATTATGCCATCTGCTGGTTCCCACAGCTTATCTTATATACTTCTTTATTACTTGGAGTTTTCTCAACATATGTGAAGTGTCGCTTTTCATTTTAAACTAATCCTAAGCAGTGACAACAAAAACCCTCCTATGGGTCCTTTCGCCTACTGGGAAAGTAATAGAGTCCTTGCACTGGCCTAAATTATTTGCCTACAAGAAATGAAAAATCCAACAAGCAGTGGCTTAAACAGGAGTTTTTTGGTTTTGTTTGTTTTTAAGTTTGTTCTGTCATGAACAACAGAGACAGCACTCTCAACAAGGTCTTGACATCATGATCTACCCTCAGCTTCTTTACATTTTAGGTCAGCCTTGCAAAGTGTCGTGTTTTACCGCTCTACCACTGTCTTGCCTCCAAGAGTTTCTTTTTAAAAAGAATTTTGGAGATTGGGATTTGTCTAGCATTGGATAATGAATAATGACTCCTGAGCACCTCTCAGAGTCTCTTGGTCTTCCCTTAAGGGATATGAGATGATTGCTGCTGTTCCAGGCATCACATCACCACTCAAGGCTGCCACAAAAGGGAACAAGTGCTGGCTGTGATGGTCCCTTTTTGTCAGAAAATCAAAAGATTTCCAAGAAATGTCTCCTACCCACTCACCTTCAGCAGGCTTGCTATCCCGTCTTTTTGGCCTAAAATATATAACATGGCATCAAAAAAAGGAAATAAGCAACAAGGAATAGGCTAGTCACAATTAGTTTTATTGCAATCATCATCTATTTCCTGGGGCTGGGAACATTGAGGCTTTGAATAAAACCAAGTTATTTCAGTAAGGAAACATTGGAAAGGTAGAGCAGAAAGGTGACTCAGACTATCTGCCAGAGGGAACTTCCTTCCTGCCTGCAGGAGTCCATGCATTGGCTAACATGGGATGCGTGGAGTCACCAAACATCCTTCAACATTGCACCTCCAGCCTTGTTCTCAAGCTGTTCTCTTGGCCTGTCACATTTTCCCCTGGGAGGATGTGGTAAAGGGAATAAGGAACTCACATGCTGTGAACATCATCACAAGAGAAAAGCCTAGCAAGCTCCATGCTGCTTCCTGACTCTAGGTGGCCCCACAGCCAGCTCTGTGGCTCTTGTCAGGCTCTCATACTTAATTGATGAACTCCAATCAGTGACATCATTTCTCATGAAGTAATGTGAAATTGCATAATGTAGTCTTGTGCCATCAACACTGCTAGCTCCCCAACCCCTCTCTGCAGCACTGTGACAAATCCTGGAAAGAAGGGGAAGAACGTCTCCCAACACCACTTTGCTGACCAGTGGTGCAGTGGCAGGTGGTATGATGCAGGGAAGTGAATTTGTCTTCTAAACAGCAAGCTTGGCTGACAGGGGCTCATTGTGGATTCTGGGTTGCAGTTACTTAAATGTATGTCTCAACCCAGAGGTCAAGAGCTAGTTGAGCATTTTTAGAAAGGTTAACTGGTTAATAAGATTGGTGTGAGGGATTCCTTCTATTTTGTGCTATCTGGGCCACAGAGTCCATCCTGTCTGGTGACAGGTCTTAAGTGCTTGAGGTGGTCTCTCAGGAATAGCAAAGGAAGCAGGGGTGACAGCAGCAAGCTCTTTGAGGGACATGCCTCAAATGTACTCATCGCCATCCTCCTCACTTTGGAATGATACACTCTTTTGTTTGTTTGTTTGTTTGTTTTTTGAGCGATTTTGCTACAGGGCATGTGTGCTCACCAGTGAGACAGAGACAGAAAGCGAGAAATCACCCCCCTACCAGTGATAATGGCCAGACAACAATCCCTTCTCCTCCATTCTCTTGGGATCTTAGGCACACATGCATACATGCCCAGCATGAACTGTAAGTCACGAAGTCCGGGACTTGAACCACAGTCAATGACATAGGGGTCCCGAGATGTAAACATTATGCCATCTGCTGGTCCCTGGAATGGGACACTCTTCTGAGAGAGATAGAGACTGAATAATGTGGGGAATAGCCTACCTAGACACCTAACTGAATAATGCGGGGAACAGCCTACTTAGACACCTAACTGCTGCTGGGAGCTTGAATCTACAGGGAGAAAGCTGGTTTTCAGGAACATCAAGAAATTGCCATCAGCCTCTTTATCTACCCTGTTCCTCAGTCTAAGTTTTGATCTCCCCGTGAACTTACACATCTGTGAGAAGAACTCTCAAGGGTCATTCTGGCCAATCCCTTGTTCAAGATATAAAAGAGGAAATTGGGGTGCAGTGAAGATAAGAGACTTAAACTAAAGATCTTGAGTTCACTGAACTTTGTAGCTCCTCATCCTTATCCTTGAAGTAGTTCCTGGTTTTGAGTGTCCAGGAAGTTAATTTAAAAAAAGGCATATACGCGTAATTGCTCTGCTTCATGGTTCCAAGACCCCTCTCAGTGCAGTCTGCCCAGCACAGGGTGGTGACTACATTACACAGCAGCAAAGCTGCTCTAGGGAGGCAGCAGGCAGAGGCAGGGATGCTATTTCCATGGCAACAATCATTCAGCCACAGCTTGCCAGGTTGGGCATTCTGGAGTTGAACAGGGCTGAACTGTTGCCCATCATGTGACTTTTTCAATTTCAAGATGCCTTTATCTACACACACCCCTACACCTATTTCTTCTCATTTGCCCAGGGAAAAATAGGCATGGTTCTGAGAGGCACATTTGAAACATGGTAGCACTTTTGCAGCTCCAGAAAACAGCAGTACCCAGGGAAAGAATGTGGACAGGGGATGAGGGAAGAGTGAGGGCAACCAGCTATTGTCCTGGTACCTGGAGATCAGAGGAGAAGGTGGCAGTAGTGGCTGCCATCTGTGCTCAGGACCTGCCACCCAGTGTATCAGTTTCCCCCTTCTGCTATAACAAGTTACAACAGACTGAGCAGCTTAAAGAACACCATTTATTTACAGTTCTGGAGGTCAAAGCCTGTAATGGGTTCACTGGGCTAAAATGAGGGTGTTGGTCAGATTGCACTCCTTCAGGGGAGGGGGCATCGGGGTATTCACTTCCTTGCCCTTTCCACCTTTCAGGGGCTGCTGTTCTCATTTTAGGCTCCAGATCTCTCCTCCATCTTCAAGTCCAGCAGTGTAGTAACTTTGAATCTCTATCTGCTTTGGCTAACATGGCCACATCCCTTTCTCAGACTCTATAAAGGACCTTTGTGATTACATTGAGTACCTCTGGATAATCCAGAAATAATGTCCCCATTTCTAGGTCCTTAACTCAATCACATCTGCAAAGTCCCTTTAGCTATGTAAAATAACAACCCCACAGATTTCAGGTTCAAATATAGACCTCTTTCAGGGGAACAATTTTCTGCCTACTATATTCAGGTTCTATGAATGTGGGCTCTCAAAAATCCATTATTATGGGCCAGCAGGTGGCATGGTGGTTAAGGTGCTAGATTCCCACATGACCAACTGTGGTTCAAGTCTTGGACCTGGCAACTTAAAAATCATAACAAATAAATAAATAAATAAATAAATAAAGTTTTAAAAATGCATTATTGGAAGAGTAAAATGATATTTCTCACATATTAAGTATCTAATATGTGAAAGCACTCTAGAAGATTTAAATCAGCACCTGTTAGCTGATGTAAAACTCTGCAAAGGGGGTATAACTGTGATAATTTACACATGAGGAAATTGGACATGAGAGATCCAGTGAATTGACCCAGGGGAGTTAGGTGAGGAAGGCAGAGGCAGGACTGTCCCAACATGTTTTAATTATTTTTTTACAGAGATTTTTGCTATAGGGTACATGAACTCACCAGAGAGACAGAGAGAAAGAAAGCAAGAAATCACCCCCTTGGGGTGGGGGGGTCACACTGCAATCCATTCTCCTCTCAGGATTTTGGGCATGCATGCACATGTGCCTGACATGAGTTTTAAGCCATTGGGTCTGGGACTTGAACCACAGTCGACTCTGTGGGAGTCCAGTAATGTAACCATTATGCTATCTGCTGGTCTCAACATGTTTTAATTTTTCAAAGGAGATATTTGAGAGAATATGACACACATGTCACACAAATGTTAACTAAAGTGAGAAACATCACACTGGGCAGTCCCGGAGCCTACCAAGGCCACAGGCCTCTTTTACCCTTAACGATGCTTTGGTGGAAAAGTTTGGGCATTGGACCACATGTGCACAATCAAGTAGATTTTCTCCTATTTACCTTTCTGTAAAAGGCAAGGAGGTGGAGTAAGCAGGTCACAAACTGTCCCCACTACACAAACCTATTGTGCTCCCTGCACCCCACAAACCTATTGTGCATTTTCACACCAGAAAAATGAAGCCAATGCATTCATTCCCTCAGTAAAGATTTCCTGAGCCATAATGATCACCTACTATGATTAGGTATTAAACTAGATACCAGGGCTTCAAATATAAGTTAGTTTTGTCTTTAAAATGAAAAGCTGGGCTGGCTCCGTGACCAACAGCGCAGTTCAAGTCCCAGACCCAGCAGCTCGAGAACCACACCAGCCATGCATTTGTGTGTGCCCCAAATCCTGAGAGGAGGAAAAGATGGGGGAGAAGAGATTGTGGCATAGCCATTCTCTGCAGGGGAATCCTCTCCCTCTCTCTCTGTTTCTCTGTCTCTCTCTGGCAAGCACATGCTCCCTAAAGCACAAGAAAAAAAAAATGTGAATGCCATCCCTGCACTCAGAGAACCCAGGGCCATTACAGGCTGGTCCAGTAGTTACAGCAGCGTGTGGGTGGTGCCACATGCCAGCAATGCTCGGGGGCGATGAGGAGACCTAGCTCTTTGTTCAAGCTTCTCCATGAGAAGAGTCCTGGAGGATATGTAGGGATGGGTCAGGGCACAGGAAAATATTGGAGAGAGGATTTTCATGCAATGGAAAAAGTACAGAGGTAAAAAGAACTACAGGCTAAATGCTTGGAAGTATGAGGGGAAGCATGAAAGTTCAATTTGCTCAAGCATAGAGAGTCCATTAGGGGGAACCAGCAGTTAGCATAATGGCTATGTCGCTGGACTCTCACGTAGTCGACTGCGGTTCGCATCCCGGACCCGGTGGCTTCGAACTCACGCCGGGCGCGTGTGCGTGCGTGCCCAAGATCCCGAGAGGAGAATGGAGGAGAAGGGATTGTGGTGTGACCATCCACCCTGGGGGGTGATTTCTCACTTTCTGTCTCTATGTCTCTCTCTGTCTGTCTGGCGAGCACATGCACCCTATAGCGAAAAACTCTCCAAAAAAAAAAAGAGTCCATTAAGCAGGGAAGGTGCCACAGTAGGAAAGGGATAACCCCTGGAGCCGTGAACAGGCCCCCTCTCATACAGGTTTGGCTCTCCAGAAAGGGTCGAAAACTAGTGAAGGGTTTCAAGTAAAGGAACTTCGTGGACTCCTCCTTTTTAAGTAGTTCATTTTCAAAATAGTCTAGCCAATAGATTGGTGAAAAGAGAGGGGCAAAAAGACCAGTAGGAGACATAGAGGGCTGCAGGAGGAGGTAGGAAGGCCTGCCTCTTGGCCCTCAGGAGCTTAGCTGCATTTGTTCTCTAAGGATTGCCTGATGCAGAAGGCTTTCGGGATGGGAGGGCTCCCTGGTACCAGCCTAGGCTCTGTCAACCACAGATCAAGGCTCTAATTAAAGCCAGGGGCCATAGAAGACTGAAGTCATCTTTCCTCGCCAGGAAGGTAGGTGGGTAGCTGAGCAATATGCTATTCATATTATCTTTAGAGAAAAAGAATTGCACACCCACTATTGTTTTTCATCTAGTGACATTATATATAGATTCAAAGCCTCAGAAATCAAAGGGAGCGTAAAATTTAAAAAATAGCGAAAATCATACTGTCTTCATTTGCTCTGTGTAAATCAGTGCAGAGAGTAACTCCTGGTAAATCAGAAAAGAAGCACAGTGAAACCTTTTCATTTAAACTCACCGGGGACGGCTAGTATAAATTTTGCATTGTTTCTAAGGAATGTCGTTTTGTCGTTTTGTCATTTCGACCCTCTCACAACCAAGCATAATAAAACCTTAAGAGAATATTTTTGTAATCAAATGCTAATGAGTAGAATAAGGCAAGTTAATAGGAAAATTATAATAGATTTATGTTACATAATGGTGAGTCATGAGCTGTCTGGTCATTTTTATATACAAGAATAAACCTGATGAAGGACAGCTCTCGTTAAAGAGTTCCTTTTATTTTTTTTTAAGTTTATTTATTCATTTAGTTTATGGATAAAGGAGAGAAAGAGAGTGAGGTGGCACCCTAAAGAGCATCTCTGACCCATGAGCCACTTTAAATTTCACCCGCCGTGGATTATGGACATGCATGTGCCTGGCGTATTTAGCAAGGTCCTGGAACATAAATCTACACTTCCAAAGTGGGTCCAGTTGCATTAGCACTGCACCACTATCTGGCCCTAGGTCAGCTTTCTTACAACAATATCCAGCATTGGGACCAACAGGTAGTGTGTAGATTAAAGCAGCTGGATCTCACATGGCTGACTAAGCAGCTCTAATATCAGACCCAATGGCTTTAAAAACACTCTGGGCACATGTATACGTGTGTCCAAAATCCTGAGAGGAGAATAGAAGAGGAAGGACTGTGACATATCGATCCCCCCTGGGTATGATTCCTCATCTTCTTTCTCTCTATCTCTCTGTCTCTCTCCAATGAGTGCATGTGTCCCATGACCAAAAAAAAAAAAAAAAATGAAGGAAGAGAAAGAAAAAAAAAAGAAGAAATATATATATTCAGTATCTCTCTCACTTAACAGGGAATTTCAGTTACCATGTGGTCCTATAAAAACTAGTCATTTCTGGAGAAGCTACTCATTTTTTTTTTCCTATTGAAAAAATTTGCTGGAGAGCACATGCACTCACTGGAAAGAGACAGAGACAGGAAACAAGAAAACAACCCCCATAGAAATGATCACGCCTCAATCTCTTCTCCTCCATTTTTCGTCCACTTGAGATTTTGGGCACTCACACTCGCACACATGCCTGGCATGTTTTTCAAGCTGTTAAGTCCAGGACTCAAACTACAAAGTCAGCCATCTGGAATCCAGCTGCCTTAACCTCCACTCCACAGGATAACTTTAGGCTACTGATTTTTAGATTGAGTTCTTCTGGGTAACTGAGCAGACCCTGCTGAGTCATAATGAGAGGGGGTCTTCTGAATAATGAGGTTGTCTCAATTATTTTCTCATTTTTTTAAAGAATTTTTTTTTTTTAGTTTTTGCCATAGGGTACGTGCACTTGCCAAAACAGAGACAGAGAGAGGGAAAGTGAGAAATCACTACATGGGGGGATGGCCACACCACAATCCCTTTTCTTCCATACTTCTCTCATGATTCTGGGCATGCACACACATGTGCTGACGTGATTTTCAAGCCAGCAGGTCCCAAATTCAAACTGTGAAGTCAAATATGTGGGAAACCAGCACCTTAACCACCATGCCACCTGCTGGCCGCTGCCTCAATTCTTCTGAGTCCTTTCTTTGCCTTTCCTTTACCCCCATCCGTCACAGAAGGCAAATCCACAGGCATCTCTAAGCAGTCACCCTTTTTCCATCTCTTCTCACAAATCTTACCTCTAAACATAAATACAAAACTCTTCAGTGAATCCTAGTAATCCATACTTAACACATATTAAAACAGTCGTTCACCACAACCATAGAAGTTATCTTACCAAGAGTCCAAAGAGTTTAGCACCAGAAAAGCTTTATAAATACTTCATAATAGAAGGTTATAATATATGAAGAAAAAAACAGTTATTCGGATAGATGCACTTTAAAACAACATAATATTAAAGATTTTTTTAAAAACTCCAGTGTCTAATAACTAAGGGAAAGTGTTTAATTTCAGGAATATTCACCATCTGTATCAGCATTATCGCCTTCAACAGTAAACTCTATTAAAATCAAGACTGAGGAAGGAATATGCTTGATCTTTGACCACTGTAATGTAATTTCGTTATGAAAATTCTTCCCCATTCGGTAAGATAGGAAATAAGTGTCTGTATCCGAGTTGTACATGTCATTATTGAGAGACCAAGAACCACTCAAAAATCCATGAGTCAACAGAAAAAAAGTAGTTAATAATGATTCATCTTTTTTTAGAGAGAAAGAACTTTTTGCTATAGAGCGTGTGTGCTCGCCATAGAGACAGAGGGACAGAAAGCAAGAAATCACACCCCCAGGGGAGAGTGCCACCCTGCAGTCCCTTCTCCTCCATCTCTTCTTGGGATTTTGGGCATGCAGGAACATGCGCCTGGTGTGAGTTTCAAGTTGCTGGGTCCAGGTCTCAAACCGTGGTCAACCATGTGGGAATTCAGCTATGTAAGCATTACGTCATCTGCTGGCCCCAATAATTATTAATCTTAGATACCTAGATATAAGTTGAAAATATTAAGGTCATCACTTTTCCTATATGTTGCTAATTACTAATAAAATAAATGAGAAAAATTAGTACTTATAATAGCAATAAAGTAAAAATACCTATGACAATCTTTTTAAAAAAGTGTCAGGCTTACATGAGGAAAACTTTATTGAGGAACATAAAAGAAGATGTAAATAAATGCAAAGAAATACAATGTTTCTGGATAACAAAATTAAATATCATAACAATGTCAGTTATCTGCTAATTAATTTTAGTATATTAACTAAATGTCAATTTAAAATTATTCTAAAGTTTACTTAGAAGAATAAATAGCTCAGAAAAGTTTGCATAAGTCATATTGAAAACATATTTTGTAACTTTGGTAATTAAATAAGATGACCCCGGAGTCACAACAGAAAATTGGCACCAACAGTCAGGTCAGAACCAGATCCTACCTTATATAAGCAGCAAATGCTGTCGTAGACTGAGACCTGCTGGGGTATCTGGTTGAATTTTTGTAGAGAAAGATAGAAAACAAAGACAGACCCTCTTTTTATACCAGACACTAAATAAATTCCAGATAAGTTAAAGAATTGGTTGTTTAAATAATAACAGAAATCTAAGGTAATCAAAGTGACTTTTTAAAAATAATTATTTTTATTTAACTTTATTTATTTGGATTTGGGGGGGGGGGGGTTTGTTTTTGGTTTTGTTTTTAATTTGACCAGAGAGGGACAGAGTGAGAAAGGGAGAGAGGGAAATGAGAAAGCAAGCTGCCAGGTCTAGGACTTGAACTGCAGTCAGCCATGTGTGAATCCAGCGCCTTTAACCACCATGCCACCTGCCAGTCCCTGAAATGACTATTTATTGGGTCTCTGGATAAGGTCATCCCTAAGAGTAATCATAATAAGTAATATCTGCTAGATCCATGGGCAACTATATATAAATTAAAGATAGTAAGTTCCAAATCTGTAGGCCAAATTAAAAAACAAGAACCAGCTACAAGAGAAAAAAAAAAAACAGGAGTTCTGTACAGAATGTCACGAGAACAAAAGAGCAGCTCAGAACGCTGATTTCTGCAAGACAACTCCAAGGGACGCGAAGAGCACAATCCTCCAAGCTTGTTTCTGATTTAAAAGTTAGGGTTGATTTTGGCTGATGAATGTCAAAACCTGTGCTTAGGAACAAAGCCTGTCTGTGGACAGATTATCAGTTCTACTTTTTACTCACTGGGTAACCTTGGACTGGTCATTTCACCTTTCTGTGCCTTTTGCCTCATGTGTAAAATGTGGAAATAATGAATGTGGTGGGCAGAATCACATGACACCCCCACCCCAAGATATCCGGGTCTTAATCCCTAGAATTTGGGAAAATATGATACATTATGTGGCAAAGGGAATTTAAAGTAGTAGATAGAACTAAGGTTACTAATCAGCCAACCTTAAAATACGGAGATAATTTAGAACTTTCCAGCTGACCCAATATAATTACAAGGGTCTTAAAACATGGGAGAGGCAGGCAAAAGAGAAGATGGGGTGATTCAGTGTGAAAAGGATCCACCTGCCATTGCTGGGTTTGGAGACCAGAAAGGGGCCACAAGTCAAGGAATGTGAAAGCCTCCAGAAGTAAGAAAAGACAAGAAAATGGATTCTCGCCTAGAGTCTCTAGAAGAAGGGGCTGCCACCCTGTCAATGCCTTGATTTTTAAATCAGTGAGACCCATGTCAGACTTCCAACCCACTGACCCATGAGATAATAAATCAGTGTTGTTTTCAAGCAGAAAGCTCAAGATAATTTGTTACAACAGCATCAGATAATATGCAAATGTATAATTGAGATAATTAGATAAAATGGTACCGTGTGATGGTGCAGGAGTAATGTACCACTCTGCAAGGCTGATCCAAGTGGGAAGGTTCTGGGCTCGTGTCTAGAGACCTCCCTAACACTCTGGGCATGTGCATGCCCATGATCTGGTGGAGGCTGGGTGTGAAGACTGTTGGGGATGACCTGTCTGTCTCCCTGACTCATTGAAGAAAGAAAAAAACTTTTTTAAAAAGGTTATTAAATGAGACTAATGTGAAATGCCTAGCAGGTTCAATTAAAAGTACCCTGGCAGGGCCAGCAGATGGTATGGTGGTTAAGGCACTGGATTCCCACACAGCCAACTGTGGTTCAAGTCCTGAACCCAGTTGCTTGAAATTCATGCTGAGTGTGTGTATGTACATGCCCAAAAATCCCAAGAGGAGAATGAAGGAGAAGGGATTGCAGCATGGCCATCCTCCCTGGGGACTGATTTCTCGCTTTCTTTCTCTGTGTCTCTGTCTGTCTCTCTCTGGCAAGTGCACATGCCTTATGAAAAAAAAAATAAAAATAAAAATAAAAATAAAGTACCCTGGGTACCATAACCACACAACTGTAATGGGACTCCTGAAGAGTCCCTACTTCTTGACATAAAAATGTGAAATGATTTTTTTCTTATAACTACACATAGCAACCATGGTACGATGAACTATTCTGTCCTGTGTCCTAGTTGCTCTGACAGCATCTTGGCAAGATTCCCTGAGTCTGCAGTCACTTTCAGTTATGGTTATCAGAACAGACTCATTTCAGGTATTTAAGACACTCAGTCCTATTCATTAAAAAATTCCATCTCCAACTCAATTAGAGCCTTCCTTCCTCCCTAGCAGTCTGACTTGTCTGTGGCTCCAATTAGGAGACAAGGGATGGGGGCAGGAGGTGTCAGCGATCAGCTCTTGGCATCTGCTCCTCCTTCTCCACTATTAACTAGCTCCTCCATTCCTTCCTTATACTGAGGCAGAGAGAAAATAGAGAGAAAGGGAGTTCAGTAAAGTGCTCATTGGACTAGGTGAGTTACAGACCTCTCCTTGGCTTATCTTTTCATCTAGCTCTTTGTCTCTGAGCTCTTTGAGGGTCAGCCATGACTCCAATATGCTCCACACACAAAAGCAAGGTTTTCACCCATGCAGCACCCTAAACATTGGCTGCCCCTCTGGAGTTCTGGTCTCAGCTAACAGATTTCATGCTGCATTCATGCAAAGACTCACATACTGCCTAGGCCAGCTCTCAGGCTGGTGGGTACATGTAGACTTCATTCTCCAACCATCTCCAGACCTGTGACTGGAATGGGGAGCATCACACCTGGCACCTTCTCCAATTTTCCTCTCCTCATTCAGAAACAGAGATGGGCAACTGTCTACATTCCCAGCCAGGGAATGTAATGCCAGTCTGTCCTTTATACAGGATCTGCCTTTTTATTTTTTATTTTTGTAGTCACTTTCACTTTCTTTTCTTTTTTTTTTTAATTGAAGAGCCTTTTTGCTGTAGGGCAGGTGGTGCGCTTGCCGGAGAGACAGACAGGCAGTGAGAAATCACCACACACACACATTGCAATCCCTTCTCCTCTATTCTCCTTCATTCTCTTCTTGGGGTCTTGGACATACATGCACATGTGCCCAGCGTGAGTTTCAAGTCACTGGATCTGGTACTCAAACCACAGTTGATTATGTGGGAGTACAGCAACAAAACCATTATGCCATCTGCTGGTCCCAGCACCTTTTTTTTTTTTCTATAGGTTGCATGTGCTCTTCAGAGACAGAGAGTGAGAAATTACCCCCATGGGGGATGACCATGCTGCAATCCTCCCTTCTCCATTTTTCTCTCAGGATCTTGGGCATGCACACACATATGCCCCCTGTGCTTCTCAAGTCACAGGGTCCAGGACTCAAACCACTCAGTTGGCCATGTGAGATCCAGCACCTTAACCCCCACGCCACCTGATATTCTGAATTAGCATCTTTAGTAACCCTGAAGCTCTGAAGTTAGAATGAGGGTGCTTAATACTTTTTATCTCCGTTTTTGGCTTTAGCCACAATTCCAGTACAGAGAAAAATCTCAGTCACTGGGTAGAAACATCACTAGGATTCACGCAGTGGAGAATTATGGCTCTCAGTTACCAGCCCCTCTTCCAACCTGGTCAGGCCATTGCCAGGGCCTGCTGGGTCCAGCATGCCTGCCGCAGAGCCTCAGGATGGGGCAGGCTCCGAAGAGGGTTTTTGCCAACAATAAAAGCAATAAAGGATAACTTGCCCAAGGCCTACTTCTGCTCATGGACTATTCCACCCTCATTTGAAAACTGCATTCAAACAACCTTGGCACCAGAATGCAACCCCAGGCCCATGGCCCCCAAATGCCTCCTCTTCCTCTACATCTCTGCCATGTGGCGCCTCAGAGCTCTGGAAGAGAGAAAAGATCCACACCTCAAACATGGCACATTCACATGCAGACTAGCCTGTAATTGCTTCTAGGGCTTATTTATTCTTTTTTCAAAGTTTATTCATTTCTTCCATGAGTAAGAGAGAGTAAAACCGAGAGATAGAGACAGAGAAAGAGAGAGAGAGAGCATCCCGAATCTTGAAGCCACGCTCCCCCCTCAGCATGTGTGTGCCCAGCATTCTCAGGGAGGTCTCCACCTTGAACCAGGAACTTTCCCAAGTGGGATTTTGCAGAGCATACCATTCTACCACTGCACCATTGTCACACCCCAATTCATTTTTTTTAGTAAAGCACATACCTTGTCCCCTGCTCTGTGCTTTGAGGAATACAAAGACAGAGATGGCCCTTTCTCCCTTTACCCAGCCCAGCCAGGCAGACACAGATAGCCATAAAATAAGACAAAATAGGACAAACACTGTAAGGGAAGCATAAACAAAAGGCTAAGAAAATGCATATTCAGGAGGGAGATTCTAGCCTGAAAGAACAACATAACATAGTGTGAGTTATTGAGGGCACCTTATCGCTCTCTGTATTCATCTGGGTTGAGCGTAGACTGGATCTCTAACAACTGTCAAAATAACCTAGCATGGGAGGCATGGGAGTAGGGAGAATTTGAATAAAAACAAATCATTCAATATGTTTGGTAAAAAAAAAAAAAAATAGGGAAGAAGGAGTGAGTGATAAGAGATCAGTATCTGATTTTGAAGGTCCTTGAATGCCAAGCTAAGGAGTCCACGCTGTTTTCTCTAGGTAAGAGGAATGGCAGGAAAGACATTAAAGAGAAAAGTAATATCGTAAAACTTGTGTTTTTTAAAAGTCCCTATCAAGGCCCTGGATGGTGCTTAAAGGCAAGAATTGCCAGTGAGAGATTCATTTCAGGGAGAGAAGAGATTTGTGAGGACAGCAGTGATTCGAGGATCTGGTTTCAGTTCATTAGAATATCTCTTTTTGAGGGACCAGCAGATGGCATAATAGTTACATCACTGAACACCCACATAGTCAACCACAGTTTGAGTCCCAGACCTAGTGGCTTAAAACTCAGGCCGGGCATGTGTGCATATGTGCCCAGAACCCAAGTGGAAAGTTAAGGAGAAGGGGTTGCAGCATGGCCATCTCCCCTGGAGGATGATTTCTTGCTTTCTGTCTCTCTGTCTCTCTGATATATATATATATATATCTTTTTGAAATGGTGTTGGGAGCCAGTCCTGTAGCATAGTAGCTAAGGGAAACATCTCCCACATGGTCAACTGTGGTTGGAATACCAGCAACAGCAGCTTGAAAAACATGCAAGGGCACACATGTGTGCCTAAAATCCCAATAGGAGAAAGAAATGGAGAAGGGACTGTGGTAGGACCATGTCCCATTGGGGAGTGCTTTCTCTCTCTCTCTCCCTCTCTCTGTGGCTAGCATGCACATCCTCTGGCAATTATAAGTAAATAAATAATGATGTTAGAGAAATCTAAAAATCCCACCACACTTTGAATGGACTGCCCACTTATGTAGAGTAAGGGAGCTCTTACTCTGTACAGGTTTAGAAGTGTCAGCCACGGAAGGTGCTGACTTCTAGCAGGCTGGGTCCTGACCTGAACTGGAAGCAGTCTCCTGCCTGGTCTGCAACCCCTGCTGGGATCTACTGTCTGCTTTCAAGAGCTGAAGAACAAGTCCTCATTCTCTCCTCTACCCCTCCTGCTTTGATCCCTGCCTCCCCCACAGTCACTGAGCCTTGGCTCTTTCTTGTCTGTACTTCAAAACTCTTCGCTTCAGCTGGACAGAGAACATCTGCCTTCCACATAGGGCTCAGAGCCAGACCAAGCTTCAGGAGTCCCGCCACAGCCCAAATCACCAGTCTTTGCATCTCCCCTGGGTGTCTGCCCCATCTCACCCCTCTACCAGGAACCCAGCTTGGGGTTCTGGAGCTGTCTTCTCTCTTCAGCAAGGCAGCTCTGGCCTCAATCTCCACCCACCCACAGCCAAATTTTCAGGCTCTTATTAGATCTCTTAGCGCTCAGGGCGGTTTAGTTGAAAGACCAGAAGGCAGACAGATCTGGGATCCAGTCTGCATTAGCTGTAAGACCTTGAGCAGTTCACTGACCTCTCAGTTCCTTCCCCGTGAGGAAGCAAAACTAGCCACTCCACAGGGTTCTGAGAAGGTGCAAAGAGATACCTCCATAATGCACCTACCCCAGGAGAGCACTGAATCAACAACCTCTCACCTTGCTCAGGGAAGGCCTTTCTGGTCACCCCTCTCTAGACCCAGACTGTAGCAGCAATTTCTTCAGCGAAAGGTATATGTGTTCCTGGAACAGGCTTTCTTAAATCCCTTCTTTGTGTATGCCCCTTCTGAGTCCAGCAAATTCAACTCACCTGGCAGTGGGTGAAAAGCCACTGCTGACATTCTAAACTGGAGTGTCTCGGGTCTCAGGGCTCAATGCCACCACTCCAGAGGGCCAAGACTGCAGGTCTGTGAGGAAGGGTTTGCACACGCCAGAAGCCGAATGGGTTGGGCGTACATAAACAACAAATAGACACTCCTCGTCCTTGGGTAGGAAGCCTCAATAGTGTACAGATTTCAGTTTTCCTAACATGAAAGACATTCCTTGTTCTTGGATAGGTGGACTCAGAATTGCAAAGATGTCACTGCTCCCTGAATAAATAGAGCAGCAGAGTGCAATCTCACCCAAAATCTCATTGGGTTTTACTTTGTTTTGTTGCTTTGCTCCTTTACTTTAAAATTTTTCTGGAAGACTATATTTTCAGGGCCAGCAGATGGCATGGTGGTTGAAGCATGGACTCCCACATGGCCAACAGCAGTTTCAGTCCCAGGCCTGGCTTTTTCAATTTCCCTGTCTCTCTCTTTGTTACTTTTTGGTGAGTGCATGTGCCCTATAGAAAATTAAAAATTAATAACAATAAATTAAATAAATAATTCTGAAAAATATATTATTAATATATTGCAGAATAAAAAGAGGGAAGGGGATTTATTTCACATATAGAAATATATTAATAATAAGCTTGCAATAATGAAGATGCTATGCTGTTGAGAGAGAAATAGATTGATAGTTCAAAAAAGCTCATTGCTCTAAGACTGGTCTAAATACACAGGGCAAAGTGGCATTTCAAATGAGTAAGGAAAAAGTGGACTTTTCATTAAATAATATAAAAGTTGTCTAACCACTATAGCCACAAAATAAGTGTGGGTATTCAAAGATAAGTGAGAGAGGAAAAGAGAGAGAAGTATTTGAAGAAAATATTGGATAATATTATGAATCTCATTGTGGTGGTGGCCTTTCTGACACCAAGCCCAGAAATCATTTAGGAAAATACACATGTATTTGACTACAGAAAATCCTAGAGCCAGCCAGGTGGCATAGTAGTTAAGGCAGCTGGATCCCATGTGGCCATCTAGCCAGTTTGAGTCCCAGAACTGGCCAATGGCTTGAAAAACATGCCAGATACATGTGTGTGCATGCCCAAAATCCTGAGAGGAGAATGGAGGAGCAGAGAATGTGGTGTGGCCCTCCCTTCTGGGTGGTGATTTATTGTGCTCTCTCTCTCCAGTGAGCACACGTGCCCTAAACCAAATAATAATAATAATAAAACTAAAAAATGTTCAAGACATTTCACTAAATGGATAAATCTACTTAGAAATTGTAAATATTCATGTGTACATGTGTATGAACCTACATGGGCACACACATGAGCACCGAGTGGAATAAAGGCAAGGCTTTTTGTTGGTATGGTGCATTGCTGTGTCTTCAATGAATAAGCTGCAGTGAAATAAATACTCGTTAAATCAATGAATGAACACCTAGAACAATGTCCACTGTTAATAGTGGCTTTCTCTGGGGTCAGCAGGTGGTGTGGTGTTGAGGTGCTGGACTTCACACATAGCCAACCACCCATCAAGTCCCAGATCTTGAAAATCACACCAGGTCCATGTGATCCTGAGAATGGAGAAGGGATTGCAGCATGGACATCCCACCAGAGGTTGATTTCTCACTTTCTCTCTCTGTTTCTTTCCAGTGAGCACACGCACCCTAAAGTAAAAACCTGGGGGAGGGGAGGAGGGAGGGGGGGGGGGAGAGAGAGCAGGGAATGGTGTGTGACAGATTTGCTGTAGGACCACTGGCACCTGTGAAGTTCGTCTGGAACTATTGATTGAATACTCATTCTGTCCAGGCACTAGGTATCCATCAATGAATCAGACATGGCCCTCCTGTGGAAGATGTCATGGCAGAGTCAGGGGCAGGCAGATAAACAGATCATTACAATGACGAATGGCAAATGTCCCCAACACGTACAGGGTGTTGTCATCGCTCAGAATGATTACACTCAGAGGACAGTAGAGGGTGTTGTCATCGCTCAGAGGGGAAACCATGAGCACAGCTTGGGCGTGGGCAGCTGGAGCCAAAGGGGCTAAAAGGCAAGAGCAGTTTGGGCAGACAGCTCAGAGGAAGTGCCCCTTGAGCTGCAGGATAAACGACTAATGTCAACTCATGCAGGAGTGAGGGGGAAAGGGGAATTCCCTGTGAAGAGAAAAGGGTGGGCCAAGATTGGGAGAGCACCTGGGAAGATTTCCCAAGTGGTCAGAATCAGCTTGCAGGGTCCAAGGGTAGTCGTTCAATGACGCTGAAGAGGATTACAGGACCTGAGTCCATCACCCAAGGTCCTCTAGCACAGTGGCTTTCATTCTGGGCCATGGGAAAGGAAGATGGGGAGGGAGTCACAGAGTTTACAGAAGAGAGTGCAGGGATTAGACATGCATGTGCACCAGCTCCTTCTAACACTGGTAAGAGTAAGGCTGGCTTCCCAGGTGAGGGCAAGGGTGGCCTGTGTTTTGTCTTCGTTTTTTTGTTTTGTTTTGTTTTTGCTATAGGGCACATGCGCTTGCCAGAAAGACAGAGAGACAGAAAGCGAGAAATCACCCCCTAGGGGGATGGCCACACTGCAATCCCTTCTCCTCCATTCTCCTCTCGGGATCTTGGACACACACGCACATGCGCCCAGCGTGAGTTTAAGCTACCGGGCACAGAACTCGAACCCCAGTCAACTATGTGGGAGTCCAGCGAGCGACATAGCCATTATGCCAAATGCTGGTTCCCCCCACACTGATTTTAATGCTCTGCTATTGCCGTCTTGCAATTCTTAATAATTTTTGAGCAAGTAGCCCCCACATTTCATTTTGCACTGGGCCCCTTATAAGGTGTCCTGGCAGCACTAGAGGAAGACTTTGTATTGCAGGGGACCAGGGCAGTAGGGGACCAGGGCAGTAGGGGACCAGGGTAGCAGGGGCTTCTCTTTCCCCATTGACCTTTTTTATTGAGGAGTCTTCTCAACAATTTATCCAGAGAAGAAGCAACAAATTCAATGACAAGAGTAGAAGAGGCGTAAGTGTGCAAATGAGTTGAGGCAAAGATTTACTGTGCTCCCTTCAGCACACCCTCACTCCTCCTCTGGGATTAGCTGATCAAGAATGAGCTTCTCAGGTAGGAGTCCGGGCAAAAAAAAGACAGTGTTTTTCTTTTTTCTTTTTTTTTTTTAAGAGGTTTTTGTTAAATGGCATATGTGCTTGCTGGAAAGACAGAGACAGAAAGTGAAAAATCATCCTCAGGGAGGATGGTCATGCTGCAATCCCTTCTCTTCCATTTTCCTCTCAGGATTTTGGGCACGCACACACACACATACACACACACACACACACACACACACACACACACCACACAGTGTGAGTTTCAAGTCACCGGGTCTGGGGCTTGAACCGCAGTCGACCACGTGGGCATCCAGTGATATAACCATTATGCCATTTGCTGGTCCTGAGACAAGTGTTTTATGTATCTGCCGGCAAACCACTACCAAAGAAAAGAAAATGCTCGCCTCCTACCGTCGCCTCCTAGCTCTATCCCACTGCTCATGCTCCAGCGCTGCTTCCACATCATCATAAACCCCTTGAGCCCCAGACCAAGGCCCCCACCCCATGGGTCCTGCTGCAGGGAGTGCCGCTTCTGCTTAGTCCTGCCCCACAGTGGGGCTCTGGCTGGAAGCTGGGCCTCAGAGGAAACGAAGCTCGGTTGCCAGCTCCTTGAAACACACACGCACATGCACACACACACACCCTCGGCTCTGGGCACGTGAGGGTTTGTTTCTGTCAGCATGAGGGTTTCCTTCCACACTTCCCAGGGTGCACCAGCTGCTTAGCAACAAGCTGTGGGGCAGAACTGGGAATTCAATGTCTTCCCGGTTGCTGTAACCAATGGTGTCCCACGAGAGGGAAGAGTCCTTGGGAGGGACTTGGGCTAAAGGAAGGACCAGAGTGTGCGGTCCCCAGAAGGACACTTGGAGCCAGTACCATCAGAGCTCTGGCGCTGTGCCAGGAATCTTGGAGGCCTGCTGGGGATGATATTCCAAAAAATAGAATCCCGACAGAAAGCTGGGGGTGGAGGGAGCTAAGGGAAGGCTGATAACAGGAGGGAGCAAAATGGAGAAATTTGTGATGATCTATTGATGGGGTTTGCCTTGGCAAGCCCTGGGTTCAGAACATCATCACAACCATCCTAAAATCATCCTGCCTGGTTTTCAGTTCTTGTCTTGGGAGCTTAAGGTCAAGGTCCCCTCCCCTAGGAGTCCTGCCTCTAGTATAACACTGAGGCAGAGAGCTGCAGCACCCGGGTTCTGTGGTTGAAATGGCTAGGGTCTGCTTTTACTGTGTAACCTAGAGAACATCACTTCACCTCTCTGTGCTGCAGTTTTCTCATCTATAAACCCTACATCATAAGAGTGTTGTGGGAATGAAATAAAAACACATAAACGGACAGTATCTAGCATGGGGTGTCAATCATGAGTGGTCAATCACACTTCTCTGGATAAAGTTACCTTGCTGTCAGAGGTGGCATGATTGTAACCTAGACTCCAAAGCGTACTTCCAGCTGCTGAGGGCAGGAGCAGGGGAAGAAAAGGGTGTGTGTGTGTGTGTGTGTGTGTGTGTGTGTGTGTGTGTGTGTGTCCTTCACGGGCCTGGCACTGGATAAAATGCCTTAGCGCGTTATCACATTGACTCTGTCAACCACCCTGGGCCTCACACTTTTTACATCCACAGAAACTGAGGCTGGGAAACAAAGAACCCTGCTCATGGCCACACTTCAGAAGTGGAGCCAGAGTTTGATGTGGTCACGATGGCCCTCGCTCATTTCTCTAAACTAACCTGTCTCCCTCGTTGCTTCTCAGAGAAGTGAAAAAGTACTGATTTACCTGTGGGGTTGAGATGCTAGAAAGAGCTTCTCCCCAGGGTAACACTGAAGAAATACCATATAAAGTCAGTGTGACTATCAGAGCACTGCTTGGTGTCTGACACCTGACGGGTAAAGTATTAGCCAGGGTTTGGGGAAAATGGAAGATGTCATCAAGCCACAAAGTCATCACCGGGATTTGGAGTAGAGCCATGGATTTCACCAAGCTCTGGACTGATGTGGAGACCCAGACTGGTCACCCTGTGGCCTGGAAGATTAGCAGGTCAAGCCAGAGAGAGAGAGTGCTACAGCCTGTTCACAGAGGCTCATAGCAAATCCTGCTGCCCTGACCAGGGGGTGCCTGCACTGTGACCTGAACGTGTTCCTGAAGGTCAATAGCTTAAACTTCTAGGATTTTGCTAATTAAAATACATTTTTCTGCGTCATACCTGCTGTCCCAGAACTGCAGGGAAAGCCGTGAGTCGAAGTGGCCCCTGCATTTCTGGAACTGGCCAGTAGGAACTGAGATGTTCTGAGCAGACGGACACGATATTGCATTACTACTTCAACAGTGATTACATGCTGTGGGAAAAAAAAAATAAAACAGAGAGAGGCAAGACATGTATGGAACGCAGAAATGGTTTATTGCCTGTTGATGATGACGTGTATAGTATTCTCCATTGGACTGGTCTGATGTGTATTTCAGGTTGAGTAAATTCTCTTTACAAGACAAACGATGTATAGTGATCAAATGTTTAAAAAACATAAGAATTGGGACCAGCAGTTGGCGTAATGGCTATGTCACTGGACTGCCACGTAGTCGACAACGGTTTGAGTCCCAAACCCAGTGGCTTAAACTCACGCCAGGCTCGTGCACATGTGTGCCTAAGATCCCAAGAGGGGAAAGGAAGGGATTGTGGTGTGGCCTTCCCCCTTGGGGAGGGGGTGATTTCTCGCTTTCTGTCTCTCTGTCTCTCTCTGTCTTTCTGGCAAGCACACAAGCCCTATAGCAAAAATCTCTCTCAAAATAAATAAATAAATAAATAAAAATTTTATATATATACATATATAGTAATAAAAAAGTGATTACATGTTGAAACAATGTCATTTTGATGTGTTTTAAATAGAAGGCTAAATAAAATCCCTGATTAAAATTAATTTCTTTATTTTAATTTTCTTTATTTGTGTTATAATTTGCTATAAGGCAAATGTGCTCATCAAAGGCAGGACGAGGTAAGCGAGGAAGCAAGCTGCCTGGCTGGCCTGGGACTTGAACCACAGTCGCCCATGTGGGAGTCCAGCATCTTAACCACCATGCCACATGCTGACCCCTCATTTCTATTTTCTTACCTTTATAATATGGCTATTGGAAAATTTCAAATTACATACAGCTTGCAAACATCTTTCCACTGAGCAGGGCAGCTCTCCAAGATATCCACAATAGGCCTGGCATGTGGAGAGTGATTTAGCAGTCCTAAAATATTTCTTTCTTTGTGATGGAATCACAGAAAGCCAGACCTGGAGTGATGGCTTAACCTCTTTGTACAATCTCATAATTTATAGGCAGAGAAACTGAGGCATTGGGAAGAGAAATGATTCTGATGCCCCGGGTGTCGTCCATGGGTGCTCCCTGCCCGCCCCCCTCCCCCCAAGTGGGCTGCTCTCCTCTTCCTCACCTCCTGCCCTGCCTACACCTCCCCTCCCCTTCCCTTGGGAAGGTCTGTCAAATTCTCCTGGGAGGGGAGGCATCTTTATTCATGAACCTGGCAAAGGGTCGCCCTGGGAGCCTGTCTGAAGGCTGCTCTCTGCTTTCCCTGGCGGACTCAGACAGAGATAAATAAGGAAATGGAGGGGAGAGCTTCCCCGTTAGGAGTCAGGGCTGCCTGGGCACCTACTGCATAAACAACCCAGGCTGGAGGAGGTGGCTCTGGGCTGCAACCCCGAGTTCCTCAGCCCAGCCCAGTCCAGACCTGCTCCAGCTCCTTGCTCCCTCTCAGGACTTCCCTCGGGGCTGTGCTTTGGTTTCCATTTCCCACAGCACCTTCTGTACACTGCACCCCAACATCCTCCACATCACTCAGTCCGGCTTACCTCCTGAGCGCCAGAGCCAGCAAGCCCCACCCCTGGCCTTGCCCCTCCAGCCTGCCTGGGAGTCTTCCTTCAAATCCCAGAGAGGGCTCGGAACTCTTGGTCCATGGACCTGCAGCTCCTGCAGCTCCTGCAGCTCCTGCAGCTCGGGAGGGTGCGTTAGATAGTGCAACCTCCGACCCCACGCCAAACCTGCTGAGTCAAGCTGCTCATGGAGGTTGGGAAGCCGGGTTCTGGCTCACACCAGAGACAGCGGGGCACTGTGCCCAGCACGGTGATGGACTCGCAGCAGATACTCTAACCGCTGATGGAATGACCTCTACTGAGTCCTCAGGCTGAGGCAGCATTTTTCCAGATGCTCTGGGTAATGCTGAGTAGCTAAGTCAAGAACCCTTGGCGCTGGACAAAGCCCACACCTAAGGGATCACTGAGCAACTACCAGGGTTTTGGGAACTGCTCACCTCCCTGTCTAGGTTTCTTTCTTTTTATTTTTTTTAAATTTAACTTTTTATTTATTTTATTTTAATTTGACCAGAGAGGGACAGAGTGAGAGAGAGTTGGAAAGTGAGAAAGTAAGCCACCAGGTCTGGGACCTGAACCACGGTTGGCCATGTTTCTCTGCTGCCTCTGCCTTCCTGGGGTGGATGCAGATGGTTAATGAGTGAAAAGACTGAAATGTTGTGCCTCTTGGTATCTGTTCTCCTCCAGTGGCTAGATAAGCAGCGAGTAGAGTGTAGCCCCAGGCCAACCTGCCTGCGTTCCAGTTCTGCCACTAACTAGGTATGTGACCTCTGGCAGTTGCGTGATACCCGTGTCTCTGTTTACTCCTCTGTGTAATGGGAACAGCATGGGACCTGCCTCGGGGGGTGTTGGAGGATTACATGATTAAATATTGGTAGTGGCTTAAGTAGTGCCTGATCCATAGTGTTACAGAGGTTAATGAAGCCAATGTCTTTTGTCAAATATAACGTTGAAAATTGTGTAGATTTAGAACTATAGAAGCTGGCAGAACCTGCAGGACTCCGCATTCTACACAGAAGAATCAGGCCCCAGTGTCATAGGCAGTAAGTGGTACAGTCACAACCTGGACTCTGAGTCTTGTCCACTCTGCATGTTCTGTGTTACCTCGCCCCACAGAGCATGATTACAAAGTAGGGGAAGCTCCGGACCTGGCCTGGGGTCCAAGACACCCAGCCAGGTGTGAGCTAACGTCCTCTTCCTCATTAGGGTGGGAGGATCCTGGTAGTGGACCTGACTGGCAAACTCCAGAGCTTTCCCTTCTGACCTGAGATCTAATCTATAAACTGGTCCTTCAAGACCACTGAGTCAAGAATCAGATTGGATATCCCAGGGCCACTCCCCATGAGTGAAAAAAAAAAAAAATCAAAGAGTCACGATTTAGGGCAAGAGCAGGATAAAGAAAACCATCTTCCCAGGTTCACTCCGCTCTCTCAGGTGCGTCTCAGAGAAAAGGAGGAAGTGGTGTGGTCTCTGACGCCCTGGCCTGGCTGTACTTCTATGTGGGTTTTCATGTTCCTGCTCTTGGTTCCCATGAGTTCTGACTCCTGCTGCATCTTTGGCCATTCTCAAATAAGCCCTCGTCCTTCCCCAGAAGGTCCAGGATCCTAAGTTGTGATAAATAGGACTTCCTCCTGGAATCAGGCCTCAAATCCCAGATCTGAGAATAGAGAGGTGAGTGGTTTTCCCCCAGGGATCTGTTGGGATGGTCTTGTCTTCCTGTTCTTTTGCTAAGGAACTGCTGGTGGTGGGGGGTATATTCTGCCCTGGCTGCCCTGCAGTGAGAGGGTGGCCTATGACCCCTCAGAATTTCTCGTGCTGCGAAATTCATTGCTTTAGCTGGATTACTGGTTTTGAACAAATCAGGACTCTGATTGACCTGGGTTCTATGTGGGCTTGGAGGTGACAAAAGAAAACTAAAGATATACTAGGATGCATCCCACACATCCTGCAGGCAACACCCAACTCCCCCATCACAGGTTGTCTGCTGTACCTTGGCCAACCTTGTGTTGCTAATTAACTTTGGGTGTGCCTCTGTGTCTGCCTCCCTAACGCCAGTGAGATCCTGGGCCTTGAGGCTTTTCTGCACCCCTCTCGTCACCTAGCTCAGTAATTGGCATGGAGTAGGTGCACATGTGATGATGGTTAGTAACCGATCACTCAGTATAATTTTTCCATTAAAAAATAAGAAAGCAAATCATTTCCTCTCCATGTATTCTTTAATGCTCCCCAGTTTCCATATTCACGGCACTGCACAGAGTACAGCATTGGGGAACCAGAAAATCACACTCGCAATAATGGCATATGGAATTGCTGAACTCCTGTGCTGAGCTGTGCACCTTGCAGGAGTCATGACACACATCATAGTAATCCTTACAGCATCACCACCAGCTCTTTCCAGAGAAAGAGACCCCACGGCTCCTCGCTACCCAGCCCTTCTCTAGTGGAAGAACAGGTGCTCAACTCTAAGCATTTGAACTTGAGTCCAGTGCCCTAAATTAAACCCCCAAGGGCCCAGTCTATCAGCCAATTCTTCCCCACCCATCCCATTTTCCATATTTTAAAAAATCAAGGCTTTGAAAAAACCCTTTGCCTAAGGTTCCACATCTATTGATAGTAAGCTGCAGAATGAACATTTAATCCCAGGCTGATCCCAAAGTTCACACCCTCTACCATGGCGGACCACCCTAACTTCGCTGTATAATATGTTTCTTTTGTTGGTTTCTTTGGCTGCAACTGTACTTTGCCCTGTATCTCTGATGGCAGAGATGGGACTCTATGGGGTTCACACGGTTTGGGGAGAAGTTAAAGATATAGTGGGAATAGAGGCCGGTGATGATTTTGAGAGAACATGTTAGAGTTAGTAAGAAGACTACTCCTTTCTTAGGCAATGGCTCTGAACATATGCATTTCTCACAAACATGTTCAATGCCTGCAGATAGATCATTCCTAACTTGGGCTTGCACTGCCGTCACCAACTGTGTTATAACAGCCCTCCCACTTCAGGATGGCAGAGTCAGTGGCCTTTGGCATTCTAATAAGGGTCTAATTCAATGCAGCCAGGCTGGGCCTTCTTATCACTGTTGTCCTGATGCTGTGCATGAATTGGATGTAGGACAAAATGAGAATTGATCTGGGCTAGCAAGTTGCATGGTACTGAAGGCACTGGACTACCACATGACCAACTACGGTTCAAATCCTAAACCTGGAGGTTTGCTTCCTCACTTTCTCTCTCTTTCTGTGTCTCTCTGATGAGCACACATACCCTATAGCAAATTTATTAATAATAATAGTTAAAACTAAATAAGTAATTCTTTTTTTTTTTAATTTGAGAGGTTTTTGCTTATAGGGCACTTGCACTCGCCAGACAGAAAGAGACAGAGAGACAGAAAGCAAGAAATCACCCCCCAGGGAGGATGGCCATGCCGCAATCCCCTCTCCTCCATTCTCCTCTCAGGATCTTGGGCACACACGCACACACACCCGGCGTGAGTTTTAAGCCACCGGGTCCGAGACTCAAACTGCGGTCGACTACATGGGAGTCCAGCGACATAGCCATTACGCTAACTGCTGGTCCCAGTAATTTTTTTTTTTTAATAATGAAAATTGACCTTAAATAGACTATTATTCTGAAGGAACTGTGGAGATAAAGCAAATAAGCAATTTCACCTGTGGTTCTGCCCAGCTTGGAGGGGGCAAGTGGAGAGCGGGAGCAGGCCCAGTGAGTGGTCTCATCCCTGCTCTCCCTGCAGCAACCAGGCTTCCACCAAACACCGGTGAGATCCTCATCCCTTGCCTGGTTTCAAAACTCAGTTCCTTTTAAAATAAATAACACAATATTCTTCCTGATCTAGCCAATTGACTCTAAATGGAAACTCAAAGTAATTTCTACAGAACGTAATTTACTATTGACTGTATTTCAGTAACAAATGGTAACAAGTTGGTGGCTCATGATTATAAACACGCCAGGCATATGTGTCCAAAATCCCAGCAAGATAGAGAAAATGGAGAAGAGGTTTCTGTGTGACCAGTCCTCATGGGGTGCGG
>NW_006159501.1:1312291-1331068 GCF_000334495.1 Tupaia belangeri chinensis | reverse complement strand
CCTGCTCTCCCTGCAGCAACCAGGCTTCCACCAAACACCGGTGAGATCCTCATCCCTTGCCTGGTTTCAAAACTCAGTTCCTTTTAAAATAAATAACACAATATTCTTCCTGATCTAGCCAATTGACTCTAAATGGAAACTCAAAGTAATTTCTACAGAACGTAATTTACTATTGACTGTATTTCAGTAACAAATGGTAACAAGTTGGTGGCTCATGATTATAAACACGCCAGGCATATGTGTCCAAAATCCCAGCAAGATCCTGATGGGGAGGAGGAATGGGGGAAAAGGAGTGTGCTGTGGCCACTCATTGGGGAGGGAGGGTGCTTTCTCTCTCTCTCTCTCTTTCTCCCTTTCTCTCTATCTCTCTGCACTCTCTGGAAAATTTAAAAAAGGGGAAAAAAAAGAAAAAGAAAGACTTTTTGAAACTTACCTGAAACAGTCCTCATTTTACATCTGGGCAAATGGAAATCCTAAGAGATAACAGCCCTTGACCTGAGTCACACCCAGACACACTGTCACTTAGTCCAGCAGCCTTTCCTGCTACAGGTTGCATCATTTTTCCATCCTACTGCGATAAGCATTTATTAACCACCTACAGTATACCAGCCCCTGATCTGAAAGCAATGAGAACACACAAAGAACAAAGCATAATATTTACTTTAACGGAAAGGTGTTTTGGCTTTGCACACAAAAGAATTCTAAAGTTAAGGAGATCTAGAAATGAGTGAGGAGTCTGAATTTCTGCTGTCTGTGTCTTGTTTTCTATTAAAAGAAAAAAAAACTTTTCTGGCTGATGCTGGGGCTGGATTGTAGCAATGGGAACTCTGTTGAGGGTGCTATCACTATTGCTCATGGGAAGAAAGAAATACTGAACAAGGAAGAGAATGGGGCCAGCAGGGGGCATGGTGGTTACGGTCCTGGACTCCCATGTGGCTGACCAAGCTTGAGTGCCAGACCTAGAAGCTTGAAAATCACGCTGGGTACATGTGGTGCATGCCCAACATCCTGAGAGGAGAATGGAGGAGAAGGGATTACGGCATGGCTGTCCCCTCTGAGAGGCATGATTTCTCACTTTCCCTCTGTCTCTCTTTAGTGAGTGCATGCACTCTATGGCAAAAATCTGAAAAAGAGAGAGAGAGAGAGAAGAAAATGGATTCTGTCACCCAGAGGGCCAGTGAGGGGCAGCTCGAGAATGATCTCAGGATCTGGGTTAGAGAACCACCTTTGGGTTGGGGAAGGGTGAGTGTGTCCTTAACCCCCTCCCAGAGTGCTTGCATGTGGAAGGAACTCAAGTCTGAGGCCACGTCTTCCTTTGATTTGCTCCATCTGCTGCAGAGTAGGGGCAGCTCTGAAGCCTTTTCATTCCTTGCTGCCTCCCCTTACCTCCCTCCTGCCCACGCAGATCTCAGCATAGAGCCTGGCACCAACCGGGCTTCCGTGAGTAGCTGTTGAATGAACGCTTGGGCAGGAAACAGCTTTTGGACTTACCATTTCTAATTAAGGGGGAATGTCTCTCTCCTCTTCCTATCCACGTGGCCGAGTGCATGTCTTGCTCCGGGGATGATTCATACCCTCATGAATCAGCAGCTAAAGTAGTAATGTGAATGCGTCTGAAGGCCAAATGGCGAGTCTTCTTTAGCTTGGCTGACTTCAGGCAACCTTCAGCCCTTTTTCTGGTCATCAGGCAGATTTACTGCTCTCTCCACTGGCCTGAGAAAGACCTGCTGTGCTGAGTCACTTGTTCATGTTGACAGTTGTTTACTGAGCGCCTACTGTGTGGCTGGCCCACACACCGGGAGTTCCCATGGTGGCAAGACCAGGCCTTACCCAGCCCTCTTTGAGTTTACAACCCACAGGGGAGAAAGGCATGAATCAGCCCTGAGGACATTCCTCATGCCTGTGGTCACTGTGACTAAGGAAAGGACTAGGTGAGACTTGGGTGTGTGAATTGTGGTGGGGGAGTCTGACCGAGGCTTAGGGAAGGCTTTCTTGAGAAAAGGAAAACTGACCCAAGGTCCAGAGAATGAACAGGGGTTAACTGGGCTGATGGCAGTAAAGGGGCTTTCAGATGGTGGCAGCAGCATGTCACAGGTCCTACGACAGGTCAGAGCACAGGGAGGACCCCGGGATGTGAAGAGCTCTGGGAACAAGAGAGTCAGTAGATCAGAACTGGACATGAAGGCAGGACTGGGCCCTATAGGGTCTCAGATGCCTGGGAATCACTTTCTTCCTTCTCCTGAGAGCAACTGGATGCTATTGTTGAGTGTGGGAGGTGGATTAGGCCAAGCATGGGTGTGCAATGTTCCCTCTGGAGTGTGGGGAGGATGGACCAGAGGGCCTGAGGAAGGGTTTAGGGGAGGCAGAAGGTAACGAACCTGTCTCACAGCAGCCAAGGCAGTGGGTCCTGTTTCTGGGTTAGGTTTCGTGGGTAAAGAGCTGAAAACCAAAACCACATACCAAGTTAGCCATCCAGGGCCCTGTCGGCCAGCAGCCTGGCCCATCACAGCCTATTTGCCCAGGCTGCAGCAGGTCCACAAAGAAGCTGGCCTCCTCGAACACAGGCCTCTCAATTCCCAGGACAAGGAGTCGGGAGTGAGTTCTTTGCTTATGCAGGCGGTGGGCAAGCCAAACAGGCGATAGGAAAGAGGAGACTGACAGTGTGTAAAATGGGCCCTTCAGAGATCTGTGAGGTACAGACCCCCGGAGAAAGTCCAGGGACCTGTCCACAGGGCTGGTGCAAAAGGACAGAGCCATTTGAGCTGGTGGGCAGTGTAGTTGGGAGGAACCAGGCCCTTGACAGAGCTGTGTTTGATCCCACCTCACTCCCTTGGTGCTATGCTCCTATGCCAGTTACTTAATCCAGAATAATGACCCTCTTCCAAGTCTTAAACCGTGGACAGAGTCGGCTGAGATAGCACACGGACAGGACGTGCTGAGGGCCTCACTCTGCGAGATGCACTTGTGAAGTGATAACTACTGTCTCAGCAGCAGGGCCCGGAAAGGTGGGCATAAGCCCAGGTCATTCATAACAGGCCAGAAACCGCTAGCTCGCTCCAGCAGGGGGAGGGAAGGTGCTTTCAAGCAACCCTATTTCTAGAGTGATGAAGGAAGACTCACCTCTTAAGCAAGTGAGTGTATTTGTGTGTTCACAGGCTAGACAATAAAGGTTTTTGACATTTGAGAACAACAGAAAACAGAATTGACCTGAGTGAGGATGTGTTAAAAGTAGCTGTGTCCTAGGAAAGCCTGGAGGGCAGGCTCTCCAAGACCGAGCAGCAGAGCAGTTCTAGAATACTCTTCTGTCCTTTGATCCTATCATGAGCTCTATTTCAGGCAGACTAATGGGCAGAAATCTATTCTCAGGTCTGAGGCTGCCCGGCATCAGCTAGGAGATGAGCCTTGGGTACAGCCCTGGAGAGAGACCATCCTCCGCAGTAGCTTTGCTGTCACCTCTCCTGACACAGCACTTCCGTGACCACAGCAGGCGGGGGCCAGTCCTGGTGCTAACCCAACTCTACCCGAAGGTTGGGGCTGGGAACTTGGAAGTGGAGGCAGGCAGCCTCCTCCATGTTGAGGCAGAGCAGCAATCCTGGGAGAGGGAGAGATTCTCCTGGGAAGCGTTCAACGTTTTCCTCTGAATTTAATAAAGCTTCTGAGAATATGAAATAGGCAGCAAGATGGTGCTGAGGAGGCCTGGGCTAGGGTGTGCAGACGAAATTACGCCAGGGAATAGAGCTCAGTGTTCTGAGGCCATTTCTTCTTTCTTTTCTTTTCTTTCTTTCTTTCTTCCTTTTTTTTTTAAAGAGATTTTTGCTATGGGGCATGTATGCTTTCAAGAGAGACAGAGAGACAGAAAGCAAGAAATTATCCTACAGGATAGCCATGCCACAATCCCTTCTCCTCCATTATCCTTTTGGTATTTTTGAGTGTGTATGCACACACACACACACACACACACGCGCGCGCCTAGCATGTTTTTCAAGCCACGGGGCCCAGAACCATTTGGTCATCCCTGTGGGATCCAGCTGCCTTAATTACCACACCACTGGCTGACCCCCTAAGGTTTAATCTAAAGATGGACTCTGAGACTAAATATAATGTAGAGTCATTTTGCTTCTCCTGTGGCTTGGTTACAGGCTCACTATCTGTAGGAAAAGCTTTTGCGGTAGCCTCTGAAGGAGCTTAATCAGGGCCAAAACCATTGTCTTCCCAGGAAGAGACAAAGTCCATGAGCATTTCCTGGTGTTTTCTTCTCCTGCACATTGTTCTGCTCGGGGAAGGACTGTGGGTACAGTCAAGTCGGGACTTGAGTAATGTCAGAAAGTTTCAGATCTGAAACTCTAGGCGGTGCTGAAGAGCAGTGAGTTGTCAGCAGCTTGTACATTAGGGTGGGGAGAGAGGGCTACACACTCTTTTTGTTTTGAAAATCTAGTAATAATAATAACAATAGTAATATCTCTATTACTTCTGTTTGTGGCTCTAGGCACTTGTACTTTATCATAGTATAAATTTATACTTCGTTATGTGGTGATTTGACTAATACCTACTTCCCCTCTGTCTTTATTGCTCGATGTCATTTTTTTCCTATTTTATTTCCAGCACTCTCATGCAGGACTTGACACAGAGTAGCTGCTTAGTAAATGATTGAGCTGAATAATGAGTCAAAACTGAAGAGTAATTTAGTATTTTCTCTGCAGTACATATATACTGCCAGAAGGTGGCAATAAATACATACAGCAGAGAATTCTAAGCTTCGTGGCAAAAGGAAACTAGGAATTACATAATGCAACAGATTTGTTTGCTTCATCAAATGTGTATTTAGGTTTATTTCCTTGGCTAACACTTGATTAAAAGAAATGTCAAGGCCTAGTAGAAATGGTCAGATAGATCTGCATTCAAATCCTACCACTGACAGCCAGGAACCTTGGACAAGCCGTGATCTTTCTTTGGGCCTGTTTCTTGGTCTACAAAATGGAATTAACAAGGTCAAGTTTTGTTGCAAAGATTAAAGGAGATAACACCCATATGTTTTGTGTATGTATAATTTTTCAACCTCAAAGTTTATTTTATCCATTATATTAAAAGATATGTAGATTAGAGTTAACCTTGTAGCCTACATGACTGACCATAGTTCAAATTTAGCCTCAGAGGTTTGAAAGACACACCAGGTACATGTGTCTGCATGTCTAAAATCCCAACAGCATAGACAAATAGACAAGAAAGGATTGCAGCACGACCCCACTTGACAGGGGGTGGGGAGGGGTGTGCTTTCTCGCTCGCTCTGTTTCTCTGTCTCTATTGAGCACACATGCCCTCCAGCAATTACACATTTTTTTAATTGTAAATTATAATTGCCACATCAAATTATTTTCATACCAACATTTAATACAGGAGTGGAAGCAAAACAGACTGAATTTTAAAAACAAAACAAACTGTGAGCAATATTATGCAATAGATACTTGCATTTCTCCGGCTTTGTTATTCTCTGAGAAAATGGATATGAGTTCAAGACCTTGATTTCTTCCTAAAGAGCTTGGAGGGAGTGTGCATTCATTTTTCGTGATGATCCTACCAGAGATGAGTTATTTCATCAAAGGAAGCAGCCTCCCCTGATTGGAAAAACATAAAGCACTCAGAGCATGTTAGGACAGATTACTAAAGGAGACAGCCCATCCAGATAGTCAAGGGCCCTTGAGCACGTAGTTCTTTTCATGTAAACATATTTGGCTATAAAAGTCAGCAAATAGACCTTCTGCAAGGCGTATGTAACTTTTATAGCTCCAAATTTACCATCGATTTTTCTCTCAAGGATTTTCAGAACAAAATTAATTTTTAATATGCTGACCTAAGGTGCCCAGCTATTTTTAGATAAAACTGTCAAGTATCCCTTAACTTTAAAATGTTGTGAGGAATAATATACTTAAAGGGTCTCATTGCCTAAAACCCACACAAATGAGGAAGAATTCCCAGTGATCTCATGCCCCTGTGTGTAGAGAAGCTGGCGGATCACCTGCACTAAGAAGACTTGGGAATGTGCCCAGGGGCTGGCTCTGCTCTGTTCTGCCCTGCAGCCAGTTCACAGGTACCAGCTCTTCCCAGCCCCCTGCCCACGAAGCACATGAACACAGCAGCAAATAGCACACACCTAGAAAGGGGCAAGGAATGCCCACTCAAGCACCAGAAGCATGAGGATCAAGAGCTTAGGTAGAGATTTACGAGTACAAATTGCTCAGTTCCAAACTCAGCTCCTAGCAGCCATCCTCATCCTCGGGTACCTAGCCCCTAGGGAGCGTTGGGGAGTGAGTGAGACTCAGGCGAAGCTGGGCAGAGGAAGCTGCCTTTTCCCTCCACAGCTCCCCTCCTTGAAACCAAAGCTCACTTTCTGAGCCTCAGAGCCCCTTTGCCATCCTCTGTTCTAGTGCCCACCAGACAGCCTGAGCATTGTAATATGTAAAACTCTAGTGCCCCCACTAGATCTAGGAGAAGGTTTTTTGTTTGCTTTTTTGTTTTTGTTTTGTTTTGTTTTGCTATAGGGTGCGTGCGCTCGCCAGAGAGACAGAGAGACAGAAAGCGACAAATCACCCCCCCAAGGGGATGGCCACGCCACAAACCCTTCTCCTCCATTCTCCTCTTGGGATCTTGGGCACGCATGCACATGCACCTGATGTTAATTTAAGCCACCGGGTCCGGTACTAGAACCACAGTCGGCTACATGGGAGTCCAGCGACATAGCACAGCCCCCTAGCTCTGCAAGGGCCTGAGGGTAACTGTCTCCCCAGTGCCTATGACCAAGCTTGTCATGAAAAGACCTCAGTAAATTATTTGATAAATAATGAAAAGTGAAGGATAGCAGAAATGGAAGATGCGTTTAGAGAATCTTTCTTCACAGACATGGAAAGAAACATTGTTTCATAAAAATAAAAAAAAAAAAGTCCTTAAATTTTTATTTTCTGTATAAAAAAAGAAATTAAAAATGTTGTTTTAAACCATTCTATTTGGGAGAGATCTGTTACATTGTAATAGTACTAGGACAGACCTGGGTGTCTAGAAGTGGGTGCTCTGGAAACACCAGCCCAGACCAGCCTCTCCTCCCTTGGGATGTTGGTCTGTTTTCTGGGCCTCACCCACTGGCTCCTTAGGTGGAAGTACCTATTATGTCGTAGTAGGCATTCCAGCATGCTCCTCCGGGTCCTGCTCTGCAGGACTCAGAGCAAGGTGCCCAGTGAGAAAGAAGGACCAGGGACCCCCTAAAGCGGGCCATCCAGAGTGGGCCTAGAGCAGGCCATCTGTATCAGGCTGGCCAGCCCGTCCCACGTAGCAAGTGGCAAAACCTGGAAGGACCAGGAACATCCCAGGGCATCCTCAGAAATCTGGGACAGACCTTGTAGACACTGGATTAACCGCTGTGCTTTCAAACAGCACCTGGCTTGTTCTGTTTGTGTCATTTCTATTTTGCTGTAGATCTTGGGGTTGGTTTGCTCATTGATAATCAGAACTACTTGCTCCTATGCCAGGCCTAGGCTTCTGCCCAGGGGGACCCAGGCCACCACCACTGGCTACTCCTCCTGGGTCTCTGCTTGCTTCTCCTCCGGAGGTCCATTCTCTGTCTCCCACACACCCTCAGGAACTGTTGGTTCTGGGAGAAACCTCTTTGTGTGTCTTTAAAATAAGCGCAGTCATGTTCTATTTTTAATAGGTTTTAAATGTCTGTTCTGCAGAAGAAAAGTCCCTGTGGAAAGGAGTTTGAAGCCAGAACCTCACACAGGGTGGGGGTGAGCCTGGGCTGGGGAGGGGAGCTGGTGGCAGAGGAACCAGGTCCCGGTCACCTCCGTCCAGTCCTACAGGGCACTGAAGCTACAGTGTCACCCTGTGTGGGGAGAGGAACCTGCTTCAGTCCTTGTCCTTGGGGGACAGGGACCAGAGAAGGCACAGGAGGAAGACCAGCACCCGCTTAGTGACAGATCCCAGGGCCAGCCACCCGAAAGTCACGTCAGCCTAGCCCACAGGGAGCCATGAGGTGCCTGGTGTGAGGACTATCTTGGGGAAGCCTTCCCTGCTGCCTGCCCTGTTCTTTTAGGGAGAGAGTTTTACTATAGGCCTCGTGAGCTCGCTGGAGAGACAGAAGGAGACAGAGGCAAAGTGAGAAATCACCCCCAGCAGGATGGCCACACCGCAGTTCCCTCTCCTCCACCCTAATCTCCGGATTTGGGGCATGCACACGTGCTGCCCTGTTCTTAAGTGTGGGCCAAATGCTCTCCAGACTAGCGGGCTGTCCCCACACCGCCATAGTGGCACCGGGGGCCGTGGGTGCGGCAGCCCTCGCGGCCCAGCGCCCTTTCGTCCTTCCTCGGGCTCCAACGCTGACCGCGTGTTCTCCTTGCAGTTCTTCCCCTACGGCGACGCCTCCAAGTTCGCCCAGCACGCCTTCCGGACCTTCGACAAGAACGGGGACGGCACCATCGACTTCCGAGAGTTCATCTGCGCCTTGTCCATCACCTCCAGGGGCAGCTTCGAGCAGAAGCTCAACTGGGCCTTCAACATGTACGACCTGGACGGCGACGGCAAGATCACCCGAGTGGAGATGCTGGAGATCATCGAGGTGAGGCCGGCCGGGCGCGGTGTGGACCAGGGACCAAGCGGACCCCAGCGCTGCCTGCCCGACACCTGCTGAGCCCCTTCCTTCCCCTGTCCGGGACACTGTTAGGTGCCCGCCAGGCCTTGACTTCTTGTCTCTGACCACCCTCTACAGTGCAATTGGGGGGAAGTCACAGAACCCAGCTGCCGGGCCCTTACTGTCAGCGCCACTCCCCACTTGAACCAACCACCCACACGGCACGAGACCTTCGACATACACAAGTCCTCCCCGGTGCGAGGGGTATGGTCAGGGTCACCTGCTCCGCCCTGGCCTACACCTGGGCCTGCCTGCTGGTGTGTCACCCGGTCCTCACACTGACCTTCCCTGCTGAGGTGGGGTGCTGCCCATGGCTCCCAGGGTGTACTCCTCCAGGTTTCACTTTCCACAAGAAACAGGCGATGGTTCCAGTTGTGCCCACAAATTCCCCGAGGTTCCTCTGTTCGGGCTCCTCCTTCCAGGTTCCTCTCGGGTGCTCTGTGCCCCATGCCCAGCCTTCTTGCTTTTCCTCTGCTGCTCAGTACCAGGTCAGAGCCTGTGACTTCCTCTCACGCTGCCAGAACACCCTCACAGCTTCCCTGGGGTTCCCCCACACTCACATCTCCATTACTTCTCACCTCCCAGCAAGGCCTTCCTTCCCATTCTTCTGCCAAAAGGCACCTCCCCTGCCCCCCAGTGCATCTCCCCCTCACCAGGAGGGCCTCTGTCCAGCGTTCATCACTGCCCACACCTCCTCATGTCATAGACTGTAAGCACCTGTAAGCTCTGTGAGGACTCTGCTTGCTCCATGCTGTGTCCCCAGCACCTCGATTGTGCCTGGGGAACCCACAGGCACTCAACAGCTGAGGAGCAGACCATGATCTTCCTTCAACTGAATGCCTTGTGTGCATGCCCACCCTGCACAACCACCATGACCTATGAGAGAAACAGAGAGCCGGTGCTCCCTCCTGCAATGGAACTACAGCCCCAGTTAGGCCCCAAGCACTGAGATGCTGCGAGGGGTGCATGGCCCAGTTTCAGCAAGAAACAGCCAAAGCCCAAGTAGCCAAGACGGTTCCCCTACCCCCAACACCAAACCCATAACCTCCCACCCCCCAGTGTCCACCACTCTGGCCCCCTTCCTCATCTCTGAGGGAGGTGGCTTCCCCCTGCTGCCCCTCCTACATGCTGAGCTCTGCTCCCTCTGCCTCTGAAGCCTGGTTCTTTCATTTTTACACCTCTCCTTGGCGGCCATAGTCTCTTTCCTTTTTTCTTTTATGGCTCCTTCCATCTTCAAGGCCCACTTCACTTGAGACATACCTAGAAAATCAGGGTCTTAGTTCTCATTTGTAGTCACTTCATTTGATTAAATGTATCCTTCCAACAGGTTATCAGAAAAGATAGGGCATAAAAATACTACACAAGTGGCTTTGTGTTCTCATCTTTCTCACTCTTCACTCTTCTGTGCATCTTCCATGTTCCTTCGGCTCTTTTCAGTCTATATGACTTTCCTGCAAAATGGGCTTTTCCAACATTCTTCTCTTCTTTGATGTCTTACCATGTTTTTCCCTACTGATGACCAGTCTCTTCCTCCTGAAACTCTCCTCTCTAATACTTGTCAATGCCAAAGACCACCAAGATCACACCTGCAGCTGCACAGGTGGAGTTTAGTTCTTCTTGCAATGCTGGGACTGTGGGCAATGAAGAGGGTGTAAGAGAGGAATTTCCAGATCTGGGCTCCGGTAGAGCCATCAGGGGAAGGTCCAAGGAAGCAGGAGCTCTCTCACAGCTGTTGAGCAGGGACACTTCTACCACTGGTTATCTCGAGCACTCTCATCTAGAAGGAGCCAACCTCAACCAAAGCTAAAGCCCTAATGGGTGAAGAAGTAATCATCACTCATGGCACCAGGGAGGGAATCTTGGCATTTTGTGGCTTGGGCAATGTTCATCTGTGTTCAGACATAATTGCAGAGGGTTCTTTTCTTGCTCCATCATGGTCACAGGGAACCTGAATATGCAGTGGTATCCTCTGACCCGATTCCTAATCCACGACTCTTGATTTCACCACTGAGCTGCTTTTTGTATCCACTGCTTCTTCCAGAAGCCTGGGAGTCACCCAACATTCCAGAGCTGACTGGTCACAAGACTCTCACATTTGATTATATTATCACTTTTCTGGAAATTCATTTAAATTTAAATTCTTTATCACATGTAAAACATTATGGTCTGCTTCTTGCTTCCCTTTCTCCAGCTCCATCTTTTACTAACTTGGCCCTTTTTCCTACTGCTCCCTCACCCCACACCCCATGCTCAAGCAAGTGGGTATTTATATGGAAGTCCTATTATGTGCTGGCATTGTCTGAATCCCTGGGGTAATAGGATGAGCAAAACACAAACAGTTATGCTTTCTGGTGGGGAAGATAAAGCAGTTATTATAATAAATGTGAGATGTATTCCCATGAGGAAGGTGGTGTATGTTGCCATGGGAACCAGAAGCATGAGGAACAAACCTCCTTTGAAGAATAGGGAGCTGAGACTTGAAGGCCGAAGGGATCCAGTCAGGTGAAGGGGAAGCCAGGAGAGTGGTTTTCCTGCCTGGGTTCCTTATAACGCGTCTGCAATGTTCTTTCCACAAGGCTATCTACAAAATGGTGGGCACCGTGATCATGATGAAAATGAATGAGGATGGCCTCACACCGGAGCAGCGAGTGGACAAGATTTTCAGCAAGATGGATAAGAACAAAGATGACCAGATTACGCTGGATGAATTCAAAGAAGCTGCAAAGAGCGACCCTTCCATCGTATTACTTCTGCAGTGCGACATTCAGAAATGAGCTGATGCCAGTGCTATGGACTGCGCAAGTCTCAATGTTCCATTCAGTCTGCAGCTATACACACACACACACACACACACACACACACAAATATTGCTTGGACTACCTATAAATGGACTTGCTTCTTGTGTTTGAAACACTTGTGTGCATGAGAATGTCATTTGCTAATGAATTTTAAAAGCATATATTATAAAACAAAACAACCAACCTGCCACAATGTGATATGTGTAAGATCATTTCCTGACAAACCTTCCTCCTCCAAAGCCTGGGCAGAAATGTGCTGCAAAGTTACATGATTTCTTGTTCATGTTTTGCTAATGCTCGTGTCTCCTTGATTACATAATGTTAGTAGCACTGAGACCCCCCTTGGTAATGTAACTTAATTATAAGCTGTTGTCACCACTCTCCTGTAAAATAGTACTAGACAGACACAGAGAGGAGCCTTTGGCTCCTGTGTCTGGCCCACACACAAGAGCTTGTATTATCAGTGAATATAAATGTACTACATTTGCATGCCTTTTGGGTTTGCCTTAATTCTTACCTCATTTGCATCCTATCAATCTGGAAAGAGCTGTGTTGGATGAATGCAGTATAAACTTAAAATCCCTGCTAAATGACTCGTAAATTAAGTATATCTCTCTATATATACATATACACAAAGATATTATTTATTGAAAGTAAAAAAAAAATAATAATAATGGAAGTGTATTGATTTCTGCTTGAATTTTCAAAGGCTTCCAAAGCAGTGGCAATAGATGTCCCAAAATAAATTTCTAACATTTGATTTCCCCTTTGAATTCTTTTTATACTTTAAAATTGAAGCCAATTTTATAATAAAGGGTCAGCTAGCAACAATTTATGAAATCTATCCCTAAATACACAACTTTACAATTTAAAGAATTACTGACAACAAAAGGGAAAAAAAGCAACTTTCCAACTTTGCATCTAGGTCCCTAAAAGGACAATTAATATGGCATGTCAAGTGTAAATAAGGCAGATGAACTGTTAATTCTGAAAAAAAAATGCTCATTATATGACAATAAATTTGATCTCAGTGTGACTCTGGCGCTCACAATGTATGTTCTAACACATAACTGTGCAGAGGACTCATACAGTGGACTGAGAGGTGTCCCTCCAATACAAGCCAGTAGGATGACTTCTTCCCAAATCAAAAGTATACAAAAACAACAGAAGTTTCTTTTTCTTCCCTCTTCTTCTTCTTTCTTCTTCTCCTTTTCCTTCTTCTTCTTCTTCTTTTTTTCCTGCTATAGGGCATACACACAAGAGAAAAAGAGAAAGAAATCACCCCCACAGGGGATGGACACGCCGCAATCCTTTCTCCTCCATTCTCCTCTCAGAATTTTGGGCATGCACACACAACACACTTGAAGTATTTTTCAAGCTCCTGGGTCTGGGACTCCAACTGCAGAGTCAGCTGTGTGGGATCCAGCTGCCTTAACCTCCATGCCACCTGGCTGGCCCCAGAAGTTATTTTTAATAATAGGGGAAAAAAAATCTGATCCTTTTTATCTTGAATGAAGAGATCCATTAAAAGGTCTAAAGGCAGGTTTGCATTTTCACTGCGGGCCTATAGAAGTTGTTTGTTTATACACTGCTGTCCAACACTTGCTACGATGATGGAGACATCTAGAAGCACACTGTGCATTGGCTACATGTGGTTACCAAGCAGTTCAAGCATACCTAGTGTGACTGAGGAAGAGAATTTTAAATCTTTTTTCCATATATAGCTAGAAGCTCTATCAGTCAGTGAAGTGCTATGCTGGTCAAGTCAATAAATGACCTTAGAGACCAGGGCCTAACCATTCCATTCCATTCATTCATTCACTAACAAACTCCATTCCATTCCATTCATTCATTCACTAACAATGGACAAGCAAGCCTCACTACAAACACTTGGGATACCACTGGTACCTGAAACACTGACAGAACTCAAATTCTGCCCCATTGAGAATAGGGTGGGTGAAAAGTTGAGACGGCTCAGCATGACACTGGTTAAGTGAGGATCTAGGTCATTCATTTATAACCAGTCTTCACTGACCACCTTTACACTCCACATGGTTAAGTGGGAAGGCAGAGAGACAGCCATGAAATACACACAAATGTCAAATTGCCCTTCCAGCCACAGCCACGTGATTTAGATTCATTTTAATTTTGATACTTCTACTTCCGGATTCCCAAATCTGTTCCAGCTAGTAACAAATCATCCCAAAGTTAAATGGCTTAAGACAACGTATCATCCCTCATGGTTTTTATGGGCCATGAATTCTGAAATAACTCATTTGGGCAGTTCTGGCTTGGGATCGCTCATGTAGTTACAGGGAGACAGTGGAACACGGAGGGGTTGGAGCAGCTCAGGGCTGGGCATCTCTGGTTTGTGCAGTCTCAGAACTTCTCCTTAGAGTTTCTCCACCCAGGCCAGTCTTGGCTTCCTTATAACTGGTGGTCTCAAGGATGTCAGATTGCTTCCATGTCAGAACAGGGACCAGCATGAGGATTCTGGAGCTTGAGGCAAGACTTTCGTTACTTTTTATTGCCTTTTTTTTGATCTAGTCTTGAAAGTCAGTGTCATTTCTACTGCTTTCTATTGGTTATGAATTATAAATCTGCCCAGTTCAAGAAGAAAATTAAACTCTACGAGACAAGACTCTGGAAGAATGTGGATGGGATGGATTGTGGCCACCTTTGGAAAATACATTCTGTTACTGGGAATAAAGAGTGAAAATAAAAGAGTTAAGTACTACACAGGCCAGTGCCAACGGTGAGCCATGAACCAATGTGCATGTTTAACTCAACCCTCTGCAATTAGGTTCCATTCCAACACACACACCTCAGCAACTGAATCATTGACCCTGCTGTCTCAACCAACCACAGTGCTTCCCTCAGAATGGGCCAGTTACAGTCTTCCTCTATCATACAAATGGGCCTGGGTTCTACTGGATCTAGATTACTCACAGCTGCCATTTTAATTACCACATTAATTAATTCTGATACTGTTCTGAAAGAAGATGCCCCAAGTGTCTATTTTCTAGCCTCACCTACTGATATTTTTCACTTAGAAGTACTAAGTCTCAGTATTTCATCTTACTTACATCTTAAATAACTCCAAATTATTTTAGAAATGGAGTGATACTGCTTTCAAGTTTTACTGAAATTTACTCATTTAGGACCAGTTTCCAGACACATATAAACTAGTCTCTTAAACAGGCCAAATACTTATAACCATGTGAAGAAGTAAAGCCCAGGTTTAAACAGATGTCTTCAGTCTTAACAGCTGTTCTAGCAAGAATCTGATAGTCAATCACAGCTTCTAAGTGACAGTTCCCTTAAGGTTTTTTTTTTTCTTTTTTCCTTTCCTAACAGATTTCTCAGTGGGCACACAATTTAGATTTTTCCTAACATTTTGCAGGTTATTTGTGCATCTTCAGACTCCTAGGTCACATTATTATCTCCCAAGTTCTTATATTTACCAATATCAATTTACCCGTCAAGCACTCCATTAACTAAGCAGGTGTCTGAATGTCACATGCTCCAACCAGAGCTCCTTATCTTCTTTACAAACAGCTGCCCATTACTCCCCTCCACTTCCTCACCTTTGCTATCTTTAGGAATAGCACCACTGCTCATCAGTTACTGAGGCTCTAGACTCCAAGAAAATTTTCCATGATTCCTCTTATAAACCCAGTATTCTCATCAGCAAGTCCAGCTGCCTCCTTATTCCAAATCTACAGGTTTCAGTTTCCACTGCCTTAGTCCAAGTCACCATGATCTGAACTGCAAAAGTCTCCGAATTGCCTCCCTTCTTTCTGTTCTTGTCCCACCCTAACCTATTCACAAGGCAGCCTTTGGAATTCTTTTAAAATGGTTACTAGACCAAGTCTGAAAATATGCTTATAGGCTTTAGGGCCTCAAACGATTCCTCTTCGGCCTACCTCTGAAACGGAACCCTTCCCCATCCTGTGCTAAGCTCTGTACTGGCCTTCTGATTCCTGGCACCAAACTTCTTACCTCAGGACCTCTGCACTCTTTTCCTCTACCTGAACTGTAGCCCTGAGTATCTTCCCATGACTCGTTTTCATGTTTCAGGCCTCTGCTCAAGTAGTAGCTTCTGCAGTCTTCACTCAACACTCCATCCAAAATACCATTCTGCTCCGCCCCCCTCAAACTCTCACCTTACTTTATATTTTATTCATGGGAATTACCACTATCTGAAATTACTGGGTTGTTGGAAAAGTCATGACACATTATTGTATAGAAAAAAAATTCATCACAACTTTTCCAACAACCCAGAATGTACAGTATTGCTCATGTCTCACTATAATTTAAGCTCCATGAAGGCGAATTTAGTATCATTCACTGTGGTATTTCCAGTGCTTACAGTTCCTAGCACAGGGACCAGCAGATGGCACAATGGTCCCACATGGCTGACCATGGTTTGAGTCCCAGACCTGGTGGCTTGAAACTTCCTTCAGGCTCATGTGCTTGCGTGCCCAAGATCCCAGGAGGAGAATGGAGGAGAATAGATTGCAATGTGGCCATTCTCCCTTGGGGGTGATGTCTCGCTTTCTGTCTCTCTGGCAAGTGTATGGCCCTAGAGCAAAAATCTTTCTTAAAAAACAAAAACAGTTCCTAGCACATGGCAGGAACATACTCATTTTTAAATTAATTTCTACATTCTTAAACTTGAAAAAAGGTTAGGCTACAGAGGTCTTCCTCAGTCCGATTGATAAGTATACTGAAACTACTTCTGTTGTTATGGATTATATCCAGATGCATTGCCAAAAGTAAACTAATACATATAATTAAGAAAGAAAATTTAGGGACCAGCAGATGGCGTAATGGCTATGTTGCTGGACTCCCATGTAGTTGACCGTGGTCCAAGTACCGGACCCGGTGGCTTAAACTGACACCAGGTATGTGTGCGTGTGTGCCCAAGATCCCAAGAGGAGAATGGAGGAGGGATTGCGGGGTGGTCATCCCCCTGGGGAGTGATTTCTTGCTTTCTGTCTTTCTGTCTCTATCTTTCTGATGAGCGTACATGCCGTATATCAAAAACCTCTCAAAAAAAAAAAAAGGAAGAAAATTCATTTGCTAACTCAAAGAAATAGCTGATTTATATCCACACTATCAATTTACCAATGCTTTTTGGGGAAAAAAAATCTGTTTTTATTAAATATTTTGATAAATCTTCACGTCCATGGGCAGAGTTCATCACAAAACATCAGTAACAGCTTAAAGTTACATTTCAAACCAACTGTCCCAAAAATTCAAATTGGTCAAAGTAGAGGGTATCTCCATAGATGTACAGTCATGAATCTATCCAGAAAACTAGAGTCTTGAGACATTGTCTTGAGACTTTTCCTCCCCACATCAAATTGGACTCTGGAGAACTTTTAGTCTTACATTCCAGATCACCTGGTGGTAATATTTCTGATCCAATTCTCGAGTTCAGGCCAAAAGTTTCTTACACAGAACTTAAGAAGTTTGGTCTCCATATATAAACAACCCAGAAATTATGAACACATGCAAAACCAAAAAGAAAAAAAAGGAATAAAAGGGGGAGAAATGAAAACTTGAGAACATTTAAGAAGGCAATGTCTGGAACCAGCAGATGGCATAATATTACATCATTGGACTCCCATAGTCAACTGTGGTACAAGTTCCAGATTTGGCATCTTAAAACTCACACCAGGCACATGTGCATGTGTGCCCCAAATCCCGTGAGGAGAATGTAGGAGAAGGGATTGTGGCATGGCCACCCCCCCGGGAGGGGGTGATATTTTGCTTTCTGTCTCTCCAATGAACGCACACACCTTAGAGTAAAAATCTCTCTTAAAAAAAAAAGGCAATTTCTGAATATTTTGTTAATACCAATTTGAATAACTGTATTTTTACTTTGGCGTACACCAAAACTTATCACATATATAATTTTGAGAATGATTTTCATCCTTTTCACAGGTCTTTCTTCCTTGTTTCCTAGAATTTCATTCAGTTATAGTTGCACTACCATAAACTAAGCATGGAAGAATTTCTTATATGATGCATGTAAGTCACTATTCATAAAGATGTTTCATTTGATTAGTTATACTACCTGCCTCAATTGACAAAAGAATGTTAATGCATATAAATTTTTGGTTTATTTTTTTCATCAACAAGTAATTTTTAATTTTTAATTTTTAATTTTGCTTTTTTGTTGTTAGTTTGTTCTTTTTTTAAAATTTCATTTTCTTTTACACATTCAATCACATTATTTCACTTACAAAGTGAATATTTCAGTATGGGAACATTTCTCCCTAGTCCAGTTGATTAAACTATAAAACAGCTTCAATAGATAATACCATATTTCTTTGTCCCATTAATGTTTTGCATCCGTATTTTTCTTCTAAATGTCCTTCCTCAGGCCCTTCTCTTCCACACACTATAGTTGGAATTTACACCCAAAATCCCATAGCGAACATCATCCTGAATAGAGAAAACTAAAAGCTTTCCCACTAAAAACTGTACAAGACAAGGATGTGCACTTTCTCCACTCCTTTTCAATATAGTACTGGAAGTCCTCGCCAATGCAATCAGAAAAGAGGAAAAAATAAAAGGCATTCATATAGGAAAAGAAGAGGTGAAACTCTCTATTTGCAGATGACATGATTGTATACATAGAAGACCAAATGGTTTCCATGAAAAAATTTCTGGAAGTAATACATGAATACAGAAAAGTTGCACCATACAAAATCAATTTACAGAAATCTATAGCATTTCAATATACAAATAACAGGCAGACAGAGACAGAACTCAAAAAAGTTATTCCATTTACCATAGCCACAAAAAGTATAAGATATTTAGGAATAAATCTAACCAAAGAAGTTAAAGACCTCCACAAGGAAAACTATGAGAAGCTAAAAAAAGAAATTGAAAACTACATAAAAAAGTGGAAGGATATCCCATGTTCCTGGATTGGAAGAATTAATATAATCAAAATGGCAATTCTTCCCAAATTAATATACATATTTAATGCAATGCCAATCAAAGTACCAGACACATTCTTCATGGATCTAGAAAAGACAATCATAAAATTCATCTGGAATCATAAAAGACCCTGTATTGCCAAAGCAATTCTAGACAAGAAGAGTGGAGTGGGCGGCATCTCACTCCCTGATCCAAAAATATATTACAAAGCTGTGGTAATCAAAACAGCATGGTACTGGCACAGAAACAGACACGTGGACCAATGGAACAGGATAGAGTCACCAGAAATAAATTCCCAAACAGTCAATTGATCTTTGACAAGGGGTACCAGTCAATCCAGTGGGAAAA
>NW_006159501.1:1236795-1311950 GCF_000334495.1 Tupaia belangeri chinensis | reverse complement strand
AAAAAAAAAAAATGATAAGTGTTCGGGGGTGTGGTGAAAGGGGAACTCTTTTACACTGCTGGTGGGAATGTAAATTAGTCCAGCCACTGTGGAGAACAATTTGGAGATCCTCAAAAATCTACAAATAACCCTACCATATGATCTAGCAATCCTGCTCTTTGGTATCTACCCAAAGGACAGAAGAATTCTTCATCAGAAAATTGCTTGCACATGGATGTTTATTGCAGCACTATTCACAATTGCTAAGATATGGAACCAGCCAAAATGCCCTCGAACAGATGAATGGACTGAGAAACTGTGGCACATATACTCTATGGAATACTATTCAGCCATTTAAAAACAAACAAACAAAAAAACCAAAACAAAACAAAACAAAAAAACCCTGGCTTTTGACAGAAAGTGGAAGAATATGGAAGAATAAATGGATGTAAATACCAGATATAGTGTGTGTGGAAGAGTAGGGCCTTAGGAAGGACATTTAGAAGAAAAATAGGGAGGCAAAGCATTAATGGGACAAAGAAATTTGGTATTATCTGTTGAAGGTATTTTATAGTTTAATCAACTGGACTAGGGAGAAATGTTCCCATATTGAAATATTCACTTTGTAAACTAAAAAAGGTAATTGAATGTATAAAAAAGAAATAAAATTTTCTTTTTAAATTTACTTGTAATATTTTAAAAATTTCTTATAGGGTACATGCGCTCACCAGATAGACAGAGAGAAAGAAAGCAAGCTGCTAGGTTCGGGACTCGGAACTGCAGTTGTCTATGTGGGACTGAGTCCAGTGCCTTAACCACCACACCACCTTCTGGCCCTCTCAAGTACATAAATTGTATTAGCTAAGGAATTTCACCTTGGCCTCTGGCTTTTACAGCCACTAGTTACCCTCCTGCTACCATCCACTCCCAACTCTCCCAGCACTTCTCCCAGAGGGACCTGTCTGCACAGTCTCTCTGGTCCATGTTCTCAGCTAAGACCCAGTCTGATAACCCCTGGGCTATAAACTGAGGGTTTTCAAACCAGGCAAGTGTGCTCGGTCAGGGTGAAAAACTGCATCATTCTCCAGTCCGATATCAGTTACAGGCTCTCACATGTGCGGACAACCAAAGGGCTAGGAAAATGCATTATGTCAGAGTTGGCAGTGCTTCAGCGCTTCATAAAAGTGTCTTAATAAACTGATAGCATCTTAAATTTGATGAAATATACTAATTAAAAGTTACAGCCCAAATCTATAATTTTTTTTTTTGTTTTGAGAGGTTTTTGCTATAGGGAGCATGCGCTCGCCAGACAGACAGAGAGAGACAGAGACAGAAAGCGAGAAATCACCCCCCAGAGGGGATGACCACGCCGCAATCCCTTCTCCTCCATTCTCCTCTCGGGATCTTGGGCATGCAGGCACACGCGCCCAGCATGAGTTTTAAGCCACCGGGTCCGGGACGCGAACCGCGGTCGACTACATGGGAGTCCAGCAACACAGCCATTATGCTAACTGCTGGTCCCCCCAAATCTATAATTTAAAAATTACCTTGAGGCAGTGACTTTGCCCAATGTAGTTATAGTGCTGTGTAGGTCTCTCCTAACTAGTAAGCCAAAGTCAGACAAATCCCCTGGAAATCAGTCCTGTCCACAGACCATCCTTGTAATTCGCCCTCTGCAATGAGAAATCCTGCTCTTCACTTACTTTTTTGATAATTTCAGTGCCGAATGTAAAATATTCTGGAAAAGCAAAAGCAAATAAAATTGGGCGCTCAAATTTTATTTTCATTCTTACAAAATACTATAGAAATGAATGCAAACTAAACAGATATGTACATGTATATATATACAAAATTTTACTTCTGAAAAAGAATCTATAAAAGTAGATGGTAAAAAGAAACAGACAAACTTAAAAAGATTTAAAACCAGTATTATGAAACTGATTTTCTCAAAGTGACGATAATTTTTAACTGATGCTATAGTTGGTTTTCTAGGCTTATTTACATATCTTACTGTGGTCGGACATACAAAACAGTTTGTTTTAACTTAGAAATCTTCAGTCTTATTTTGTCATTGGACAGTTCAGAATTTGTTTCCCTTCACAAATTTTGCAACATGAGGATATGATATATTGAGTTATAAATCAACTTCGGTCATCGTCTTCCTCCTGAGTCACAGGTCGGAAAGGCAACGTAGTTTGTCCTCTTTCAGGGTCAGACATTCGAAGAATTCTAATCAGTTTACTTGAAGGAAGTGAGCTAGAGAAAACAAAATCAATCACTCAAAATGTCCAAAACAGGTTTCACAGGTTAAAAAAATTCTAATACTACCTCATAAAAACATAAATCTAAATGGCTATTGCTAACAGTGGGATCTGTCCAAAATCTAGAGTTCTAGGATAAACACAAATTGCATTAAAGCAATAGGTTGTTTTCATTTTTACTATGGTTCTTTAGTTTGAAGGAAAAATAAAATAAAGTTCTATGTCGACTATTTTTAACTCTTGCTCTTGACTAGCCAGGAAGGAGTCACCTACATGTTCCCAGTCAGAAATGTAACATATGACCGCCTTACAGAGAGAATATCAACTCTGAGTGAGGTCGTGCCAGATACACTGTTGTTACCCAAGAATTGCCAACTGACAGCATACTATAGGTCACCAAGAAAAAAAGCTAAGTTTAGGAAAGTCATGAATGTTTCTTTAGTCTAAACAGAATTACTAAAATTATAATACTTGGTCATGATAATCACAAAAAAAAAAAAAAGATTCAAACTAGAAGTAGTAAGTCAATAATCACATCCCAATCAATTTGATTCATTTATGAAGAGATAAGAAAACTATGCAAACAAAATTTTATTCATTTATATTTATTTAATTTTATTTATTATTATTTTAACTTGCTACAGGGCTTATGCACTCACCAGAGAGAGACAGGAGAGAGAGAGAGAGAGAGAGAGGGAAGTGACAAAGCAAGCCACCAGGTTTGTGACTTGAACCATGGCTGGCCATGTGGAAGTTCAGCGCCACCTCCTGGCCCCACAAACAAAATTTTAAATATCAAAAAAGTTAAAAGAAATCTCTCCAATCAATGGATATATGGGCTAATTTATCTGTTAATGGGGGGCATTTATGTTAACTGTATTTAAAAAAATTAAGATTGTGAGACCAGCAGAAGGCATAATGGTTATGTCACTGGACTACCACATAGTTGACCACAGTTCAAGTCCTGGACCAGCGGCTTAAAAAAGCTCACACCAAGTGTGTGTGCATACACGCTCAAAATCCAAAGAGGAGAATGGAGGAGAAGGGATTAAGGTGTGGCCATCTCCATGCTCTTGCGAGCATACATGTCCTATAGCAAAAATCTCTCAAAAAAATAAATAAAAATTAAGGTTATGAAGTATTTTTCTTTTCTTTTCTTTTTTTTTGGAGAGGTTTTTGCTATAGGGTACGTGTGCTCGCCAGCAAGGCAGAGAGAGACAGGGAGATAGAAACCGAGAAATCACCCCCCAGGGGGGATGGTCACGCCACATTCCCTTCTCCTCCACTCTCCTCTTGGGATCTTGGGCACGCACACACACGTGCACGGCATGAGTTTAAGTCAGTGGTCCAGAACTCGAACCGCAGTCGACTACATGGGAGTCCAGCGACATAGCCATTACACTAACTGCTGGTCCCAAGGTTGTGAAGTATTTCTTTCCCTCTTTTATATACTTTATATATGGGTGTGCGTGTGCACACACACACACACGCACTTCTAAGGACTTACCTCATGCTCTGAGGGGTAAGCAAGATAAATTGCCTAAAACGCTGAGAATCTGCCATCTTGAGTATCATGTCCATTGCAATTCTCCTATTAACCATATCCTGAAGAATAAAAACAAAGTTAGGATTCTTACTGTGTCAATCACATTTCTGTAAAAGCAAAATTCTCTGGCTGATATAAATCAGAAACTAATGAAAATTGAAGGATCATTTCCTTATCTATAATGCCAAGGAATTAATATCAAAGGCAGCATCAGAAACTTTTTTTAAAATGTTTTCACCATAGGTCGCATGTGCTCACTGAACAGATAGTCGCTGGAGAGAGAGGGAGGGAGAGGGAAAGTCAGAAATCACCCACTGGGGGCATGACCATGTCATAATCCCTTCTCCTCCATTCTCCTCTGATTTTGGGCACCTATGCATGCACTCCCAGAATGAGTTTCAAGATACTAGGTCTGGGACTTGAACTCGGGTCAACCATGTGGGAGTCTAGCACCTTAACCACCATGCCACCTGCTGGTCCCAGTATTAAAAACCATTAGGAGGAGAAAGAAACTATCAGGGAAAACAACTAAATAATTATATCTTCCAGGTAATTTCTATAGTCAAAGTGTTTGTATGTGTGGCTCCCTTCCTTAAATATGTGCAGCAACTAAAATATTCAGAAAATATTCAAATAAGGATGGCCCCAGAGTGCAGTGGTTAAGCATATATTCCCATATAGTCGATCACCATTTTTTGTTTTTTATTTTTTATTTTTTTTTAAGAGAGATTTTTGCTATAGAGCATGTGTGATTGTTGGAGACACAGAGAAAGACAAGGAGACCCAAAGTGAGAAATCATGCCCTAGGGGGGATGGCCATGTCGCAATTCCTTCTCCTCCATTCTCCTTTTGCAATTTTGGGCATGCACGCACACACACCAGGCGTGAGTTTTAAGACACTGGATCCAGGACTCGATACGCAGTCAGCTATGTGGGAGTCCAGCAACATAACCATTATACCATCTGCTGGTCTCAGTCGACCACAGTTCTAATCCCTGCCTTGACAGCTTAAAAAACATACCAGCCACATTGGTGTGTGTCTCTAAAATCCTGTTGGGATAGGAAAGTAGAGGAAAAGAAACTGCAGCATGACCACACCCCACTGGGGGGGTACTTTTCTCTCTAGTGGGTACAGGTGCCTTCTGGAAGAAAAAAAAAAAAATGAAAGAAAAAAAGAAAAGACCAGCCAGATGGTATGGTTGTTAAGGCTGGGTCCCACATGGACAAGTGCACAGTTCAAGTCCCAGAACTGGTGGCTTGGAAAATACACTAGACGTGTGTCCATGCATGCCTAAAATCCTGAGAGGAGAATGGAGGAGAAGGGACTGTGATGTAGCCATACACCCTTAGTGGGGGGTGATTTCTCGCTTCCCTCCCTCTCTCTTTCTGTATCTCTGGCAGGCACACATATAACAAAAAACTTAAAAAAAAAAAAAAGCACACACATATTACAATAAAAACTGAAAAGAAAAAAGAAAAGAGAAAATATTCAAATGACACATTTAATGTTAGAGAATGTACAGTAATAGTTCATTACAGGAAGTAATGGAAAGAAGTGTCTAGTCTCAAATTTTCCTTCAAAGATTAAGGTAATTTTAAAATACCTGCCTTTCTTCTTTACTTTTTACACTTAGTATAATGTAAGCCAATTTGAATTTATAAACCAATTTCTCGATTAAATCTTTAAAATAAGAAAACAGCATATCAATGTATAGGAAAAAAATAATGTTTAGTTATAATAGGTTTTAAACTAAGTGAATTAGTTTGCTTACATTTTATGCATTACGTAACAGAAAAAAGGGAAAACCAAAGTATATTTCCTTCTACTTCCTTGAAATTTCCTGGAAGTTAAAAACAGACAAATGGATGCATTTTTTGGCTACAGGATATGTGCATCTGCCAGAGAAAGAGATCAAGAGGAAAACTCATCCCCCATGGGGAATGAGGACATAATCCCTTCTTTTTCATCTCTCCCTCTTTTTGGGATTTTTGGGTATATATGCACATGCACCCAGAGCTTCTCAAGACACTGGGCCGAGGACTTGAGGCATGGGGGATCCAGTTGCTGTTCACCAGGCCCTGGAGTCAGTCCAAAGGTCTATATTTTTAAAGGTCTTATTTGAATCTAATAGAACATTGTCTTTGAAGTCAAACAGGGTCTTGGTTCCTAGCTGTATTACTCAATGGCTCTAATTCTGTAAATTCATCAAGTGTACCTATAAAGTAACCTAACTAAAATGAACAAAAATAACCAGAGCGTGGTTGTGCTTCTGCAATCATGTCAGAGAGCTCCTGGAGGGACGCTGACTCTCGAGGACCACAGTTGCAGGCACCCTGCTCCTGATGGGGCCCTCCTCTGCAATCATATCCCTGGCAGGCAACGGATAGGGAAACACCTGCAGCCACGATGCGAGTCTTTGCATACGAAGCAACACATGATCTATTGCCTGGAGATCGAGGTGGAGAGCCACTAGTGGCTGAACAGGACCTACCTGCCCACGGAGCAGGAGCGCGGCCATGTCGCAGGTGTGGGGCAGGCCAGACGCCTTCGAGGACGTCAAGGTGGCCATCACTTCCAAGTTCCCTCCGCATAGATCTCTGGCAGACCAGCTCAACCATTTCAATGTCACCAAGAAATGGTCCTAACCTGAGCCATCACCCTTTGGTTTTACAGATCATGGGGCTGCCCTGTCTTTACCTGGTCCTAGAACTAAAAAACTGGAGCTTCCATCAAAAGTAAGCCTTTACATCAGTATTACTAAGACAAACAGGAGCACAGTGATACATATATAGAATATCTGGGGCTCGGAACTCCCTAATACTGAAAAAGATAATCATAACTGCATTTCTTGTTTTAGATGGACAAGAGAGTATCTGGGATTTCCTGAGTCATAAATGCTACATAATATTTAGGAAATTGCAATAAAGCTACTAACTATAAAAAATAATAATCAGACCCTGTTTGACTTCAAATTGAACATTGTCATCTGAAAACATTGCCCTGGGAAGCCTCTTGCTTAGTAACAAAGCTGTCAATGCACAAAAAATTATTCATTCATCTCCCTTGGATTGGCTCTCAGAACTTGGGTTCATTCTTTTCCTTTTCTTAGGGAGATTTTTGCTATAGGGAGTGTGCACTTGCCAAAGACAGAAAATCAGAAATCATCCCCTACGGGGATGGCTATGCTGCAATCCCTTCTCCTCCATTTTCCTTTCATGATTTTGGGCATGCATGCACATGCACCTGGCATGAGTTTTAAGCTGCTGAGTGCAGGACTAGAACCGTGGTCGACTACATGGAAGTCACACAATGTAACTACTACACCATCTGCTGGTCCTGGGTTCATTCTTCTATTTAATTTCAATGGGACAAAGTACCACTCTGAAGGGCGCTAAGTTTCTGAAAGACAAACTGTTCCAAATGAAATGTGACATACAAGATGGGTGATAAGACTGCATAATAGCATTCTGATAAAATCACTTCACAGAAAAAATAATCATCTTCTACAATTTGTGAATTAGCTTTAAAGACAATTCCCAGAGGAATTATAGTTCATAACCTCAAAGTGGTTACAATCTGATGGGAGACTCACACGTGAAAACAGGTAACTCCAATAGAATGAAAAATAATACAAAAGATTTTATAATGTGAAAATAATATATCAGGCTAGCCAGTGGCATGGTGGCTAAAGTGGCTGGATCTCACGTGGCAGAATGAGTAGCTAAGATGCCAAATCCAGCACCTTGGAAATCAAACCTAAAATACTGAGAAGAGAACGGAGGAAAAGGGATTACAGCAGCCATCCCAGCCCCCCCGACCCGGGGGCTGATTTCTCACTTTCACTCTCTCTCTCTCTCTCAATCTCTCTCTCACCGGTGAGGACATGTGCCCTTCAGCAAAAAATTAAACAAACAAACCAACCCCACAGCAGGGGCATGTGCAACCATGCCCCAATCCCAAGAGAATGGAGAAGGGACTATGTGGTGTGGTCATCTCCCCTGGTAGGGGCAGGGTGAGGGAGCAGAGGATGAATTCTCACTCTACCCCCTCTCACCCCACCCCCGTTTGCTTCCTCTGGCAAGCACATGTACCCTATAGCAAAACACAAGACAAAACAAAACAAAACTAAAACTAAAAATCATGAATTGATGTCAGGTGGTACAAAGGAAGCTCTAAGAAGTTCCCAATCCTTCCTGACAAGATACAACAGTCACAGAAGGCTCCATAAAGGTGACATTTGAGCAAAACTGTGGAACGTAAGTACAAGAGGTCTTCAGAAAGTTCATGCCTATTTTGAAAAAGCTACACACAAATTTCAAATAATTTTTTTTGAGAGGTTTTTGCTATAGGGAGCATGTACTCACCAGAAAGAGAGAGACACAAAGCAAATCACGCCCTGGGGGGATGGCCACGCTGCAATCCCTTTTCCTCCATTCTCCTCTTGTGATCTTGGGCACACACGCACAAGCGCTCGGCACTGAGTTTAAGCCACTGGGTCCGGGACTCGAACTGCAGCAGACTACATGGGAGTCCAGTGACTTAGCCATTATACTAACTGCTGGTCCCATTTTCAAATAATATTTTTGTACCAAAATAAACTCTAATTTCATTCTTCTACACGCTTTTTCAAATTTCCTCAAAGAGACTGACACATAGTGAATGAGGGCACACTAGGCAGAGGCCCTGTGCTTGGAAAACTACCATTAGTTCAGCAGTGCTAAAGTGAGCAGAAGCTGAGTCATGAGGGTCTCAGTTACCTGCAGAATTAAACGCTTATCCTATAATAAGGTGATTAACCACCAAGGGGTTTTTATATAGGTGAGTGACCACAATCGACTCCACCTTAGAAATATAAAATGCTAAAACAGATGTAGGTTAGAATGAAAGAGCAGGATGAAAGGCTGGGAGTCCAGAAAAGAGACCATTATAACAGGCAAGAGGGGAATGACAAGTAATAAGGATCTCAGCACAAAAAGGAAAAAAAAAGGAGGGCAAAGACAAAAGAGAAATGTTTTTAGTTTCTTTATAAAAATTACTGTTTTGGAACCAGCAGATAGCATAGTGGCTGAGGCACTGGATTCCCATATGCCGATGTGGTTTGAGTTCAGATTGGGCGCCTTGAAACTCATACTGGGCACATGTGCGTGTGTATACCCAAAATTCCAAGAGGAGAACAGAGAAAAAGGGATTGTGGCATGGCCATCCCTTCCCAGGGGTGATTTCTCACTTTCCCTCTCAGCATCTCTCTCTGGCCAACACATGTACCCTATGGCAAAAATCTAAATAAAAAATTTGTTTTAAATTGACACATGATAATTGCACGTATTTCTGGGGTAGGGTGTAATTTGTCAATACCTAAATATAATATGTAATGATCAAATCAGGAAAATTAGCATATTCGCCATGTCAAATACTTATCATTATTTTGTACTAAGAACACTGTTAGTTATTTTGCTATATATAGTGAATTCTGTGAACTAAAGGTCCTCTACTGTGTTACAGATAATAAGTGCCAGGGCAGGATATGTCCTGTTATGGGTAAAACTAAAGAATGGTTTGCTCCCTTTCAAAATACACATTTCACACAACAAACAAAAATTATAGAGGTTAGGACCGGCACTGAAACATAGCAATAAACTACTGTGCAGAGGAGCCAAAGCACGTGAGTGGACCGCGGCCTGAACACTGGCCCCAGTGGCGTGGAGAGCACGGTAGGCACAGTGTGCGCTCCCCGCGTTCTGAAGGGATGGATAAAGAGAGGAAAAGGATCGTGGTGTGACCATGCCTGCTGGGAGGTGCTTATGCTTGCACATGTGCAACACATTCTCTCACTCTCTGGCAATTAAAAACAAACGAATTTAAAATTTAACAGTACCATGTAGACATCAAACTCATCCAGGCATCTGAAAGGTGATTCGGCAATGGACCACAGGGAAAGGATGAAGCACACCGTGGAAAATGACCGTTCACCTCCAGACAAGGCTCTCATGTCATTAAAGGCAGCTTTATTTCCCTCTCCAGGCTGAACCTTTAAGAAAATGAGTTGACAAAAAACTAAATACAGACACAGAAAGTATCAGATTAAATTCTTTACAACATAGGTTGGCTAGTATGAAAAAGAAGCAATTTAGAGAAAAATGGAAAAAAAGGAATAAAATTATTTAGTGACATGGAACTATTTATTCCATTCAAAATATTTTATAGTGAAACAGTGAGCTTACATAATGGTGTTTTGTGTTTTATTGCAAGAAAATGGAATTGAAAACTTTTTCAAACAGTAACTAAATCTAACATACTAAAATTCCCAAGGCTTAATAATAAAAGTATCCATGTAAATCAAATGTACTGATGAAATAAATCATTTAAACAAATCCTCCTGAAACTGTTACAGTTACAAACATCAAGTGCGTAGTTTTTTGTTACTTGAACTGCAGTGACATCTAGTGGTTAAATCACTTAATTCCATGACAAAAAGTACACAATACCAACTTGAGGAGGCTTGTGCTAGTTACTCAATAACAGCAGCAAATGCAACACATAAAAATATTTTGAATATTAGTAAGGATTCTAGTTCATTTTGACGTAATTTTATACATACATATATAAAAAGTGAAAATACAGCACCACCCAGCTTTATACCAATAACAGAAATACAACTTCAAATATTTTCCAATTCACTATTTGAAAAATTAAATTGCCCTCAAATGAGCCCTCATTTTTTTTTCTTTTTTTTTTTTTTTTGGAGAGGTTTTTGCTATAGGGCACGTGCGATCGCCAGACAGACAGAGAGAGACAGAGAGACAGAAAGCGGGAAATCAACCCCCGGGGAGATGGCCACACTACAACCCCTTCTCCTCTGTTCTCCTCTTGGGATCTTGGGCACGCACGCACACATGCCTGGCGTGAGTATAAGCCACCGGGTCCGGGACTCGAACCGCGGTCGACTACGTGGAAGTCCAGCAACATAGCCATTACGCTAACTGCTGGTCCCAAGCACTCATTTATTTTTAACATTCTAAGATTTACAAAAATTCCAAATTTAAACACACACTGAAATTGAGCATCTATTATCTGTAAATCTGAATTTGTTATGAAAATTCAAATGAAAAAGCAACATTAACATTAGTTAAAACCAAATTGGGCCAGCCAGGTGTCATAGTGGTTAAGGCAACTAGATACCACATGAACAACTGCATGGCTAAAGTCCCAGAACCAGTGGCTTGAAAAACACACCAAACACATGTATGTGTATGCATGACCATAATCCAAAGAGAAGAATGAAGAAGAGACTTTGGTGTGGCCATCCCCACAAGAGGTGTATGTATGGGGTGCTCACTCTTGCTCTCTCTCTTTGGCAAGCACATGTGCCCTGTAACCAAAAAAAAAAAAAAAAAAAACCAGGGCTAGCAGGTAGCATGGAGGTTAAGGCACTAGATCCCATATGGCCAGCAGCACAGCTTGAGGCCCAGCGCTGATGGCTTAAAAATAATGCTGGGGGACCAGCAGATGGCATAATGGTTATGTAGCTGGACTCCCACGTAGTCGACCACGTTTCAAGTCCCAGACTAAGTAGCTTAAAACTCAGGCTGGATGCATGTGCATTCATGCCCCAAATCCCAAGAGGTAAGTAGGGGAAAAGAGATTGTGGCATGGCCATCCCACCTGGGGGGTGGTGATCTCTCACTTTCTGTCTGTCTCTCTGGCAAGCACATGTGCCCTATCGCAAAAATCTCTCAGAAGAAAATCACGCTAGGCATGTGTGTACACATGCCCAAAATCCCAAGAGGAGAGTGGAGGAGAAGGGACTGCAATGTAGTCATTCCCCCAGGGGGTGAATGCTCTCTGTCTCATAAGTGCTCACGCCCTATAGCAAAAACAAACAAACAAACAAACAAACAAAACCCACCCCCAAAAAACCCCCACAACCAATTGAATTATTAAACCCCCATATAAGTAAAAATTAAATACTAGTGATGCATTCTGTATCAACATAATGAAGCCCTAGACAAATTGCAGAGATCTAAAACTCATACTCATTTATTAATAACCTACCATGGAACTTCAGTCTCAGTTTCTCTATTTGTAGGTAAGGTAACTTAAAAAGATACTGAAAGCAATAATATCCTCTTTTAACATATGTAACTACAAAAGAATCTAGTCATAGAGGCTGTACAAGGTTGGAAATGGCTTTATTTATTAAAAAGAGGCCAGATCTAGGGACAATTTCAGAAGCAAGAGTTCATTAAATGGGGTACATGGGTTAGATAATTACATGGGACAGAACCTTCCTATACTGAATCTAGAGAATTTGGACTTCTCATATATCCCAAATAATTTAAAATGTTATGTAAGAGATCAGGAGGTGGCATAGTGATTAAGGTGCTGGACTCCCACATGGTCAACTCTACAATGCTAATCCCAGACCCGGTGGCTTGAAAAACACATTGTGTGTGTCCAAAATATGAGAGAGAGAACGGAGGAGAAGGGATTTTGGTATGGCCATCCTCCCTGGAAAGTGATTTCTCTCTCTCTCTCTACTGGGTGAGTGCATGCATCCTATGACACAAATCTAAAAAAACGTGTGTATTTTAAAAAGAACCAATAGAATAGAAAGACAAGGTACACATTCATCAATGAAAATAAAATTCCTAATTATCATCCTAAGAAAATAATGTCTGAAAAAAAATCTAAACTAGCAACTTGATTCAATAAAATCATTTAATTTTCAACACACTGGCAAAAACTACTCTTAGCTTAAAAAATAAGTTCTGTCCTCTAATGACAAACAGTTAAAGCTGATCAATTTTTCATTAAAAAAAAAAAAGGAAAAAAGTAGCAGCTAATTTTTCTAATGGTTAAGGTATAAAGAATTAAGATACTTACTGATATACTAAGAGTTTCGTTCTTATGGTCAAAATTCATTTTTCCACAATAGGCACGCTGTGATAATAAGTTGTCAAAGTACAATTTGCATCGTAACGTCAAACACCTTGAAATAAAAAAGTTGAGCACATAAAAATGAGATTAAAACACACAACTTTATACACGGCACAATTTAAATATGTATTAGATTGGTGCAAAAGTAATTGAGGTTTCTCATTGTTGAAATTTGCTGTTTGACATTGGATACTTTCTTAAATAAATGTGGTAATTTAGTATAACATTTTAATGCACATTTCTTTATGGACTCTTGCTAATGGCTTGTTATTTGCTGTTTATTTTATATGTATTTTATTTTTTAAGGATTATTTGTTTTAATTCTCTATAGGGTACATGTACTCACCAGAGAGAGAGAGAGAGAGACAAAGAGAGGGAGAAAAAGTGAGAGAGCAAGCCATCAGGTATGAGACTCGACTGCAGTCAGCCACATGGGACTTGTTCAGTAACCCAAACACTATGCCACCTGCTAGCCCTTCACATGCATTTTAGACTATGGAAATGATGTTAGATAAAAAGCTAATTAGAGAGACTTGGTTACTCAAAATCAAGATGGGATGTAAAGCAGTCGAAACAACTCCCAACATCAACAAGGAACTGGCCCAGCAAGTGCTAACAAATGTACAGTAGAGTGGTGGTTCAAATTTTGCAAAGTAAACCAGAGCCCTGAAGATGAGGAGCATAGTGGCCGGCCATCAGAAGTTGACAATGACCAGTTGAGAGCAAGCATCGAGGCTGATCTTACAACTACATGAGAAGCTGCTAATAAACTCAACATGGAACATTCTATGGTCACTCAGCATTTGAAGCAATTTGGAAAGGTGAAAAGGCTCGGTAAGTGGGTGCCTCTTGAGCTGGCTAAAAAGTAAAAAAAAAATTGTTTTGAGGTGTCATCTTCTTATTCTACACAATGAACCATTTCTCAATTGGATTGTGACATGCAATGAAAAGTGGATTTTATAAGACAACGGTCACAACCAGCTCAGTGGTCTGACTGAGAAAAAGCTCCAAGTACTTCCCAAAGCCAAACTGGCTCCCAAAAAAGGTCACGGTAACTGTTTGGTGGGGTCTGACCCACTATGGCTTTCTGAATCCCAGCAAAACCATTACATCTGTGAAGCACACTCAGCAACCTGAGGAGGTGTGCTGAAAACTGCGATGCCTGGTCAAGAGAAAGGCCCAGTTCTTCACGACACTCAACTGCATGTTGCACAACCAGCGTTTCCAAGGTGAACAAATTGGGCTACAAAGTTTTGCCTCATCTGCCATATTCATCTGACCTCTTGCCAAGAAACTACCATGTCTTCAAGCATGTCAACAACTTTTTGCAGAGAAAACATTTTCACAACCTGTAGGACACAGAAGATGCTTTCCAATGGTTCATCAAATCTCGAAACACAGATATTTATGCTACAGGAATAAACAAACCTATTCCTCGTTGGCAAAATATGCTGACTGTAGTGGTTCTGTTTTGATTAATAAAGATGTGTTTAAGGCTAATTATAATGATTTAAAATTTCCAGTCTGAAACCACTATTGCTTTTGCACCACCAACCTAATAAGACCACATGGAAATACACCAAAATGCTGACAGTGGTTTCCTAATTTAGGTGTTTTAGGTGATTTATTCCCCCATGCCTATTACTTGTTTTTATCCCCATATTTTTACCACTTTGCTTACTTACTAAACATATACATTTAAATAAAAAGAGATATGTCATCCCAAATGTAGCGGAGCCCATTATACCAGTCAGTTCACATAAATGTGTCAATCATTCAACTCATTTATGTAAAGCATTACCCTAAAACATAAGACATAAATCTTGTTTTTGATAGGATTAAGCTCTAGAGGTAATAAGATAAATGGATAAACTACCTATTCATTTGTTTCTCTTCCCAACTTCATAGTAGCAAAAAAGGTAAAGTCAAGCTCTTAATCACTGCATATCTACAATGCTTTACATTCGGCTGAACACAAACTGTACCATCCCTTCCCTACTCATTAATTAGATGGCATTTCACTGGAAAGAACAGTCTCTTCTTCAGTATTCATCTACGCTTCCATATATCAAAATGAAGTTAGAGATTACTTTATTCATTTGATTCATTTTTATTTTATTCATAGCATCCATTACTACCTTTATTCTAATCCTAAAACTGTTTCAGATTTTACTAATGGGAGTCTCTTCAAGCTGTGTCCTTTTATCAGTTTTACCAGTTTGTTTTTTTAGCACCTTCTTCTTTCTTGTACCTTCCCTTCTCAGCTCTAAAATCAACCTTTCTCCATGGAGTCCTGGGGTTCTTTTTTAGTGGGAAAAAGTATTTAGAAAATAAGATCTTGGGTGACAGGTCACTGGCTATTTTTCTTAATATCTTTGCTCCTTAATAAATCTAAGGCTCACCTTTTCCAGAGCAACTCATTTTATTATTTCCTACTCTACTTCCTTCCCTGAACTGCATTAAATTCCCACATTAGAAAATACTGATAAGCACAAGTTTTCTTTTGCTGCCAAAGCAACTACTGCTGGTTGGTTTCAGAATTTTTTTTTTAAGAGATTTTTGCTATAGGGCACATGCACTCGCCAGAGAGAGAGAGACAGAAAGAAATCACCCCTCGGGGGGATGGCCATGCCATAATCCCTTTTCCTCCATTCTCTTCCTGGGATCTTAGGCATGCACATACACATGCCTGGCATGAGTTTCAAACCACCGGGTCCAGGACTTGAACCATGATTGGCCATGTGGGAGTCCAGCAACATAACTGCTATTCCATCTGCTGGCTCCTCGTTTCAGAATTTTCTGTTAACTTCTCTTCCTTTCAATATTGATACGTATTCTTCAACTGCTTCCATTCATGGAATGTCTAAAAGAGACTGTTGTCATATAATGGCAAGGTTCTCCCAAGTAGAGATACATTATTTAAAAGATTCTATCTTTTAAAAAAAAAATTATTTTATTTAACTTTATTTATTTATTTAAATTTTGACCAAATAGGGACAGTGTGTGTGTGTGTGTGTGTGTGTGTGTGTGTGTGTGTGAGGGTGAGTGAGAAAGCAAGCCATCAGGTCTGGGAATCAAACCGTGGTCAACCATGTGGGAGTCCAGTGCCCTTAACTACCACACCACTTGCTGGCCCCAGATTTAATTTTTTTTATTCTTTTAAGACTGGGTATACAATATAAAAAATGTCAGTGGCGAAGAATCATATCAAGGTAATCATCTATAAGATCAACAGTTTTTCTTTTGTTTTTTCAAAGTTTACTTATTTCTTCAGAGAGAGAGAGAAAGAAAGACAGCACCCCCAAAAGGGCCTTGCTGCCACGGTGCAACCCCAGGCTCAGTCAGCCCTGGCTTATGCCGTATGTGTGTCCAGATGTACTTGGGATGGTCTCTAGATACAAACCCAGCATCTTCCCAGATGGATCAGTATCTCAGAGGATCATTTTTCACTCCTATGTCACCATCTAGTCCCAACACCATAATTTACAAAAATAAGTAAATAAATAGATACAATTACTGGGTAATAATATAAGAACAAATCCTTCTGTATCTGGAAGATATGTGTTGTAATAGGCCTGGGTTAACAAAGCAGAGAGGAGAGAACAGCACACAGGGAAGTCTAGAGGACCAGTGAAAGGTTCTGGTCCAGCTGAGCACTCCTCAGTGCACGTGTGTAAGGACACTCCCTGAAGGTGGGGAAAGAAATACCCATAAGAAGCAGAAGCAATCCCCAAAGCTCACACCGAGTCCAGAATAGTTCAAGTGCCCACGAACTAGTGCAAAAACCTCGTAATTTACGAGGCAGTGGGAGAGTACTCAGAGTATGAACTCGGAAGTAGGACAAAATTAGCCCTTGAATAAAAACTGCTCTATTTCCACTTACAAGCTTAAAAGCAGCCTCAAAAAGATAAAGATAAATCCTATTTAATTCATGTCCTAGCATAAAATGCACATTTCAAGAACTAACCTAAACTTTAGTTGAGGAATACAGCCAAGGGGCCAAAAAGTGGTGTGGTGGTTAGGGTGCTGGACTCACACACAGCTGACCACAGTTTGAGTCCTGGACCTAGCGGCTTACTTTCTTACTTTCTCTCTTTCTTTCTCTGGTGAACACAAATGCCCTATAGAAAACTTAAATGAATAAGATAGATAAAGGAATACAGCCAAGCATTATCTCTTTAGGATCTTATCTAAATTTCTTCATATGTACTCGAGCTAGGAATACATTTATTATTTCTACATCTTAATATTATAGAGATCTCAGTATAGAAAGTTAAAAAGCATGTTACTGGGGCCAGCAGGTGGCATGGTGGTTAAGATGCCGGATCCTCACATGGCTAATGGTAGTTCAAGCCCCAGACCTGGCAACCAGAAACTCAGACTGGACGTGTGTGCATGCATGCCCAAAATCCCAAGAGGGGAATGGAAGAGAAGGGACTGCAGCATGGCCATGACCCCTGGGGGATTATTTCTCACTTTCTCTCTCTCTTTGGCAAGTACACGTACTCTATAGCAAAAATAGCTCCTAAAAAACACATTACTGAGGAAAAGCCACTGGAAAAACAGAGACATATAGAAGGATGAGGACTGCCTTGGATCTTAAGTATATTGTGGGCTATTTCTCCATTTTTATTTAAAAAAAATATATATGTGTGTGTGTGTGTGTGTGTGTGTGTATTGAGAGGTTTTTACAATAGGGCGTGTGCGCGCGTCAGAAAGACAGAGGGAGAGAGACAAAAAGAGAGAAATCACCCGCCAGAGGGGATGGCCATGCCGCAATCCTTTCTCCTCCATCTCCTCTTGGGATCTTGGGCACGCCCGCAAACGCACCCAGCGTGAGTTTAAGCCACTGGGTCCAGGATTCGAACCACAGTCAACTACATGGGAGTCCGGCGACATAGCTATTACGCTAATTGCTAGTCCCAATTTTTATTTTTAAAGAAGAAATATTTTTTGTAATTACAGTAAGCAGGTACCACACCTGCTTTGTCAATGCATGTGTGCTATATACAACTTTGAAAAATACTGTGTTGTCCTCCTGATTGTCCTCTACATTATTTCTACCACGTGTGATATTAGTTGAGGTCAGTCTATCCCTGCAAGTCTGCACATCCCTGGGCATGTTAATAACATCCAGTTTCCCGGATCCTGTCTGTATTCTATCATTCATTCAGCTGATATATATCACGTGCCTACTGTATTTAAGGCAAATTACAGTTACGGGCACTGAAGATAAAGCAGTAAACAAAACAGAGTTTCTGCATTCACGGAGCTCTATCATTCTAGCAGGTCAGGTCAATCATCTGGGATACTGCTTCAACAGGTCCTACCAAACATGTATCCCTTAAGAACAGACAATATCCGAGGATGATCTAGGTTGTTTCTGAACCAACGAACTCGCTATTCAAAGGACCTATTTAAGCAATAAACAACCATCTATGAGTTAGACAGTAAAAGGCATATCACAGAGTGAAAGCAGAATAAGTTTGCCAAAGGTCATTCAAATTTGGAATTCTAATAATATAATCCTAAATGACAAAGCAATCACTAATAGTCTCTGTTATAAATAAATTATGTAAAGCTCTTTTATCAACTATTTATAAAGGATAATGTTTAAAAAAAAGAGAATGCAAATAAGTATACAGTAATATTTTTTAATGAACTTACCTTCTAAACTGTTGATATGTTTTGTATCGATGGGTCATTATTTCTTCCAATAATTTAATAAACCTTTTTAAAGTCCTTACTTTATTATCCAGATCAAGATAGGTCTCTCTTGCTTCTTGGTACTGCCTATTTTATGAACAAAATATTAAGCAAATAAGTGTCATTCATAAAAAAAAAAAAGTAAAATCTCAGATGTATTCAACCAGGGAGAAAAGATGGAGCAAGGAATGCTGAAGGGGCCTAGTAGAAGCCAGTTTCATAAATTTGCAGTCAAAATACATTCCTAGCCAAGAATGCTAACCCAACTGGGAAGGAATACGGTCAAAGCCCTAGAGGAGGCACAGAAGTATAAAAGTTAGTGTGAGGATGGAGGTGGGGAGGAGGTGACAGATCTCAGACAATGCTAATAAATATACACCTTCTACAAGTGAAGGAGTCACACCAGAAGGATAGTTTCCCTTAGTGACAAATGCCAGTAAGGGAACATAAGAATGCAGGGTCAGCATTAGAAACTCCAGCTCCAGGCCAGCAGGTGGCATGGTTGTTAGGGAGGTGTATCCCACATGGCCAATTGCAAAGTTGGGCGGTCCAGACCCAGAAGCTTGAAAAACAGGCCAGGTGCATGTGTGTGCATACCCAAAATCCCAAGAGGAGAATGGAGAAAAGACTGCAGTGTAGTCATCCTCCTCAAAGGGTTAATTTCTCTCTGCCTCTCTTTCTCTCCAGCAAGCACACATGCCCTGTAGCGCCAAAAAGAAAACAATAAAAAAGAAAACAAACAAAAATCTAGTTATCAAAAGAAGATGACTAAACACTGTAAAAGAGACAGAAGAGAGCAAAAGTGAGAAATCACCACCCATTAGGGAAGGTCATGCCGCAATCCTCCATTTTTTCAGGATTTTGGCCACACAAGCTCATGCATGCAGCATGATTGCATGTTGCTGGTTTTAAGATTCGAACAGAGAAGTCAGCAGTGTGGGATCCGTGTCTTAACCACCAAGTAACCTGCTGGCCCAAAACTTCTCTATTTTTATGTTTCTTCGAAAATAAAATTGAGCTCACTCTCATCTTCAACCTTTTTTTATATATAAAAAGTTCTTTGTAAAATGTTATTACCTGTAATTTTTTGCTGTACTTTTAAATGTTTTCTAACAGCTACACACTATTTCTAATCTTTCGGTTATAAATAATGCTGCAGTAAACATCTATGAGCCTAAATAATTTTTCTCATTTTGTCTTTTAGCAAAAAAAATCATTCGACAATTTAAATTTTGCCAAATTATTTTGTCAAAACATTTTGACATTTACTGTCTAAATATTTTTCAGAAAGGTTTCAGTAATAATAGTGTATTATTTTTTATACATATTCTGATTCCTAATCTTCATAACAGACATAAAAGTTAAGTTTAACAATTATTCCCATTTGTAGATGAGGAAATTAAGGTTCAGAGAGAGAAGAGAATTTGCTCAAGTGTGTGAGTTAGTAGAATTTCAATTCAACTAAGGCATCCTTTCTTCAAAAACTGTGCTCTATTTACATTATAATTTACATTTTTGTACTGTAAAATATTCATTTCACTGAAACCTCATTGTCTTTTTTTGTTTGTTTTGGAGAGGATTTTGCTATTGGGCACATGCACTCACCAGAAAGACAGAAAGAGACAGAGAGACAGAAAGCGAGAAATCAAACCCAGGGGGGATGGCCACGCCTCAATCCCTTCTCCTCCATTCTCCTCTCGGGATCTTGGGCATGCATGCACACGCGCCTGGCGTGAGTTTAAGCCACCGGGTCTGGGACACGAACCACAGTCAACTACATGGGAGTCCAGCGACATAGCCATTATGCCAACTGCTGGTCCCGCCTCATTGTCTTAGAGTATTTTTAAAATCTTATTCCCTTGATATATCTGAAAAATGGCTTCTGATGGTTTGATTTACATTTCTCTGATTACTTGTGAAGCCAAACATGTGCATATCTACATAAACCTTATAGACATAAAAGAGGAGTTTATGTTAAAATGTCTTTCCATGAGTTTTGTGATAATTCAGAAGAAAAAAGGTTAGTTTATTGTTAATAGCATACATATAAAAAATTAGTCCAGTTATAACTATCATAGTAACACTTCAGCCCAATTCAAATTTCATATATAAACAGTTCTTCTTTATGTATTGATAATAATCACGGATAATATAAAAAGGCAGAAAAACCACCAACCATTTACCTCATTATTTCTTCTCTATCTCCATGACTAGCATGTTCTGCCTGTATCTTTTGTCTTAAACGATTAATTTCTTTGTCTAGATTTGATGCAGATTTTTTCACTTCTATCCTCTCTGGGCAGATTTGTCTTGCTTGTGACATTTTCTCCTAAGAAAATAGATGTTTAATATTTTTAGAACACTTCTTTGATATAATAATGCACTAAACTACGTGTGCCAAAATATAGAATTCTGAACTATGATTTAAAATACATGTACTATCAATATAATTCATCTAGGCTTTATATCAACTACAGTCTAGAATCATTATAAATCTTCAAGAAAAAACTGTATTACTGGGTATAACTTCAATAAATTATAATCTCTACAATTTCCTAGCAAAATAAATTTAAAGAAAGTTACAAAAAGTTTGGCACCTAAGATGCCAATGTCAGACACAGCTTCCCATGTGCTTTAAGACGAACTCTGAACACCAAAGGTACTGAAAACACAAAGGACCCTCATGCTTGAAAAGGGATTAAAAAATACAAAGCACTTTCACACATAGTACTTACTGTACATCAAGAATATTCTGAAAAAAAAAAAGAATATTCTGTATTCTAGTCTTAAACAAGAAAATGGACTATGGAGTTGGAATCCATCTCTTGTAAAAGCAGAGCCACTGGTTACAGTTGCTAATAGGCATGGCTAGGATGAGCTAGGCCCATAATCCAACTACTCAGAGAAGGGGTGCCTTTTCCGACACAAAGTGGGTGTCTGCTTGCCAAACGGGCATCTACGGAGTCATGTTAGCAGGGAGACTTCCAGTTTCTAAATCACTCAGAGGCAAGATCTGGGACTTTCACCGTTTGACTAATTTAAGGCCTTACACCTTGAGGGTCCTGAAGCCTCTTCTGTTGATTTACCCAAACACCTGTTACTTGTCTGTTTCTGGAAACATGATATTAGAGAAAGCACACTTTAGAAATCATGACTAAGGCTGTAAATAAAATAACCTGAAAGAAAGAAAACTGGTAGATAACCTCTAGTTCTTTTTCTTTCATATTCAGTTCTCGTTTCTTTTTATTTAAGGTGTCCAAGTGTTCTTTCTGTTTTTCTTCATAATGTCGCTTCCCTCGTTTTTGGTTGTCCACCTCGGAATCAGCAAGATTTAATTCGTCCTGTTTAAATAAAGCCCAAATAATCTATAAAGAAGGCTGTTTTATAAAAAATTTCTAGCATAGTTATAAAACCAATTAACAACTTAATAAAGCAACAAGGATTATGCTGCTTGAAGAAGCATTATGATCCACTCGCAGATCGTGGACACACTACATACCCGGCATGTTCAGGGAGTTCTCCAGACATGAATGCAAAATCTTTCTATGTAGCTCTGCCTTGCAAAGCAATGTATTACCGCTGTGCCACTGTCTGGCCTCCCTTCAGTATGTTTCTTATGGATAGCAGATAGCCAAGCTTTAATTTACCCTGCCTCTGTCTTTCAATTGGTGTATTTAGATCATTTATTTTTAATGTAATTATTCAAGGGAGAGAGAGCAAGACAGAGGCAGTGAGAGAGAAAGTGAGAAATCACCCTTAAGGGAGAATGGCTACATAATAATCCCTTCTCCTCCACCCTCCTCCCAGGACCTTAGGCACACACACACAATACACACGCACCCACTCGTCCAGCCTGAGTTTCAGGCCACTCACTCTGACACTCGAACCATGGTCAGTAATGTGGGGATCCAGTGGTGTAATCGCTACACCATCTGCTGGTCCATGTTTTTAAGTTTTTAAAGGCTAATATGGACTTACAATATGTCACTTTATTTTTTTTCCTCCTCCTTTTTTTTTTCTTCTGTTTTCAGCTTCATGAGGATAACCTAGACATTGTTTTTAGGATTTGTCTATAGTGTTTTAAGAGTGTCTCCCTGTACAGCTTTCTTCGTAGCTCCTCTAAGTGTTATATTATACACCTAATATCACAATCTACTAGTGTCGCTATTTTACCAGTTTGAGGAAAATAAAAAATCTTACCTCCCTTTGTATTCCTTATCCCCTTCCCATTTTTTTAATGTAACTTTCTTATGAAGTTCCTCTACAGGCATTTAGAATTATCCTACAATGTAATTTTTGCTTGATCTAAGCATACTTTTTAAAATAAAAAGGGGAGATAAAACTTGAACAACTCTTTATGAACTAATGGGAATTTATTCATACTCAAAGACTTCACAAGAAAACTACAGACCGAAATGACTTCAATGGTGGAGTCTATTAAAACTCTTAAAAAGAAGAAAAAAATCCAATCGAAAAATTCTTCCAGAAAACAAAATACTTCTGAATTCTTTTGATTAATCCAACATAGCCATAATACCAAAAGCGGACTAAAATAACCCAAGAAAAGTAAATCACACCCTTTAAACATAGGACAAAAGATCCTTAATAACATTTTGACAAAGAGAATACAATCATTTACCAAAAGGGAGATAATTATAAACAGGATTTCCTAGTATCTGACAAAAGACCAACATTATTCTCCAAATTAATAAAGAAAGAAACCATGATTATTTCAATAGTAATCCCACTGCTAAATATTTGGAAAAGAGAAATGAAAACCTATGTTTACACAAAAACCTGTAACTTGAATGTTTATAGTAGTTTTATTCATAAATACCAGACCTGGAAACCGCCCAAACGTTCTTCAATAGATGAACAGAAAATGTGCTACATCCATAAAACAGAATTATTACTTAGTAATATAAAGTAATAAACTAGTCATACCCATAATAATATGGATAAGTCTCAAATTTGCCACACTAAATAAAAGAAGCAGGAGTCAAAAGTTTATATAGTTATATGGATTCCATTTATATAATATCATATAAAAGGCAAAACTACCATGATGGAAAGCAGATCAGTTATTGCCAGAGAAAGGATGAGGAAGATCTAACTAGAAAGAGATAGAATGACAAAAACCTGGCAAGATGGTGGGTCTCTTGTTTGTAGTATTAGATATATAATTTTACATACTTGTCAAAATCCTAGAGTGAAGTTTACTAAATATAAATAAAAAATTTTTGAAAGTGCCATTTTAAAACAGATACATACCCATAAATGAAAAAATGTGTATAAACACACATAAAATAAAAAATATCTATAAACATAAAAATACATATATATCAGACTAACAATAGATACCTTAAGTGGATCTGCTTGCTCTGACAGTTGATTAATTTTCAGTTTAATTGCATCATATTTGTTTTCTGCTTCTACTTTCAGACTTTTAAGATGCTCCATATTCTCTTTTTGTTGCTCCATATTTTTCTCAACCATTTTCATTTTGCTTTTATTTTCTTTAGCTTCATCTTCCTGAAAACATTTAAAAAGCAAATAGTTAATTAAGATATTTAAGTTATCAAACAGGAAAAAAAGTATATAAACAATTCTGAGAGGAGAAACTATAGGCTATAGCCAAATGAGATAAAAAATAAACACAAAGAACACTAGATAGTTTCATAGCCTTATGATAAATTAAGAAGTAGAAGAAAAAAGGTTCAAAAATAAGAAAGAGTAACAGTAGCCAAATTAAACAATATTGTACTTGATATCAAAAAGAAATACCTTTTATTTTATAGACTCACTTTTTTGTCCAAATATATATGAATATTAATCTCATGCAAACAATGTGTTAATACTAGGTAAATAACAATCAGTAATAAACAGTCCATGTCTAAGAAATTTAGTCTATCAATAAACTAAAAAGTGAGAAAATGGAAACCAAGATTATTGGTAAAAAACAAATCCTTATTAGTGTAAAGCTTCATTAGCACAGTAACTGCTTGTTTTGTTCAGTACTTAATATACTGTCCGATACAGAGTAGATACTTAATAAATACTAGTCATTTCAACAAGAAACTGCAATTTATCTAATTCACTGTTTACGTCAACTCAGAAAAAACAAGCTGAATGTCATAAACAAATGCAGGGAAAAAAATACAGAATAACAAATACAAGGTGAATTAAAATGAAAACCATTAACCTGGAAAAAAGAAAACGCTGTCAAGAGACCAACTACAAGTACTGACAAAACGATGGCTCTGCTATCTATGTCTGTTCAATAGTGATACTGCTTAACCCTGAGTGCCCATGTGAAGACCACAGTGCTAAGCAGTTCAATTTGATGGGCCATTGTTTTAGAAGTACAATTAAGTTTTAATAAAGTTTTATTTCATCTGGTAGAAGACAAAGTCCATTATTATGCATGCAAGCTATCCACGCAAAATATTGAGAAATTTGAAGGCTATATACATGAGGTAATTTCTGTCTTGTTTGTAAATAGAGGTGGTAATCATAACATTGTAGCTTCAAATTTTAGTTAAATTCTTTTAGTATCAAAAAAAAAAAAGAGCTGAGAGCTAATTCCATTGAAGCAAATGATGGTTTTATCCTTTAATATTACATGACTTTAACTAGAAAATAATTTTACCAAGGTTGCAATGTCAACAGACTGGTGTTCTTCTATATTCTCAAGTTCCTGAATTTCAGAAATACTTTTCCTCATTTTCATCTGAAAGACATAATTAAGAAAATGAATACACTAGTATTAAATAAACCAAAGGAAGTTCTGTAGAAATTCTTTCTTAATCACCCTTATTGCTAATCCATTGCCATGGCAGGAAAATTGTAAATAATCCATTTGAGCACTTAGAACCAAATGACATTGTTGAATCTGCAGAGAAAACATTTTCCTGAAACATCCACAGTCAAACCTACATAACTCCTGAGGACTATTGAGACCCTTTCAGAGGGTCCATGAGGTCAAAACTATTTTCATGAAAACATCAAGACATTCCTCGCCATTTTTACTAGCATTTTCTCATAAATGTACAGGTTTATAACCATATAATGTGTAATAGTGCAACAGACTGAATATAATAGCTTCTAAAATTCAGTAAATTTTATTAAACCAGATACTAGAAATGTATAAAAAATATTAAAAAGTTAATCTTTTCACTATTTTGCTTTTACATTTGAAAAGTATTTTTCATAAAAATATTATTTATGTTATCATGACTTCATTATTTTTAACTGAATTAATATTCGTAATTTTTTTTTATTTTTAAAATGTAAATATTGATAAGAGATAACCGACATGAATGAAAGCTCCTTTAAAGAGTGGAAAGGGGCGGGGCCGGCAGTTAGCGTAATGACTATGTCACTGGACTCCCACGTAGTCGACCGCAGTTCAAGTCCCGGACCCAGTGGCTTAAACTCACGCCGGGCGCGTGTGTGTGCGTGCCCAAGATCCTGAGAGGAGAATGGAGGAGAAGGGATTGTGGCGTGGCCAAACCCGTGGGGGGTGATTTCTCACTTTCTGTCTCTATGTCGCTGTCTGTCTGGCAAGTGCATGCACCCTATAGCAAAAACCTCTCCAGACAAAAAAAAAAAAAAAAAAAAAAAATAGAGTGTAAAGGGCTTTAGGCAAAAATGTCTGACCTAACACCTGCTTAAAATAAATGACAGGGTTATTTTTCAAAGAATAATTTATTTAATTCTATTTATTATCATCATCATTTTTAATTTGCTGTGGGGCACGCAAGCTCACCAGAGACTGTGTCTTTCTCACAAACAGAGAGTGAATGAGAGAGAAAATGAGAAAGCAAACTGCCAGGTCAGGAACTCAAATCGCACTGGACCACACGGGAGTCCAACGCCTTAATCACTATGCCACCAGCTGGCCCTAAATGATAGGATCTTAAAATATGGAACTGATAAGTTGAAAAAGAAAAAATTTATTATTTTACCTTCAACTCTTTACAATTTAGTTGGCACCTTTTAAGAAGTTCTTCATTGCGTTTAATATCTTTTTCAAGGGCAGACAAATGTTGCTGAAGATTTATTATCTGAGCCTTCTTATTTTCAACCTCATTCTCCAAGTCACTTGATGAAGAGAGGATTAAAAAAACACTTTAAATCCATTTCTCAATATTACAAATACTTTAGATCTTTATAAAGAAAGGTTCATTTTTAATACTTATTTGTAAGTTTCTATTCAATTAAACAAGTTCTATAATCCTACTAAGTTATTAAATAACATGAAAATCTATTACAGAAATTTTAAAAACATCTTCTAAGCTGAAGTAAAGTTTTATTTATTTCATTAACAAGAATTTTTGACATGACTTCTATGTACCAGGTATTGTGCATGGTGGTAAACAGAGGGAGAAACAGAGTTAAGACATTATTCCCCCAAATCTAAAAGAATCAGGAACTAAATCATTGCCGTAAAATGTGAAGAGAAAACTACACTGCACATCCACAGTACTATGGGAAAGTAAGAGTTAGCCTGGGAGAAGATACAGCGAGTTACATTTATTATCTAAAGTTTTCATCAGATGGACCAACTACGGAAGAAGGGAAGATATCCACAAAGGCACAGAGATGAAAACAGACAAAACTAGTAAGTCAGCATTTACTGTTGATGAATAAATGCTAAGAATGACAGAGAGAGTGAAGGGAAAGATAAAAGCAGAGCTGGTGAAGGAAGCTGAACAGATGTCAAAGCCACAAAGGGAACTCTGTGCAGTAGTTAACTGGCTTCAGAAGTGATCTTTTCATACCTCACTGGTCCAAGCACCTGTCTTTGAAAGCTGTGAGCTTGGCGGAAGAGAACCATCTTCTCAGTAAGGAAGATGTCTTAGGCCAACAGCATAGGCCACATTTACTAAGATATGTATTTTTCCACATTCAGCATCTCTAAAACCTAAAATTGCTTTCTAGTCCACGGTTCAATTAGCAGCATTTTTTCTTCTTTTTTACTGGCACATAAAATAGCAGTATATAAAATATTTACTGGTACATAAAATAATTGAGCTACTTTGCTAGAATTTCCAAATTATTAAAAAAAGTCCTCAAATGTTAGCTGAAAGTAAATGATATGAGAGTGAATGACAAATGAAAATAATGATAAATGAATAATAAGTAGGGAAGGAGAAGAATTAAACCCTTTCTTTCTTCTCTCTCTCTCTTTCATTCCTTCGACAGGGGGCACATGGCCTCACCAGAGAGAAAGTGGAAAGTAAGAAAATATCCCTTTCATGGGGGAATGCTCATGCCACAATCCCTTCTCTTCCACCAGTCCCTTCTTTTGGGATTTTGATATTAGTGTGCATGCACACGCAACCAGAATGTTTCTCAAGTTTGCTGGGCAGGAAACTCAAACTGTGCAGTGCAGTCAGCCATGTGGGATCTAGTCGCTTTAACCATCACTTAACATCACTGAGATGGTCCGGTTAAGTCATTTCTGATAAAAATGGGACCAGACGCAATATTCAATATGGTTCCTAAAGATTTAATATGAAATATTTATCATACATAAGGAGTCTTCAAAAAGTTCATGGAAAGTACATATTATTTTAAAAAATGCATGGATTTCAAGTTTCCACAAGAAAATAAACTTATACTTGTCTGTTCCATCACTGAGATGGTCCGGTTAAGTCATTTCTGATAAAAATGGGACCAGACGCAATATTCAATATGGTTCCTAAAGATTTAATATGAAATATTTATCATACATAAGGAGTCTTCAAAAAGTTCATGGAAAGTACATATTATTTTAAAAAATGCATGGATTTCAAGTTTCCACAAGAAAATAAACTTATACTTGTTTGTTCTTCCATTAACTTTTAAAAGTCCCCTTGTATAAATCTATACCCTTATTAGCAAAAAATAATTTTGCTACAAATCTAAGAAAATTTACCAAGTAAATGAATTTTGAACCTAATGCCTAAATCAAAATTAAACACCAGCAAAATAAGCAAAGATAGTATTATTAAATGTTCTGAACATTTAGAATAAATCTATGCAATTGACATAACCTGCATTAACAAAATGGCTTAATTTTACAAACTCCTTTGTGTTAAGTAAAACTAAATTACACACTTTTATATAAAGTTCCTCCTTCGTTTTGAATTAGTCTTTTAAAAAAGAATTATTTAATTTAATTTAATTTTTTATTTTGACTAGAGTATGTGTGTATATGAGAGAGAGAGAGAGAGAGAGAGAGGACGTGAGAAAGCAAGCCACCAGGTCCGGAACTCAAATTGCAGTCAGCCATGTGGGAATTCACCACGCCACCTGCTGGACCCTTTAAATTAGTTTTTACACAGCAAAAGAACACTTGCTACCTAATGAAAGATGTATTAACCCTGAGTTGAGGATGGGACTTGTTTATCTGGGATGAATACATGTTTTCTGGCAGCCTATTTAAAATGCTGTGTTCCTTATACTCTTTGCCCTGTCCTGTGCTTTGTCTCCACTGCACTGATCACCACTAACCCAGCATTTCTTTTCTTTTTTTGAGGAAGAGATTTTGCTATAGGGCATGTGCGCTTACCACAGAGATAAAGAAACAGAAAGTGAGACATCATCCCTTAGAGGATGGTCATTCCCCAAGGCTCCTCCATCCTCCTATGGAGATTTCAGGCATGTATGCACATGAACCCTGGGTGAGTTTCAAGCCACCAGGTTCAGGATTCGAACTGTGGTCAACACGTGAGAGTACAACACCCCAACCACTACACCATCTTCTGGCCTTGACCCATTATTTCTTTATAATCCCCTCTCCCTTAATTTAAGCTCCATGAATAAAATTTTGTTTATTTTGTTCCCTGCTTTATCTCATATTTAGATTAGTGCTTAACACATTAGATACTCCTTTAAGATCTGTTGTTTGGGGACCAGCAGTTAGCATAATGGCTATGTCACTGAACTCCCACGTAGTCAACCACAGTTCGCGTCCCAGACCCGGTGAGTTAAAACTCACGCTGGGCGCATTTGCGTGCATGCCCAAGATCCCGACAGGAGAATGGAGGAGAAGGGATTGTGGCGTGGCCATCCCCCATGGGGGTGATTTCTCACTTTCTGTCTCTGTCTGTCTGGCGAATGCACACGCCCTGTAACAAAAACCTCTTAAAAAAAAAAAAATCTGTTGTTTGAAAGAACAAATAAAAAGAACAATAGAAGGTCCAGCCCATGGCCTGGTGATTAAGGCAGATGAACTTCACATAAATGACCACACAGTTCAAATCTCAGACCCCGTGGCTTGAGAAACATGGTAGGCATGTGTGTGTCCATAACATGGACATAAATTCCAAATGGAGGGAGAAATGGAGAAGGGACTGCATAACCATGCCCCATAAATGGTGCTTTTCTATTTTTCCTCTCTCTCATTCTTTTTCTCTCTCACTCTTTTTATTTCTCTCTGGCAGGCACACTTGTCCTCTGGCAAACTTAAGTAATAACAATAATAATACTGAGAAAATAAATATTTTTAAAAGGAATAAAAACTGAAAAATATATGTCAGAAAATTATATTAAAATGTTACATCATTTTGCCAATTCAGAAGTTCACAAATGGCCCAGCTACAGTAGTGCAAGCTGCTAAGCCACTGGGCTTGGCAGGCTGGAACCACACACATGGGAGGCCCAGGTGCAATTCCTGTCCCAACCTAAAGGTTAGGCACAGTGGCACATGCCTGCAATCCCAGCGTCTCAGGCAGCTAAGGCAGGAGGGCCACAAAGCTCAAGGCCAGCCTAAGCACATAGTGAGACCCTGTCTGAAAGAGACCCACATGTGAGGCACATCTGTAGTCCCTGCTGGGAGGCTAAGACAGGGAGGACTGCAACACACAAAGATCCTATCTTAAAAAGTTGGCTCCCCTCTCTGAAAGCGAGGAGGATGATTTATCAACTGATGATACAGCTGAACTGAGAGATAAATGTGAGAGGCCTTCCCCAAAAAACATCCTCCAACTCCCACCCTCATTTCAGTGCCTAGTGCTGAAGTAGATAAAGCAATTCAATAGCAAAACCGGAGGGGGCGTGATGAAGGTAAAAAGGGCAATGAAGCAAGTACCATGAGAGATGAAAGTGAGGTGGACACTAAGGAATACTTTAGCAAATACGAAAAGGCTGAATAGATTGTAAAAGGGGCAGACATACTATGCATTACATAAAAATGCCAGATTGCATTTATTTTTTGATATGTAAGAGGATGAAGTGGAATTGAGATCTGAAGAAGACAACAATGATATATTGGGTTAAAGCATCTTCTTTTAGAAACTTCAGATGGCCCTGTAATTATATATGAAGGCAAACTTCATCAAGTGATTGGTGAGGCACCAAGTCCTATACTCATGAGTCAGAATTTGAAGACCAAGTTGGAGGTTACTGCACACAAAAGTCTGGAGCCAGAATAGCCTTATGGAGAGAGCATGTATGAGATCCCACTCTGAAAACAAATAGGTAGCCTGAGTTCCATCTACAAAAAAATGCTTTGTCATACCAAGAAAGATCTCTCTGCAGTGGAAATAACAAAACGCCTGTTAAGAAACAAAGAAGGTAAAAATAATAATAATAATATATAAACCTTCTGAGCCAGATGTACTAAGACAGTAACTAAATGAAATCACATGTGAACAAAAAAGGCTGGCTCCACAGCCTGGTGGTTAAGGGAACTGGAGCTCATGTGGCTAACTATGTGGTTCAAACCGTGGCCCTGGCAGCTTGAAAAGCACCAGTGCATGTGTGTGCATGCCCGCAACCCCAACAGGATGAAGACATTGTAGCAGGAGCCCAACGGGGGTTGCTTTCTATCTCTCCCTCCATCTTTCCATCTGTCTGTCTCTCGTTAACTTACACCCTCTGGGAGTAAAATAAATAAATAAACAAGAAATCCACAAGTAATATTTTATGTTTATGAACTACACTGGTAATACTCCAGGGGCCTGCTTACAAGTTAAGTAACAATATAGGCCACATTCACTATTCATTATTCTAACTGGAAAATGCACTGTGATAATAAAACCAAGTGCCACAACATCAAGCTGTTGGTCATTCAACTTTTTTCTGATGCTAAATAAAAAAGTCTGATTAAACTTTTCAATAGTCATTGTAGTTATTTTCTTCATGCTACTTTCATAATCTCATCAAAATGATTACTAATAGTTCACTGAAAAAAAAATCACTAAAAGAGTAATATGAAAGAAACTGAACCCTTTGTTCACAGATGTTTATATATCAGCTGAACTTGCTATTGAAAGTGGTTAGATCAATTAAGATATTTTGTTAACCAATAAAATGTGGGAGGAAAAAAAAAGGAATGGAAAGCAATTGCAGATGCCAGAGATAGAGTGGGAGGAGGGTGGAATATGGCAGAGGGTGAAAAATGGAGGGGAAGATTTTATATATATATATATATGAAACAAGAAATGGCAAATTACTTGTGATGATAACATGTATGACTAAGCCACAATGCAGTGTATTCTGGATGGGAAACTGCATCTTGTATGCTGTGATGATGTTCAGTGAATGAATGCAAAATAAATAATTTTTAAAAAATGAACCCAAAGGAATCAATGGCAATAATATATTTGGTCATCAGAAAAGTCATGACGTATTTTTCTGTTTTCTACGCAAAAATGTGTGATGATTTTCCTGACGACTCAATAGTAAAGTTGGGGCCAGCAAGTGGTGTAGTGGTTAAGGCACTGGATTCTCACATGGCTGACCACAGTTCAAATCCCAGACCTGGTGGCTTGAAAATCTAAAGTAACATGTGCATGTGCACGCATGCCCCCAATCCTAAGAGAATGGAGGGAAAAGGATTGCAGCAAGACCATCCCCCATGGGGAGGGGGGTAATTTCTCACTTTCTTTCTGTCTCTTTCTCTCTGTTTCTCTCCAGTGAGCACATGCACCTTCTGACAAGCAAACAAATAAATAATATAGCAAAGCTAAACTTGACTCCAACCTTATTTCAGAATCTACATCTCTGCTTAGGAACTTGGGTCTTGTATTTTCAGATGAATAATAACGTCCAGGAAAAACTTGATCACCATCAGCAGTAAAAGCTTCTCTACAATTTTTGGGTGGTTTTTGGGACTGCATTACTGCACGTGCTACAGAATTGTTCTAAAAAAATGGAGAGGAAAATACATTTTTAAAACTATGTGAAAGCATTTCTCAAGTACTCAATTTCAACAAATTATCTATTCTAATTATTTTAATTTAGGTATTCTTATTTAAACATTCAAATGAATAATTCCATGAAGTTAAATATAAAAGTTTAAAAACACTTCCAAGTTTCAAAAAATGAAAACTAAAGTCTTCAAAACAACTTAGTCATTCATGACAAATTAACATACTTTATTTTTTAAATTCTAATGCTATAGGATAATAAGTACCTTTAACATGAAAATATTTACTTTAGACTAATTCATACAGACTATTTTTCCCAAATGACTTTTACATGCTACAGAAGGCACACATAAATAGGATATTCCCATCAAAGATTGATATCCACGTTTACATAAGTAAAGTCTGGAACTATTTATGCCCTGGAGGAAAAAAAAGGGATTAGGTTTAATCAAGGCCTGGTCAATCTCTCTGGGGACAGACCTTTCTAAAAGGACTTCATTATTTTCTTTCAAGTATCCTTCTAAAATAAAAGAGAGCCAAACCCACAAGTAATTATAACATGAGCATGTATACATACTCATTGGGATTACTGAGCCCATTACTTCTCAGTTTCCATTAATGAGAAAAACAGACTCTGTCTATGTTAGTCTTTACTACAGATTTGTTTCAAACCCCCATCCCTTAGTAGCAAAGTTTTGCTAGTAGATGAAACAAAACACAGTAATCTAACAAGTACATAAGAATACATACATGAATGGAGAATAAACTGATTTATTTTATGCAGCACAAAGCTATATTAAAAAATTCTAAGATATCAAGTAAAGTACTTCATTTAAAAAATACAATAATATACCTCTATCTGTAAGGGCAAATAAAAACATCACAGGGAAGAATGAATAAAAACGTTTTATAGTATCATGCACAAAAATGAAGTAAATCCACTATGAAACTACTTTACTAAAAATAGCCAAAAGTTACAATGTTCCCAGGGGCAGAAAATGTACAGACCAACCAGCTCTAGATTACCCTATGTATTTTTTAAAGTAAAAACAAAATGGGGAAATATATTCACGATTCTGTGATAAAAGCAGGACAGGAATTTATATAACCATCTTACAGTCTTGCAAATTTAAAAACAAGGTGAAATACAGGACGCGCCAGGTCTTACTTTGATTAGTAGCACTGTCTCTATGCTCCTCATGTCAATTAGGCTATTTGCAACAACCGCATTGTCTATGTCTAAGGCTGTCAGAACCGTTGGAAACTCTGGATGATAAGCAGCTCTGGAAGACAAAAATGCATATGAATGGACTAAACTTTCAATTACAAATATGTACGGTATCATCTAAAATTACGTACATTTTAATGAGATCATAAATAAGTAGTATAAAATATCTGATAATATTTGAAAATATATGTGAATTAATTTTATTTATTTGGCAAACATTTACAAAATACTATGTGTTAGGTGCTATTCTAAGCATATTGTAAATACTGGCCCAGTTAATACTCTTTCTGTTTTTTGCTACAGGGCAAGTATACTCACCAGAGACAGAGAGAGAGAGAGAGAGAGACAGAAAATGGGAGAGATATCACTTCTCACATCACAGGTGAGATGGTCAGGCCACAATCCTTTCTTCTCCATTCTCCTCTTGGGATCTCAGGAACACACGTACACACGCCCTGGGACCAGCAGATGGCAAAATGGTCATATTGCTGGACTCTGACATGGTAAACCATGGTGCGAGTTTCAGACCTGGTGGCTTGAGACTCACACCACATGTGTGTGCATGCATGCCCAAAATCTCAAGGGAGTAGAAAAGAAGGGATTGCGGGATGGCCATCCCCCTATGAGAAGATTTCTCGTTTTCTGTCTCTCTGTCTAGTGAGCACATCGGCCCTATGGCAAAAATCTCTAGAGGCAAAAAGAAAGAAAGGAATTATTAGCAATCAGTGGCAGGAGACAAGGACAGAGGATAAGAAGAAGCAGGTTTAGCAAACAATGTTTATTAGAAATCTGCAACGGGACATAAGAGGCAGAGGAAAAACGGCACTAAAAGCTAGGCAAGTATAATGAGCCTCACTGATAAGAGGAATTCTGGGACAAAAAGATTTCACGATCATAATTAGGCTTACAGGAAACAATTTAATTTTTTAAAAAATGTGATTTCTAAAGCCAAATAAAAGGAAAAACATCACATATTTAAAATATAGAAAAAAGTGCTGAAAATTTGGTATACTTTTAATGTCTCTGAATATAAAAAGAATATGTAAATGAAAAGTGATACCAGACCAAGAACAAAGCTGTGGGGAGTACCATTCTGGCATTCCCCCATGCACATAGAGATTCTTCCAGTCCTGGGACAAACAAATTGTCAGGAGTCATTTTTACCATATGCAAGGTTATCTGGTAGCACAACTGAAACTTCACTTGTACCAGGTTTTAGAAATTGGGATCAGAAGGGCCAGCAGATGGCATAACGGTTATGTCGCTGGACTCCCACATAGTCAACCGTAGGGTCTGGACCCAGAGGCTTAAAATTCATGCCAGGTGCATGTGTATGCATGCCCAAAATACCAAGAAGAGATGAGAAGGGACTGTGGTGTGGCCATCCCCCTTGGGGGGTGATTTCTTGCTTTCTGTCTCTGTCTCTCCAGTGAGCACATGCGCCCTATAGCAAAAATCTCTCTTAAAAAAAAAAAGAAATTAAACCAGAACTAGAACTAATGTAAAGTCAAACTTTCATGAAGTCAATAAAACACTTCACATCTCTAGCCTAAAAGTTCAAAATCAACACTTCTAGGGACCAGCAGTTAGCGTAATGGCTTTGTTGCTGGACTCCCACATAGTCGACCGCGGTTCACGTCCCAGACCCGGTGGCTTAAAACTCACACCGGGCGCGTGTGCATGTGTGCCCAAGATCCCAAGAGGAGAATGGAGGAGAAGAGATTGCGGCATGGCCATCCCCCCTGGGGGATGATTTCTCACTTTCTGTCTCTCTGTCTCTGTCTGTCTGGCGAGCGCACGTGCCCTATAGCAAAAACCTCTCAAAAAAAAAAAAAAAAAAAAAAAAAACACACTTCTAAAACAGGACTTAGCTAGTTTTGATAAATTCACTTTTTTCCCGTATACTTCTAAATCAATAGCACATCCTTTAAAGCTAGTTACTTGGGCCAAATATAGGAGTCACACTTGATTCTTCTCTTGCCTTCAATTAACAAGTTTTATTGACTTAGTCCTAAATGTCTTTTAATCTGTTCCTTATCAAAATTATAAATGAAATTTTTGCAAAATAACTTTAAATATCCTGCCTCTATGAGTTCTGCACACTGAATTCTATTTCCCTAGAAAGCAATTAATCTATCACTTGAACTCCTCTGATAAGACCAATCATTTATCATCTCTCCTCTGAATTTTTCCCTGACCTACCCTACCTGTTAACATACGTGTTTAATCACTCCCTCATTTGAATAACATCCACAACGTGTGGTCTGAATTTATCAATGCTCACAAAGAACAAAAGACAATTAGTGTTTCTATGCAAATTTACTCTAATATAAGGAAGACAGCATTAGATTTAAATTTTTAAAAAGCAGAAATACAATTTATTAGAATAAGAGGAAATGGAAGAAAAAACTATTTTAAAATGCATGTGCCAATACACCCATTTTTAAAATAGGTGCAGTTTGCAAAAAGGCCAGCAGTTAGCTAACAGGCCAGTTTGGTTATTGTGCCTTTGAGAAGGTTAGGCTCATTGAGGAAAATAATTGCATTTTTTATGGATTCTGTGAAGTACCTTGAGAGTTTAAGTGTGTGTGTAATAAGTGCCAATCTTCTTCCTTTAGACCTTCCTCTTATTTTAGTGTTAGTTCTGCATCATTTCCCCATCTATATAATTTCTATGCCATACCATATGAGACCTCACGTAAGGACTTCAAGAGCAAGGGATAACTCTTACTCATCTACATTTCTCTAGTGCCTAAAACCAGTAGGTCTAGCCTGAAAAGAAAAATGGCTTGATGGGGGCCAGCAGGTGGCATGGCATTTAAGGCACTGAACTCCCACATGGCCAACCACGGTTTGAGTCCAGACCTGGTGGCTTGTTTTTTTACTTTCTCTTTCTCTCTCTGGACAAATTAAAAATAATAATAATAAATAATTAAAGAAAAATTGCTGGATGAAATTTTACAAGCAAGTAGTAAAAATACAGTTGGTATTAAAAGTGTTTTCAGTCCACTCACAGTGGTGCAGGTGGTACGGCACTGCCGTGCCATGCTGGAGCTGTATGATAAGGCCCTAGGTTTGGAACCACAGTCAGCCAGAACACACCAGGCACTGGCTGGCTAGGAGGATGACGGAAGAATCATAGCATGGCAAGACCATATAAGGGGCATCTCTCTTTCTCTCTCCCATAAAAAATAAATAAACAGGGACCAGCAATGCATACAGCAGTTACATCACTGGACTCCCACATGGCCGGCTGCAGTTCCAGACCTAGATCTGGTGGCTTGAAAATCACACCGGGTGCATGTGCATGCATGCCCAAGATCCCAAGAGAAGAATGGAGGAAAAGGGATTACGACGTGGCCATTCCCACTGAAGGGTGATTTCAAACTTTCCCTCTCACTGTCTCTCTCTCTATGATCTATCTCTCTCTCTGGTGAGAGCATGTGCCCTAAGGCTAAAACCTCTAAATAAATAAATAAACTTTAAAAAATGTACTTTAGGGGACAGCCAGTAGCATGGTGGTTAAGATAGCTGGATTTCACATGGCTAACTGCACAGTTTGAGTCCTGAATCCCACAGCTTGAAAAACACTGGGCACAAGTGTATGTATGCCCAAATCCCAAGGAATGGAGAAGAGATTACGTGGCCATTCCCCCCCACCCCCAGCATGGGGGTGGAGAGGTGCTTTCTCACTTTCCCTCTCTAGACAGAGAGACACTTGTCTCTCAAGTGCACATGCTCTTATAGAAAAAAAAAAATAAATTTTTAGGTGCTTTAACTCCTTGCCACCTTGCACATCATTAAAACCACCAGAAACAACATGCTTTACCTGTGTCTCACATCATACATTTCATTCCGAAATTCTGAAACTATTATCTGTGGCCGTGAAGTCCCTGGTGGATAAAACCTTTTCATCAGTGCCTGAAGTACTCTTTCATCAGCATGATTATGGCAACAAAAGGCTTGCAGAAGTCCTTTTAAGCAAGATTCAATAGCCAAAGCAAGCTCAGGGTCCCGAAGATGAATACAAGCTCCTAAAAGTGAGAAAAAAATGATAAAAGCGCCTATTAATACTCACTTGAAATATTAATGTTACTGTCTTTTGACAATAGTTTGTAAAACACCTTAAATGATAGTACAGGTTCATGTTAACTAAATGGGAAATCCCTAGATATCCACTAGGGAGAGAACTCACCAAATTAGGTAAAAAAGTTGTTCCACTTTAACATTTAATGTAAGTCGATAGTGGCTTTTGTATAAAGTTCATACAATTCCTCTCAATGGTGTTTTGCAAACCAAGTCAAGAGACTACAAATTCCTTATTATAGTTTACAAAACCAATTAGTATTGACATTTCAGATTTAGGGGTGGGAAAAAGTCGCCCACATCCAGTGAATGAATCTTGACACATATCATTTACACACAGAGACAAAACTGTTAATACTTCGTTGCAGTGGTTTATAACAAAATGTATTTTTGTTAACAGCATTATTTTCATCTAATAAAATTCAGAATTACAGCTAGCTCTCCAGAAAAACTTTACTAAAAATTTTGTTTAATCTCATATAATATGTAATTAAATAACTAACTTTTATGGTTCAAAGAGAACTCAGAAATCATGTTGTGAGGTTTAAATAAGAACTATGGAGCCAGCAGGTAGCATGGACATTGAGGTGCTGGATCACACGTGACTGACTCCATAGCTTGATTCATGGACTCAGTAGCTTGAAAATCACACTAGGCACACGTATAAGAGTGCCCCAAATCCTAGGAGAAGCCTGGCCATCTGCCCTGGGGAGTGATTTCTCACTTCTCTCTCTCTCTCTCTCTCTCTCTCTCTCTCTCTCTCTAGCAAGCACACACAACCTTATAGGAAAACTGAAGAAAACAAAACTAAAAGAACTATATAAGTCATTGTATAAAGGTTACACAAAACTCAGGTGAGTGTCCTTTCCAATTTATCTTGATATTACTGAATTTTCTGATTAATGAAATATAATCAAATGAGTTCATTCACTTATTCATTAATTTACTCAGGAGAAAAGAACCAGATTGTCTACTTCTATAATTACTTATTCGTCTCTCTAAATTCTCTTTCTTTTGTCCATTTTACAATTTAAAAGTAATTTGATTAGTTTAAAAAATATGTATGATTAAAGTCAATATGTAACTACATAGCTCTTTGATAACAGTTTTCAAACTACCAATCGATTCAATAGGCCTCTTCCTGAAAATAAGACTTTATTTCTAATGTTTACTATACTCTCTCTAAATTGTGACAAATACCTAAAGGGCCTACAGGTTTATGAGTAAAATGTCCTCGTCTGTAAGCGTCATCTATTGCTTCAAGAAGGGCTGGAACATTCGGGCCAAATCTTTTTAGCTGATCAGTTTTACTATCTTTTAGATCTTTCAGTTGCCTCTGATTATAGTTCAGTGTATGCTTCACATCCAGTTCTTCTCTCCTAAAGAAATAAAAGTAGAAAAACAGAACAGATATGTGTTATAGTATACAGAAATAGACGACCTTTGCTCATAATATCAGCATACCAATGGATGACGAGCTACCCTAAAAACTAGAGTAGAATTCTTTATGTGAAAATAATTGTGTTACCACAGAAAAATAGAAGTCCTCATAATCTGGCATGAAAAGTGATGCAGTAGTAATGAACTAGGAGTCCCAGAGACTGTGTAACTCTGTAAGTTTAAGAAAAAACTTGGTAAAGATATATATATATATAAAAGCAAGAAATCACTCTCCAGGTGGGATGGCCACGCTTCAATCCCTTCTCATCCATTTTCCTCTCAGGATCTTGTATGTGTGCCCAGCATGAGTTTAAGCCACCGGGTCCGGGACTTGAACCGAGGTCGACCACATGGGAGTCCAGCAACATAGCCATTATGCCAACTGCTGGTACCAAGAAAGAGATTTTAAAAGATTCTTTAATATGGGACCAGCAGGTAGTGTGGTGATTAAAGTGCTGGACATTCCCACATGGCCAACCTCAGTTCGAGTCCTGGACCTGGTGGCTTGTTTTCTCACTTTCCTCCTCTCTCTCTCTCTCTGTGTGTGTGTTTGTGTGTGTGTGTGTCTGGTCAAATTATAAAATAAATAAATGGATAAATAAAAGTTTCTTTGCTATGTAAAAATACAAAATCCCACATTTTCTCTCTATAAGAACAAATCTATATGGCATTAAAGTAACTAAAAAAATAGTAATAATTCTAAGGATATTGCAACTTACTTAATTCTGGAGTATTCTTCTTTGTCCTTTTCTATGGCTTGCTGAAACTGATCAATGTCTTGATTGACTGAATTTTCTTTATCCTCTAAGGCCTTTACTCTCACTTTTAACCACGATATTTTTTTTTGCCTTTCCAACCGCTCAGGTTCCAAAGATTGGTCAGTACTAACAGTAAATAATCCAAAATGAAAAATGTTAAATGAAAAAAATCTAACCCTTAAAAGCCAGAAGCTAGTGTAATAAAATTTTATCAGCAATATAGAAAATATGATTTTCTACCACATCTACAGATTCCAAATATGAATAACAAAAACTACAAAGTAACTCTCCTACCTTTTTTTCAGTTCTGCAATTCTTTTACAGAGCTGCTCATCATCTTTTTTCAATGCTTTATATTCATTTAGGGAACGGTTATATAAAACCTAACCAAAAAAAAAAAAAAGATCATTTTAGTTTTGTTTATTCTTGAATGAAAGGCTGAATATAAAAAAAGATCATTTTAGTTTTGTTTATTCTTGATTTAAAGGCTGAATATGTGCAGAAATTTATTTTAAAAATAAAGCCAGCTCCATGATCCAGTAGTATTTACTGCTCAAGTGAAGCCAGAGCCCAAATGGCAACCATGGTTTCAAATCTCTACCCTGGACAGTCTGAAATACACCAGGCATGTGCACTAAGTGCCCAAGATCTGATGGGCTGGCAGTCTGGAGGAAGGTGACTATGATGTGACCAGACCCTGTATAGGATGCTTATTTCTGTCATGAGTGTATGCATAAGCTTAATCATGAATTTAGTAGTACATAAAATGGTCATTTAAAAATACTTTTTTTTTTGGACAGGGTTTCCCTACCTCACTATCCTCTTGCCTCAGCCTCAGGGATAGCTGGGACAACAGCTATGCCAGACTTTTAGGGAGGTCAGGAATCAAATCCAGGCTTCCTATGTGGTTTCAGCCTGCAAAGTAGCAGAATCAACCACAAGTGCCACCATGGCCAGACCTACATATTTTAAAAGTCTGAAAAGCTACACAGATTTCAACCCTAATTTATAGATGAGTAATCTATAAATGAGAGGGTCTTCAGGAAGTATGTGGAAAGTACATTTTATGAGAACTATTCACGGATTTTAAAACCTTTTGCACCAAAATAAACTGGTGTTTAATTCCATTCGTCCAGGAACGCTTTGAAGTACCCTCGTACTTACTATGCAGTCTTTAATATCCCAGGTTAGAAATTGTCTCACCTCGGCTTCATTATAGGCCCTTTTCTTGGCAGTGACATCTGCTTTCAATGCCATACATTCCGGTGCCCGTGCATTTGTCTCCTGACTAATCTTTTCTAGTTTATCTTGAATATCCTTGTAAGTTTTTTCTGCTTCATTAAGTCTGACCTTTAAAACAATAACATTATTGAAGCACATTCTATTTTTCCATAAGAAAGAGAAAAGGTTTTAAATAATTTTATAGTTTAAATATTGTTTATATCCCCAAAATAAATTCCATTCAAAACATTATGTAAGTTAACATAATTACATAGAATACTAAAATATAACTTAGTTTTTAACCCACATTTAGTTATCTAAAACAGGTGCAATCCTTTAGGGATAGAGGTACAGTAGTCATTTTTGAATAATATAAATAATGGGGGATAGATACAAGTTAACAGAAACAAGTATAAAAATTAAGGGTACAATTTAGATACAATAATGCTTAATTATGGTTTTCTATTTATAATTGTGAAAACAAGTGAAAGAAGCCATAGGACTGCCAGAAAAAGTCAGGAATACCTTCAAAGAGGAAGGAGTATTTGGGATGAGACTTGAAAGATTAATCAACATATACTATGAGATAAATTGGAGAAGGGCGTTACAGGCAGTTGGGAGAGCACGTACAAAGGTATCAGTATCTATTTTAAGAATTAAAAACACTACTAGAAGGAACCAGCAGTTAGCGTAATGGCTATGTCGCTGGACTCCCACATAGTCGAGTACGGTTCGCGTCCCAGGCCCGGTGGCTTAAAACTCACACCAGGCGTGTGTGTGTGCATGCGTGCCCAAGATCCCAAGAGGAGAACAGAGGAGAAGGGACTGCGGTGTGGCCATTCCCCCGGGGGGTGATTTCTCACTTTCTGTCTCTCTGTTTCTCTCTGCCTGTCTGGCAAGCGCACGCACCCTATAGTGAAAATCTCCCCCCCCCAAAAAACACTACTAGAGTTTACACTGAGAGGATAATGGTGGGAGCTGATGAAGGAGTATAAAGGCCTTATATTCCATAGTGTCATTATGAAAGGTCTGAGGTAGCATAGTGGTTGGGACACTGGACTCCCACATGGCTGACTATAGTTTGAGTCCCAGACCTGGCGACTTGGTACTCATGCCAGGCACATGTGTGTGCATGTCTACAATTCTGAGGGGAGAATGGAGGAGAAAGGATTGGAGCATGGCCATGCTCTCTGGAGGGTGATTTCTCACTTTCTCTCAGATTCTGGTGAGCATAAACATCCTATAGCATAAAAAAAATTTATTTTAATTAAGAAAAGGTCTGCTGAGTAGTAAAAAGGCCCCATGTGTAAACCTCCAACAGAGAATTAACTACCTTTACTTATCACTCTATCAACTTTCTATATCTGGGGTCATATGGAAGACTTTGTGACTTTTCAATGTGAGATAAAATGGCTTCTACCTGGGCTTTTAGAACTCAGGTTGAAATGAACCTTAGCAGATCTAACATTTTATCCAACATGTAGCCCACCAATGTGAAATATTCTCACAAGCAATCTTGGTCTGGGCCCTTAAATTCAGTTACCTTTAAGTTCTAGGCATTGCTTTCAGCTATGATTTCCTGTACTCTCTAATGTGTGGCTTTAATGGATTCTAATTGACGGTTATCGTCGCATCCCTTTATTTCTCAGGTCTTTTTCTGTTGCAAGTCCTTAATAAAGCCACGGTCTAGTAACTCTAGTTAGTTACAAAGTCCCGCTGTCCATGCAAATGAGAGTTCTATAGACCTTGCCCAAGACAGGATTATCATAGCCAAACTCAGTACACTTCAAGAGAGAGCTGCCATAAAGCACCTTGAAAAAGCTTAGGCCTACTTAAGTAATATATTCAAATACAGAGAATATACAGGTTACAACAGCTACTTTCTGTCCATCATAAACATTCTAATTTCAGCAATTATATAGAATCCAACCTACTAACTGTATACCTTAAAATAAAAAAAAAAGTTATTACCTGCTGTTCCTCCATTTTCCTGTCAAGTCTAGCAGCACGATCTTCTCCAATTTTAATATTATCTTTGATAGCATTCAATTGTTTTTCAATTTCATTGACCTAAAAGGAAATTACATAGCAAATCAATGGTAAGATTAACTACAACCAAATATATTCTGTCTAACACAAACATATGTGAACAAGTAATTAAGTAAAAATTACCACTGCCCAAGCCATTTCATGTTTCAAGTACTCCAAATTAGTCTTCATTGTACTTAAACCAGCAATACTTTGAAAACGTTCCTCTTTTTCCAAACACTGGCGCTTTAGTTCAACAAGTCGCTTAAAAAAAAAAAGGAAAAAATCTTTCTTATTGACATTGAAAAAAAAAATTTGCAATTTTTTTAGTAGCCTAAATAGGACTATATTAAAGTTAGTTAGGAAATGACTTCTTCACAGTGAAAATACAACCCTGTAGTGCAGTACACAGAAAGTTGATCCCACAGGGTCGACTACACTTTGAGAAACATGCCAGGCACACGGTGCATCAATGACCCAAATCTTGACAGGACAAAGAAACAAAGGAAAAAAGACTGCAGCATGACCGCGTCCCACTGGGAGGGATGATGATTTCTCGCTTTCTTTGATGAGCACAAAGTGCTCTCTGGCAACGATCATTTTTTTTAACAGCAATAATAAAGTGAAAATAAAAATATTTTTGGATCTTTGGTACTTATACTACATAAAATAATTTTGCTTATTTCTTCACTATATGGCCAACTAGAGGGCGGGGCAGCAGATGGCATAAAGACCAAGGCACAGGACTCTCACATGACCAACCACAGTTGGAGCCTTGAACCTGGCAGTCCGAAAATCACACCAGGTACACATGTGTGCATGCCCAAAAATCTCAAGAGGAGAATGGAGAAGGGATTGTGGTGTGACCATTCCCCCAGGGGTGGGGGGTGATTTCTCAATTTTCCCTCTCTGATGAGCACACACATCCTATGACAAAAACCTAAAAAAAAAAAAAAAAGTCAACTAGGGTCAGCTGGTGAGGAAGTTCAGGCAGATGGATCCCACCTGGCCAACTTCCTGGTCCAAATCCCAGATTCAGGAGTTTGAAAAATACAATGGGCACATGCATACATGCCCAAAATTCTGAGAGGAAAATGGGGAAGAGACTGCAGTGTGGCCATGCCTCCTGGAGGGTGCTTTTTCACTTTCCCTCTATAACAAGTACAGCAAGTTAAAAAAAAAAAAGTTAATGAGGAAAAATAATGGCCAAATATTCTTCAGATCAAGAAGGGCAAAGGAAATATTCAAGACCATAAAGTATAGATGAATACCAGAACTCCCATTTTTATTTCATATCTGATAGACTAGTCTGGTTTTTTTTCAGACAAAATATAGTCAATAATCATCCCAAACATAATATAAAGAAGGATTAGAAGAAATTTATTTCCAAAAATCAAATAAGTTACAATTTTTCTTACGTAAGTTCTTTTTTTAAGATTTCTGCTATAGTACACATGCACTCACTGGAGAGAGACAGGGAAAGTGAGAAATCACCCCCCAGAGAGGATGGCCACACCACAGTCCTTTCTATTCCAATTTTCTCTCGGGTTTTGGACGCACATGCACACATGTCTGGCATGCTTTTCAAGCTGTGGGATCCTGGATTGGGACCATGGGACCATGCTGTTGGTCACAAGTTTCTTAGTTCTTCAATTAAGGCTATGTTTTCACCACTAGTGAAACAAAGTGAGTTTTGTCAATTCTTGTAGCCTCTGACCACATGAAATCAAATGAGATTACAGGGAACTTAATCAACTAGGAAAAATGTTATTATTATTTTTTTAATTGCCAGAAGGTACAAAACCTCACCTTGAGAAACATGCCAGGCACACAGAGCAGAAAGAGAGGAAAAAAGCATACCCCAATAGGGTGTGGTCATACCACAATCCCTTTTCTATTCTGTTAAGTTTTGGGGCATACACACATACATACCTGATCATGTTTTTCAGGCCACCAAGGCCAGGATGTTATGGCTCCCTTAACCATTACATTATGGGGTCGATCCAAAAAAGGTTCTTAGTAAGTAAGTAAGTGAGTATTATGAATCAGGAACTCTGCTGAGTGGTAAAGGGAAATTGATCTTAAGCTTCATAATCAAAGTATCTTTACCATGGAGATGATGATTAACCTCAAGAAGTCTATAGCAAACAAATTTCTTCAAAGTCTTGATTTAGTATCTTTAAAATAATAAATGTAGGAATCAGCAGATGATATAATTTTTATGACACTGGACTCCCATGTAGTCGACCACAGTTCGAGTTCTGGACACAGTAGCTTAAAACTCACGCCAGGCGTGTGTGAGTGAATGCCCAAAATCCCAAAAGAAGATTGAAGGAGAAGACTGAGGCGTGGCCATCACCCCTGGAGGGTGACTTCTCACTTTCGGTCTTTCTGTCTGTCTCTCTGGTGAGTACACTCCCTCTATAGCAAAAAAACTCTCTAAATAAATAAATAAATGTAATACAATTGTGTACATTTGAATATGCAAGTTTGATTTCCATAATAATAGCACCAATGCTGCAAGAAATGGTGCTGTATTAATTCTATACTTTATAATATCTCCTTGCATACCATTACATAACCCAGGTTTGAAGAGATGTGGGGAATAAAAATAAATTCACTCATCCTTAATTTCTACTTTCACTTAATGAACCACACAACTATAGACCTAACCTAAAATATGCATTTCATTATTGTTATTATTTTTTATTGTAAGGTTTTTGCCACAGGGCATGTGCTCTCACTGAAAAGAGACAAATATAAAGGGAAGGAGGAAAATAAGAAATCAGTCCTGGGCGATGGGCACACCACAATTCCTTCTCCTCTATTCACTCTCAGGATTTTAGACATGCAAGCACATGTGCCCAGCATGTTTTTCAAGCTATGAGATCTGGGACTCAAACCATGGTCGGCCACGTGGGAGTCCAGTGCCTTCACCACTACACCACTTGCTCCAAAAAGAAGCATTTCTTAAAAATGTGAAGTAAAGGGAACCAGCAGTTAGCGTAATGGCTATGTCGCTGGACTCTCACGTAGTCGACCGCAGTTCGCATCCCGCACCCGGTGGCTTAAAACTCACGCTGGGTGCGTGTGCATGCGTGCCCAAGATCCCAAGAGGAGAATGGAGGAGAAGGGATTGTGGCATAACCATTCCCCCTGGGGGGTGATTTCTCGCTTTCTGTCTGTCTCTCTCTGTCTGTCTGGCGAGTGCATGCGCCCTACAGCGAAAAAAACCTCTCCAAAAAAATTTTTAAATGTGAAGTAAAAAGGTAAATGAAACATCTAATGAATTTGATGTCAATCATGAACATAATTACATCTCAAAAGGAAAAGCTTTTCTTTTTCATTTTTGCTGACCCTCAAATGCTTGCATAAAAATTTACTAAATAGCACAAGAACAAGAAAAGGAATCCATGTAAAACTGGCGAAATCATGTACGGGTTAACAACTGTACATAATGTCATGTCAGGACTTTACAGTCTCTGAGTTATCAGACAGAAGGTTAGATTTAAGGAATCTTAAAAAAGTATTAAGGACAAAATACAGCAGATACAAAAGCAAATTTACTTAAGTCACAGTTGCCATGAGTGACCTAAAACCCAAGTAAATTTGGATGACTGCCAAGCTGGTGAGTGCCAACATGAAAGCTACTACACCAAGCGAACAGTTGCTTAAAGCATGTTAACATTTTATGAGTGTAGTGAGTCATCCACCAAATTTAACTATAAAATGCATATTATGTATAACAGCAGCTGTGGCTTGTGTTTATTATCTCGGCACCAAAAAAAGATTCTTGCCATAGGGTGCATGTGCTCTCTGGAAACAGAGACAGAGATAGAGAAAGTAAGAAATCACTCCCCAGGGATGATGGTCACACTGCAATTCCTTCTCCTTCCTTCTCCTCTAGCGCTTTTGGCAACAGCCTGTTTTTTGTTGTTGTTGTTGTTGTTTTTTAATAATTATTTATTTTATTTTATTTATTCATTCATTTTATTTTAATTTGACCAGAGACAGAGAGAGAGAGAGAAAGAGTGAGAAAGCAAGCTGCCAGGTCCGGGACTCGAACCGTGGTCAGCCATGTGGGAGTGACCAGCATCTTAACCACCATGTCACCTGCTGGTCCCAGACACAGCCTGTTTTTCAGGCAACCGAGTCTGTGACTCAAATCAGAGTCAGCCATGTGAGATCCAGCACTTTAACCAACACACCACCTGCTGGCCCAAGAAAAATTTGTTTTTAAACTGTAGTTGGCTTTTAAAAAAAAAAAAGAATTATTTATCTTAATCATAATTTTTTTCCATTTGACCAGAGAAAGACAGAGAGAGAGAGAAAAAAAATGAGAAAGCAAGCCTCCAGGTCCAGAATTCGAACCACAGTTGGGCATGTGGGAGTTAACCACTACATCACCTGCCAGTCCCATGCAGTTGACTCTTGAACAATACTAGTTTGAACTGTCTGAGTCCACTAATATGTGGATTTTTTCCAATAAACATAATGGGAAATACAGTACAGTATATGTATTTTCAAGTTTTGGGTTTTTTAAAAGAGATTGTTGCTATAGGGCACATACATTCACTAGAGACAGAGAGAAAGACTGAGATAAAGAAGGTGAAACACCACTCCTCAGGGTGTATGGCCATGCCACAATCCTTTCTCTAATGCCTCTCAGGATTGTGGGCACACATGCACATGTACCCTGAGTGAGTTTCAAGCTACCAGGTCCAGGATTCAAACTGCTGTCAACCATGTGGGAGTCCAGTACATTAAACCATTATGCCACCTGCTGGCCCCTCTTCAAGATTATTTTAATAACACTTCTTTTTCTCTAACTGGCTTTATTGTAATACTTCAGTACATAATACATACACAAAATATGTACTAGTGTATTGTTGGTTATTAGTAAGGCTTCCAATCAACATTAGCTTATCTATAGTTAAGTTTCAAGGGAGTCAAGGTTATATGTGAATTTCCAGCTGCACAGGGTATCAGCACACCAACCCTCACATTGTTAAAGGGTAAATTCATGACACCTTATTGTAGAGCCAATTATTTACATGCAAAGGGATAAGTATGTAAGATACCACCTTGTCTTCTCATTTAGTCTAAGAGGAGGTAGACATGCACTTACCCATTATAATGAAACAGAAAGACTAAAAAAGTACTCTGAATACAAAAAAAAAAAATACTTCATACACTCAGAGAGCTATAAAAATGTTAAGTGATTTTATAGAGAAACACAGGTATATAATTTTATAATACCATTTACCTTAACTACTAGAGGAATTTGGCTGATCTCAAAAAAGGTTTACACTAACTGTTTACAAACCTCTTCTCCCTGATTTATCTGTTCCTTTGTTCTTTCTTTTGTTTCCATAATATATGAATAATCTTCCTTCATCTGTTCAAGTTGGGTTGCTTTCATGAAGAACTGTTTCAACAAGAAAAGCACAATTAAGAATTTGTAAACATTCATGGAACTGTGAACAATTAGGTGAATTATATAAAAACACATTAAAACATAAAGTACACATAAATACAAACACAAAAGAACACATCTTACTTCAGCCTCAAATTCACTAAACCTGTAATGCTCACATCCATGTGCTCATTTGCAAAAGCTCTTAAGACCTCATAAAAGAAACTACCTGTAGACGTAATAGTAGCACCTTTTTGAAGCTCATTTTCACTACTTCTATTTCTTAAGCAAAAATGAAAGAAAACATTCATATCTTGGATTGCAGAAAAGCCTACATTTTTAGAATAGGAGATACCAAAATTTATTCAAAAGGCTAGAGAGTTAAGTTTAGTAGAAGTCAAAAATTTTGTTAGTTTTTAAAATATCACATAGTTTAGGGCCAGCACGTGGTGTGATTGCTAAGGCACTGGATTCCTGCATGGCCAACTGTGGCTTGCTTCCCAGATCTGGCAGCTCGCTTTCTCACTTTCTCTCTGTCTATGGTCAAATTAAAAAGAATGATAATAAATAAAATTAAATAAGTAATTCTTTAAAAAATAAATTATGTAGTTTAAGGTTCATGAGTAGTTATGTACATATGGCCAATCGTCACCTTTAATTTCATGAATATTAATTTTAGAAAATAATAATCCCTTTCAGAATTAAAAGTCAAAAATTAAAAACAAAGATTTACCAACAAATTATATTATAATTTTATTTAATAATTTCCTAATGTGGTCCTACAATATTACTTTAAATAGGTGGTCTTAAGAAAAGAAAAAAAAAAGCCTTTAGTATCTATTATGTAAACAAGAAAACTGGTATATATCTTAAATGTACTTCTTCTGGGTAGGTTTATATTATTTTAGTATCCCTTACTTTGTATTTGTCTCCTTCATTTTTGGACTGTAAGAACTGCTTGCTCATCTCTTGTGTTAAAACAGAAACCGGATTATCCACCTGAAACAAAGAAACAAAAAAGGTCATTTATGGATATTTTATTTTAATGTCTTAAAGATCAATGAACAGAAATATGCATTATAACGGCCCTTTAGTGTCATCGAGAAGGCTAAGCAGTAGCCAAAAGTTACAGCATTAGGGTCAAAATATTGTACAAAGAGAAAATGTTAGAAATGTTTTAAAGTCGGGACAATGTTTCAAAATGTCATAGACCACAATAAATATTAGAGATAATACTCAACATTCTACCATTACATGCGAGCACAGGCAAAAAATAAAAATAAAAAACCAACCCTCTGAAGAAGTGTTTTTATCAGAACGGTTTTTACTTTTTCTGTTTTACACATTATCCCTCTCATGCAACTGGTTACCTTTGTGATTAGTTCCAGGACTAGTCGTGGACACCAAAAACTATAAATGCTAAAGCTCTTTATTTTTTCTTTTTTTTAAAGAATTATTTCTTTAATTTTATTTATTATTATGTTTATTATTAAATTTGAGCAGAGAGAGAGAGAGAAAGCCTCCAGGCCCAGGACTTAAACTGTGGTCTTTCTGCTTCAACATCACAAATGAAGTTGCACCAAAAAAATTAATAGTTGCATCAACTGATCTGACATACAAATTCAGCAGTTACCTGGATGTTGAAATGATCAAGAATTGCAATCAGCTCTTCTTTCTTAGTAGATACCACACTGCCTAGGTATGAGAAACACATAAAATGATCAGACTATTCCTAGAGCAGTAACAAAGAAAAAGTGTATAATTATTTATAAAATACAAATATTAACTGTCTTTCAATGTGTCATCAAAAGTGCCACTGATATGTATAAATCTACATGAACTGTTGTGATATGCTATCTTGGCACAAGCACATGGGGGAAAAATATACCCAGATGCAGTAACAGTGCTTATCTTCTTTCCATAGCTAAATATTTTTTCTTGCTTTTCCTCTATCTCTTTCTTTTCAGTAGGTCTACACATTCAATTATTCCTGTATGTCCTTTTTCACCTTTTTCTAACCATCTCTTTCCACGTGCTATAGAAACCGTAAAAGTAAGTTTGTTAAGTGAAAACAAATGGCACAGCTGTTTCAAACTGACCAAATTGTGCTTATCATAGTTTTGCCACTAAAATGCCCTGTGGTACAATGACTATGTGTAATAGACACATGTACCAACATATGTGTATATATACACACAACCAATCATGCTACAACAAAGAGGATTCAAAAGACTGCAAACTTTTCAATGAATACCAGCATGATCATTTAACTCTTTCTGAGTATTTACTAATATCTTATATATAATAAAAGGAAAATCAAAACAAACCTGCTTGACTTTTTAGTTTGTAAGATCGGCTCCCATCCATGCTGATATGCTGTTGCACGATGATAGAGTCACCATACACATTTGCTCTAAAGGCATCATCTCCCCTGTTCCTTAAAGTTATTGAGATATCTGCTGAGCTAAAACAATGAGAGTAAGCTAAGTCACAAGAAAGTACAGAGCAATTACAATACTAGGCAACCAGGATTTGCAAAATCCCCTAAATAATTCAGCTAATTCACGTGAAGATTAGCTCTACATCAGTAGCTGATGGCTGATAATCTACTACAGAATATTAAAGATATCATACCTAACAAAACAAACGAGAATAAGCAAAGCTTCCTAAAAAATAGACTACTCAATACATAATAGAAATTCCATATTTGCACATACATACACAAAAAAATTAAATTTTGGTTGTTTCAAGTCATGTAGATAATTTATACATTTTCCTATAGGGCCATGTAATCAACATCATATTGTTTGTCTACCATCAATTAGATAATAAAGCATTGGGCCGGCAGGTGGTATGGTGGTTAAGGGCGCTGGACTCCTACATGGCGTACTGCAGTTCAAGTCCTGGACCTGGTGACATGATTTCTCACTTTCTCTCTCTCTAGTTCTGTCTTCTCTGGTCAAATAAAAATAAATAAATAAATGAAGTTAAATAAAATAATTTTTACAATAATAATAATAAAGCATCATGCCAACAGTAGGTATTTTTGTTTTGGGTTTTGTTTTTTAAGTTTTTGCCACAAGGTGTGTACACTCACCAGAGAGAGACAGAAAGAAGGAAAGTGAGACATCACCCCCCGCCCCCCAGCAGGATGGCCATCCCTCAATCTCTTCTCTTACATTCTCCTCTTGGGATTTTGGGCATGCATGTACACATGCCCGGCATAATTTTCAAGTTCCCAGGTCTAGGACTTGAGCCACTGTCCACCATGGGGGAGTCCAGGGCTTTAACCACCATGCTACCTGCTGGCCTCAACAATAGGTTTTTAAGAATGATGAAGTAAAATCATGGTAAAATTAAAACATTCTCTAAGTAATTATAATTAAAGAGAAGCAATTACTTAGCAATAGGAAAAAAGAAAAAGTAGATATCTGATATAAAGAAATACAAGGTCAGCTTGGCAGTGTAGCAGTAATGTGATGATCAGATCCCAAAGGATGACTGTAGCTCAGATCCTTGGCCTGGCCTGCCTGAAACATACTGGGCATGTATGTAAGTATCCAAGATCCAACAGGCAGAAGGACAGGAGGAAAGCCATCACAGTATGACCAGACCTGCTTCTCTCACCCCTCTCCTCACCCCATGGCATGACCAGGCCTGCTCCTCTCTTTTTTACATGTGCATACACATGCTACATCAAGAATAAATAAAAAAAATATTATTTTAAAATAAAATGAACCTTCAGTGAACTGCTGTGTTTATTTCTTTAAAATCTTTTAAAATTAACTGACTGACTGATTGCAAGGGGGTGCACACACTCATGCACACAAAAGAGAGAAAAAGGGAGAGGGAAAGGAAGTGAAAGCACCACCCACACACGCTACAATCCTTTTCTCTGCATTCTCCCTGTCAGCATTTTAGGCACACATGCACACACAACTGATATGTTTTTCAAGCCACCCAGGCCAGGATTCAAATCATAGTTGGCCATGTGGGATTTAGTTTCCCTAACCTCTGTTCCATAGGCCAGCTCCTGGTGTGTTTTACCTACTGAAGGTAGATATGCTCCTAAAAAATTGTAATGAATGGGATTTCTAAGAATCCCCCAAGTTGATTCTAATAAACAGTTAAGGTTTAGAACCACTAACAAAACTATGAAAGGGGAAGGGCAGCTAACCCACAATACAAAGCAAAAAGCTTTTATTTAATTAACTATCAATTGCATGAGTACCTAGTATTAATTTAATGTACCTCATAATATTTTTTAAATAAAATGACTAATATACTGACAGGATTGAGTTAAAAGCCAGTGTCATAGTCTGTTTTTCATTGCTAACAGAAATACATGAACCTGGGTGACTTTATAAAGAAGACAGAAGTTTATTTACAAACTCATAATTCTAGTGGCCGGAAAGTACAAAGTCTACATGCTTACATGCCTACAGCAGAGCCAATCAAAGTACAAAGGATAGTGGCACAGGCTGAGAGAGAGGACACTGAGCAGAGCCAATCAAAGTACAAAGGATAGTGGGCACAGGTTGAGAGAGAGACAGAACACTACTGATTGCTTTCTCTTTCATAACAACCTGCTCTTGTGAGAACTACCCCCCATCCACCGTTGTTTTAAGTTTCTGCATAGGACATGCGCACTTGCCGGAAAGTAGAAAGCAACAGTGAGAAGGAAGTGAAAAATCACCACCTAGGAGGGATGGTCACACTCCAATTCCTTCTCCTCCATTCTCCTCCTAAGATTTTGGGCATGATGTGAACATGCCTGGTGTGATTTTTCAAGTTGCTAGGTTGGGGACTCGAACCATGGTTGGTCATATGGAAACCCAGCACCTTAACCACCATGCCACCTGTGGGCCCAGAACTAACCCCTTCTTAAGGGAGCTAGAACTTACTGAGTCTCATGAAACATCATTAATCTATCCACGAGACTGTTGCCTCCATGTTATACTCATTATGAACCAATCACTGCCCACTAGGTTTCACTCCAGGACACTGTGAATAAATTGTATTTTCACTTTATACCTTTACAGTACAGTCAATACAATCAAGTCCCAGTACCCAAATTTCTGGGGCTCACAAGTCAAACCTGGAAGCCAGGAACTAGAAATATTTATAAATATTTCTTTAAACAAACTACAAAGATTTGTCACTAGCATTTCTTCCAGAAAAATAAAAGAAGCGTGAGTGTAGGTGGGCAGGCACATGAACTGAGCTGCATAAGCTATCTTGGCACAAGCACATGGGGGCTTGTCTGAAGAGGGCAACAGGCATAACAGGCCATGATGGCAATATGATACTTCTGCTCCTATTCTTGGAAGGCACTTCATTTTCCGTCTTGTCCACATCAAGTGGGAATCTAAAAGTAGCTATTTCTTACCAAAGAATTGAAAACACACATAGCAAGCAAGCACTTACTTCTGTCCATCTTTCACAAAACCTTTTAAAGAAGATCCTCTATTGGTAGCCACTGCTTTTCCACCAAGACCAACTATGAGTGCTGTGAGTACTGCACTCTTGCCACCTAAAGAAACAATCGTTGAAAAAAATCACATTCATTAAAGAGAAAAGAAAATGCTGACTCCTACTCTTCATAGCAAAAAGATGCCTAACAAATTAGTCTCAACCTGAAATAAAATGCTGCGATTCAATTACCATTTTCTTCCAAAGTTATATATATTACAACATAGTTAAGTGCCAGTAATTTGTGGAGGGGGGAGCGGTGAACATTTCAGGAACTGAATTTTTACCACTTAAAAAGAAATGGGAAAAATTATTGGGATAACTTTCCACCCTGAAACTCTGGCTTCATCCTGGTCCATCAGCCAAGCATGTGTCACCAGCTGGTGATTCTATAGAGGCTCCTTTCACTGCCTACTGCCGTCAATCTGTCAGCTCCTCAGGCCTGGCTGGACTACCTCAGACCCAAGTGGTCTTTCTGACTCCTCTATTTTCTTCCTTCTAGTCTATTCTCTGCATTGTGGCCAGTTTGTTTCACCAATCTTGATCATGTCACCTCTTTACTCAAAACTTTGACTCCCCACTGACTTCTAAATACAACTCCCTAATCTTTTTTTCCCCCAGTTTGCTATAGGACACATGTGCTTGTCAAGAGAGATGGAGAGGGTGGGGGAGTGAGAAATCACCCCAGAGGGGAATGACCAAGCCACAATCCCTTCTCCTCCATTTGTCTCTAGGGTTTTGGGGCATGCGCACATATATGTCCAGGGTGTTTTTTAAGTCTAGAACCACAAAGTAGGCCATGTGGGATCCAGCCATCTTAACCACCACGCCACCTACTGGCCCAAAAATACCCCACATCTTTATCATGACCTTCAAGACCCTTTACATCACGTGTACCATGACTCTCCAGTGTCAGCTTCCACCTTTCCCTTCCATGTATCAAAAGATAAAATCATGTGTTATTCACCACTCCTAATATATATCTACTTATGCAAACTTCTACCAATAAGCAATCTCTGCCTGGAATATTTCAGTTTTTTCTTCTCTAATGAGACATAAAGAATCTGTAATTTTGTGCTTGCCTCGGCAGTGTATATACTAAAAAGAATCTGTATTTTTGACCTATAAACTGACACAATTCCCATCTCCTCTTAAAACTGTCATGGGCCACAACAGTAAGAATTGGTTACTTTCTCATTTGGATTCCCAAGGCACTGTACTTCTGCTCCATTACAATGTTAAGACACTGGGATGCCTCAATCACAATGAAAATAGTTTGTTTACCCTTCTATGACACAGGCTCTAAGGTAAATGGGTTAAAAAATAAGCAGGAGGGCTGGCTGGTGGCAAGGCGACTGGGGAAGCTGGGTCCCATGTGGCAAGCTGCACATTCAGGTTCTACACCTGGCAGTTTGAGGGACATGCCAGGCACATGAGCATGTGTGCACAAAGTCTCAAAAGGAGAGGTGAAAGGCAGGACTGCAGCATGGCATGGCCCATGACGGGGTGGGGAGTGCTTTCTAATGTCCCCCACCACGCTCGCTCTCTCTCTCTCTCTTTCTCTCTCTCCAGAGATGTATGGCACCCTCTGGCAAAATAAATAAATACAAATACAAATGTAAATATAAAAAATAATCAGGAAATGTTTATCTATACTATGTAAATGAGTTCACTCAGTATTTTCCTTAAATGTATACTGGCAGCAAATAGTGAAAATATTCATAACCAGAAGTTATAGACTTGTAAACTAAATATGCAAGGACTTCAAAAAGTTCACAGAAAAATGGAATTGGGCCAGTCCGTGGTATAGCTGTTAAGGCAGCTGGATCCCACATGGCCAACTACGTAGTTGACTACTAGACCCAGTGGCTAGAGAAGCGTGCTAGATGAGTATGTGTGTATACCCCAAATCCTGAAGGGAGAATGAAATGAGGAAGGGATCGTGGTATGGCCATCCCCTATGGGCGAGGGTGCTTTCTCATCTATCCTGTCTCTTTCCAGCAAACACACGTGCCCTCTAGCAAATTTTTTTTTAATGGAATTAAAGTATATATTAGTGTAAAAAAAAATTGAAATACATGCAGTTTTTTAAATAATACACATTTTCTATGAACTTTTGAAAAACCTATTATATTTATCAGCACTCATAGTGACCTATTTCAAAAAGTTTATATATTCTAAACTTAAAAGACTGCTCAAAGTCAAATGAGGAAAGCAAAAGCACTTACTTCCATTGTTGCCAACAACAAAGTTGACATTAGAACCAAATTTAAAGGGCCCAAGCATTGAATGACACATGAAGTTTTTTAGTTGAATACTTTCAATTATTCCAACTTCTGCTTCAGTCTATTAATAAAAAACAATGGGAAAAAACAATCAACTTGTCTAATTCACTCATTATAATCAATCAAACATTTGTTGGCAGAAGAAAGACCAGCAGTATAACCAATAAAAAAGTTACAGAATGTGAGGAACAGTAACTTCAAGGAAGGGAACTTCAGAAGGGAATCTTCTGAGTCACTACTTATTTTAGAATTTCTAAAGCACCTAATAAGTGTATCACAAAGTTGCCTAATATTGACATTTTGCCCCAGATAATTGTTAACATGGCCAGGTCAGTCCTGGACACTGGAATGCTTAGTAGCATTCCTAGAATCTGCTCACTGGACATCAGTAGCACACACCTGAACCCAGTTTGTGACAACTGAAGTTATATCTAGTCACTGCTAAATGTCTCAACCAGAATCAAAATTTCCTTTGACAGAAAACTTGGTGTAAAATACAGGACTGTATTTAGATTATCCCTGGAAGGTAATCAGCCACAGTTTGAATGCAGAATTTACTATCTGACATGCAGCCTACTTCATAAAAACAATGCAAAGGACAAAACTCATTCTTAAAAGGTAAAGTCTGCTATTCTTGTGACTTTGCCACTTATGACGGCTATGTACTAGGAACACATAAAAACAGTTTCCGAATTTTGAAAAACAGAAATAATAATTGCTGTCCTGTAAATATTTAACAGCATTAAATTAAAGAAAAGTTCATAAATAGTTTAACCTACAGTTTGGCAGACAATACTCACATTTTGTATTAATAATTATCTAAGTACCAGAATATATCACCTACATTTTGTTTCGCTTCTTTTTTAGAGATTTCTGCGACAGAGCGTGTGCACTCACCAGATACAAAGAGACAAAAAGTGAGAATCATCCCCTAGAGGGATGGCTACACTGCAATCCCTTTTCCTCCATTCTGCTCTCAGTATTTTGGGCACACATGCACAAAAATACCCACATTTTACCATAACTTTCCATTTTTCTGAAGACTATTTTCATGTTTCCAGCTATTTTAATGGCTTCTTAAAAAGCCCCCTGGAGACCAACAAATGACATAATAGCTACACTGTTGGACTCCAACATGGCCAACCGCAGTTTGAGTCTCAAACCTGGCAGCTTGAAACTCATGCCAGGTGCACGTGTGTGCATGCACAAAATCCTGAAGAAATTGCAGGAGAAGGGAATGAGGTATGGCCAAGCTCAAACCTGGCAGCTTGCTTGCTTTCTGTCTCTCTGTCTCTCCAGCAAGTGTATGCACCCTATAGCAAAAATCTCTCAGGAAAAAAAAAAAAAAAAATCCTGGCTCCCTTCTGCTGGACACATATTTCAATAAAAAGCAGAAGCCATTTATACCACTGTATGAGCAGCATAATACCAGAACTCATAGCTAAATAATTTTTCAACATTTTTTTTCATTTTGCAATAACTACAGATTCACAGGCAGATGTTAAAAAATAAAAATCTTGTGTACTAATTACCCAGTTTCTGCCAATGGTAAAACTTTGTAAAATTATATAACAGTATCACAGGTAAGATACTGATATTGATATGGTCAAGATACCTTATTTCTAGCACCTCGAAAATTCTCAATTTGCCCTTGTATAGCCACATCCACATCCCACCAAACCCTTAACACCCGATCTCCATTTCTGTAAAAGTTTGTCATTTTAAGAATGTCAAAAAACTGGAATGATACAAAATGCAAACTTTTGGGATTATCTTTTTTTGCACAGTGTAATTCTCTGCTGTTGCCTGTATCAGTGATTCACTCATTTTGTACTTAAACAGTATTTTGTGGCATGGACATAGCACAATATATTTATTCACTGATTGACAACTGGATTGTTTCCAGTTTTTGGCTTTTACAAACAAAGCTGCTAAAAACATCAATATACTAGTCTTTGTGTAAAGATTAATTTCATTTCTTCAAGACAAAACTGGATTATGTGGTAGTTGCAAATTAAGTTTCTTAACGAAACTGACGACTTTTCCAAAGTGCAATACCACTTTACATTTCCACCATCAATGTACGAATGACTTGGTTTATCTTCGTCTTTGCCAGCATACAGTGGTGTCACTGGTTTTTCTAACCACTCTGATGGATATGTAGCAATATCTCAGTGTGGTCTTAATATGTATTTCCCTGATGATAAATAATGTTGAACATCATTTCATGTGCTTATCTGCCATGTTATGTCCTCCTCGTCAGTGAAATCTACCTTCTCATTCTCAAACAGGATTATTTGTTCTTTTAACTGGTGAGTTTGAGAGTTCCTTATATAGTCAAGACACTAGTATATTTTGTTGGATTTGTGATTTGCAAATATTATTTTCCTAGTATAGGTTGACCTTTTATCCTCTTTGTGGGGTCTTTTGCAGAACAAAGTTTTTAATTTTGATGAGGTCCAATTTACCAGCTTTTCATTTGATGCTTCGTATATTTGATGTCAAGTCTAATAACTCTGTGCCTAGTCCTATTTCCCCCATGTTCATTTTTACAGGTTTTACGTCTTGGGGCCAGCAGGTGGCATGGTGGTTAAGGCACTGGATCTCATATAGACATCTTTGCACTTAAAGTCCCAGATCCGGCGGCTTGAATAAAACACTGAGTGCATGTGTGTGCCTGCCCAAAACTCTGAGAGGAAGTGGAAGAAAGGGACTGCAATATGGCCATCTTTCCAGGTGAGTGATTTCTTACTTCCCTCCTCTCTTTATCACTTTCCCTCCCCCATGAGTACACATGCCCTGCAGCAAAAACAGGAACAAAAAGTTTAATGTTTTAAGTTTTACATTTGTACCTGTTACCCAACTTTTAAGTTTATTTTTGTATAAGGTATGAGACTTAGGACAAGGTTAATTTTTTGGCTTACCAATGTATTCTTCCAGCACCATTTGCTGGAAAGGCTACCTTCTCCATGGAATTGCATTTCCGCCTTTGTAGAAAATAAGTTTGATCTGTGTGGGTAACCTATGTATCTTTCCCAATTTCAGTGTCACATGATCTTGATAACTGTAGCTATAAGTCTTGAAATTGAGTAGACTGATCCCTCCTACTTCATTCTTTTTCAAAACTGCTTTAGCTATTGTAGTTCCTTTACTTTTCATATACATTTTAGAACTTATCTATAGCTATCAAAAATCTCAATGGGATTTTTATGGAAATTATACATTAAACTTGTATAGCATTTTAGGAAAAAACTGACTTCTAGGTTGAGTCTTCCAATTCATGAATAAGTAAATCTCTCCACTTACGTTTTCTTTGATCAGGTTTTCATCAGCAGTTTATAGTTTTCAGCATACAAGTCCTTTACATATTTTGTTAGATTTATACCTATGTATTTCATTTTTTAAAAATACTTAGCATTTCTTAGAGCAGGTTTAAGTTCATAGCAACATCGAGAGGAAGATGCTAAGAGTTTTCAGATACCTCCTATCCTTGCATGTGTAGCCTCCCATTATCCAACATCCCTTACCAGAGTGGTACACTGGTTACAGCTGATGACTTACGCTGACATATCATTATCACCTCAAGTCATAAGGGTTCACTCGGTGTTGTCCACTCCATGCATTTGGAAAAATGTATGATATGACCCACCACTACCCCACCATTATAATATCATATAAGAGTATTTTTCTTTCTTTTTTTCTTTTTTGTTTTCATTTGCTATAAAGATCATGAACTCACTGGAAAGAAAAACAGAGAGGAAGAGAGAGAGACAGATAGAAAATCAAAGAGTGAGAATTCACTCTCCAGGGAGTTGACCATGCCTCAATCAGTTCTCCAGTCTCCTCTTGGGACTTTGGGCATGCACGCACACAAGCACACACACGCCCACACCCACGCCCAGTGCAATTTTCAAGCCATCAGGTCTAATAGCAGACAGCCAGCTGGGTGAGATCCAGACCACTAAGCTCTACGCCAAGTGCTAGCCCCCTTATTTGTTCTAAGTTTTTTGGTAGATACATTGAGATTTTCTATTTAGACAACTAGATCATCTACAAATAGAGTTTTTTAGTTGTCTATTTTTTCCTTTCCAATCTGTGTGTCTTGTTTCCCTTTCTTGCTTTATTTGCACTAGGCCAGATCTCCCAGCACATTGTTGAAAAAGAGCAATGAGAGCAGACATGTTCCTTGTTACTGATCTTAGGAGAAAAATATTCCATGTTTCACCACAAAGTACAGTGTTAGTTGTTGCTTTTCTGTTGATGTGCCTTTTATTGTATTAAGGAAGTTCCTCCTTTTCCTGGTTTTCTGACAATTTTTTTATTTTAATTTGTTTTATACATTTAATCACTACACATCACTTAGGTTGTAAGTTTAATTTACCCAGCATGAATACACTTCACACCAGTCCAGTTGAGGCTACAAAATGCATTATCATCATCAATAATAATAATAATAATACATTTCTGTGTCCCATAAATGTCTTGCCTCTCTATTTTCCTCCTCAATTTCTTTTCTGAGAATTTTAATAATGTGTGTGGCACCAGCAGGTAGCACAGTGGTTAAGGTGCTGGACTCCTACATGGCTGACTAAGGTTCAAGTCCCAGACCCAGTGGCTTAAAAATCATACCAAGTGTGTGTGCACATATGCCCAAAATTCCGAGAGAATGACAAAGAAGGGATTGCAGCATGGCCATCACCCGAGAGGTGATGTCTGACATTCCCACTCTCTGTCTCTGTCCAACAGAGCACATACACCCTATGACAAGAAACAAAAATAATCATAATAATAAATGTGTTAGATTTTGTGAAATACTTTTGCCTCACTGAATAATATGATCACATTTTTCTTCTTTAGCTTGTAATATGGTGACTTTCAGATTCTGAACACCAGGCTTGCATGCCTAGAATAAACCCATTTGATCATAGAATATAAACCTTTTTATATGCTGCTAAATTCTACTTACTTATATTTTATTGCAGATTTCTGCATCCATATCCATCAGGAATATGAGTGTTTAGTTTGCTTTTTTGGCCCTTCTTGATGTTTTAGAATTAAGATAATGAATTGAAAAATGTTTCCTCCTCTTCTGTTTTCTGGAAGATGTGCAGAATTCACTCTAATTCTTTAAATGTTCGCTACAATTCTCTAGTGATATCAAACAGGCTTAGGGATTTCTTTATTAAGAGTTTTTAAAAATTAACTAGATTTCCATAATTGTTATAGAGCTATTCAAATGATCCATTTGATACTGTGTGAGTTGTAGTTTTACTTTTTGGAAACTGGGTCACTTCATCTAACTTTGCCAAGTAAACGCAGGTAGAGCTGATAAATCCTTTTGACATCTGCAGAGTCTGTGGTCATAGAGCCAACCCCATTCCTGACTTTGGCCATTTGTATCCTTCCTCTTCTTTCCTTTGCTGGTCTTACTAGAGGTTTATCAGTTTTATCATCATTAACTGATAACCTTTATCCCTAAATTCTTTGTTTCATTATTTTCTGTATTAATTTGTCTAAAAATTAACAAAACTTTCAATTTAGTTAGAACAGATTATTTTATCATGGCTTTTAAAAAAGATCAGACTGCTTTTTCCTGAATTTGTTATAGACTATGACATATAAAGAAGACATGAGGAAGTATGTCAATCAGAAATTTGCACTTACCAAAGTAGAAGTACCATTAGTGAAAGAAATTGTACAGTCATCGTCATCACCATCTTTATCAAAATCTTCCAATTCTTCTTGTCTTGGTCTTTTAGCATTTTCAGGAGAAACGAAATTTTCTTTTCTTTTGGCCATGAGGTCTGAACAAATATTTATAGCAAGAATGAAGCAAATGAAGTATAGCATCCACATGATTGTTCCATTACATTAAACTTAAATAAATCACACAAAGCTTATTATAATCTAAGTTCTATAACAATCCATTTTTACTTTAAAAATAAAATGTCCTTCATCGTGCATGGAGAGAGGAAAGTAGCCATCAAAGAATGCTGAGAAGGCAAGAAAACAGACTTTTCCCCACAGGCCTCAAGAAAGTAACATATCTTTACTGATGCTGATTTTAACCCATTGAGACCTGTGTTAGACTAATCTATAGAAGTGTAGATGGTAAATCTGTGTTGCTGTAGAAAGTAATCTGCATAACCAATACTAGTTGACTACTTCAAGTTATTTATGGCAAAGATTTTATCAATACAGGCTTAACCTAAATTATTTTGACTCCTAAATTCACAAAAAGTAAAAGACTAGGAAATTGTCATTTCAAGTTTCCTAGATTCATTAATAGACAGAGGTAGCATAGTGCTGTTTGAAATTATTCCAGAGAAATAACCCCATTTTTACAAGTTATTAAGTCATAGTCAGATTAAGACTGCCAAAGACCCTCTGCCCAGACTTCACCCTCCTGCCCCCCAGATCTAGCCAGGAGTCAGAAGATACAGGGGAACTCATGGAAATGTCAGATAAAGAATTCAGAATATTCAAAGTGACAAAGCTATCAGAGATGCAAGAGAAGAGAGACAACGAACTCCAGAAGATGCAGGAGAAGAGAGACACTGAGTTCCAGGAGGTGAGGAAGTTCTTGCACGATCTGAAAGAGGAGATACACATCATAAAAAGAATCAAACAGAATTGTTAGAGATGAAGGAAATAAAAACTTCTCTTGAAAATATCAAAAACAGATTAGGTCATACAGACGTTCAAATCTCAGATGTAGAAAATAGAACCTCTGACCTAGAAAAATTCACCAGACTGAGAAAATAACTCAAAAAAATATGAGAATAACATATGAGTACTACTAGATACCATTAAATGTCCAAACATCCAGATCATAAGTATTCCAGAAGGTGAAGAAACTAATAAGGGCATTGATAATCTATTCCATGAAATCCTGGACGAAAACTTTCCAAACCTAGAGAGACTCTCAAATATCCAGATCTCAGAAATAAAAAGGACCTCACACAGAATCAACCCAAGATCTTCCCCAAAGCACATCACAGCCAGATTGAGCAAAACCACAGAGACAAAATCATTAAATTTGGCAAGAGAGAAATGTCAAGTTACTTCCAAAGGATATCCCATAAAGCTAACATCAGACATCGGACATCTCATTGGAACAATGCAAGCTAGGAAAAAAATGGGAAAATAAATTCAAAGTGTTAACTGAAAAACAATTACAATCTAGAATACTATACCCAGCAAGATTATCTTTCATATGGGAAAAAAAAAAAAAAAAAAAAGACAAAAACATTCTCAGATAAACAAAACCTGAAAGAATTTACCAACACCAGACCAGCTCTCCAAGAAGTGCTAAAGGTAGTGCTATACCAGGAAAACTAAAGTCAAAAACACAGAACTAAGAGTATAAAAACCAACCAAGAGAATGGCCAGCCTAATGGTATGGACAAGTCCAGAGTTGAATGTTAACTTCTGGAGATTAAATGGAAAGATTAGATCACAGCAACACTGCAAATTCAATAGAAGAGAGATTAATTACATAAATCCATGAGTCTAAACTAGTGAAATTTTTTTTTTTTACTTGAGACTAAAAGGTTATTGATTTTCTTGATGCTTTGATTTCCATATTTAAAGATTTCTGCCTTCTGTTGAACTGTTGGTAGGTTCATCTACCTATCTGAACTGAATCCTAACCTTTTCCTGGCTTTAAGTTTTAAGCAAATTTCTTTAAACATTTTTTGATTTTGATCTATTAAAACTAAAATTGTTTCTCTTGAAATAAAAAAATGCATTAAAAATACCTATTAATACCTATTTAATGACTGCAGTAAGGTATATAGCCCTAGCGAGGTGCTACTTTATAGCATGTTCTCTTCACTCACTGAGGTTTATGCCTGAAGTCAGACATGCATTCATAGATATGTATATATCAGTTGTGCTTGCTATTGAAAGTCTTTAAATTAAGATATTTAGTGAATTGGGACCAACAGTTAGCGTAATGGCTATGTTGCTGGACTCCCCTGTAGTAGACCGCGGTTTGTGTACCGGACCCGGTGGCTTAAAACTCACACCAGGCACGTGTGCGTGCGTGCCCAAGATCCCAAGAGGAGAATGGAGGAGAAGGGATTGCAGCGTGACCATCCCCCCTGGGGGGTGATTTCTCACTTTCTGTCTCTATGTCTCTCTCTGTCTGGCGAGCGCACGCGTCCTATAGTGAAAATCTCTCCAAAAAAATAAAAAAGATATTTAGTGAATCAATGAAATGTGAAAAAAAAAAGGTATAAAAAACAACTGTACATAACAGAGACAGTGCGGAAGAAGAGGGGGTTGGTAGAGGGTGAGAGGTAAGGAATTAAGGGGGGATTAAGAGGGAGGGAGTAGGAAAAAATTTAAGAAACAAGAAATAGAAAATTACTTGTTGACAATAACATGTATGGTAATATCCTTGATTGAGCCAATATACAATGTATACTGGACGGAAAAATCTCATTTTGTAATATATATATATACACACATGCCAAATGTGTTTTTCAAATAGCTGGGTCCAGGACTTCAGCCATGTATACAGTCAGCCCTGTGATATCCAGCCGCCTTAACCACCATGCCACTGGATGGCCCCAACTTTTAATTTTAAATTATTTTCTCAAAGTATATTTTGAAGCAATGTTGCCTAGCAGTAATAAGTTATCCTTAATTGTTCCCTAAAGAAATAATTCATGTTGTCTATTTTTGCCAATATACTATAAAGTTTATATCTAGACAATTAACACATTAAAATCACACCAGATCTTGCTAAACATATTGATACTGACCCTGCAGTAAAAGATGATTGCCTGTGGCTAAAATTAAACTGTGTAACTACTCTGATTGTTTTCTTTTTTTCCCCTCAAAACATATTTTAAAATAATGGGTACCTAATAATTGTTTGCCGAATAAGTGGAGAGAAAAATCTTTTACATACAAAAAACTGAGTAAGACATAAGAAGAGGACATGAGAAATAGTTCTAAGCTCAATTCATTTAAATCCCCCAAATACAGACCTTAGCAATCCTCACTGTACCATGTACCTAGCTTGTTTCTCCCCCCAACAACAGCGGATTTATTGAGATTTTCTCTTCCACAAATTCAGACTGAAGAATTGTAGTCAGTTCTCACTAAAAGAGAGTTAATAGTTCTATTTGACAATATATACACAGGGAAAGAAACAGTCATAAGCATTAGGGTGATCTCTGCAATGTTAGGGTAGTCCTGGTCATGGGCTGTGAAATTATCATAAACTCTGAGAGAAAGCGAATAAAATGTATTGTTTCTGACCACAGAAAGGGGCCAGATGCAGAGTGCTGCTGTATCAACTGAAGAGTGGGGGAAAGGATGTTTTATTAGGATTTAAGGAAAGGAGGGGTTATGGTTGGGTAATTAAGGTGACCCTGGAACAGGACATCTGTTGATCCTTGGGTTGTTTTGTTATCTCTGGATATCATATCAGGCTATAGCCTGCCTTGTATTCTAACTTTAGGTTTGGTGCCAACTGTTGACATATATTACAATCTTTATGTCTGAAGGCAAGAACTTAGAAGATACAAAGTCAGCCATCTGTGATAATCAAGAAAGAATCAACTAACCTGAGAACAAAAAAGGAGAAAAGATGTCTGAAGCACTTGCAAATTCTAGATGGGCCTTTCCAATGAAGATATCTAGGGCTTCAGTCAAAAAGTTCCTAAGGCACTTGGGGAACATTTAACCTTTTCATTTACTTTACAAAATTACCTTATGTTTTATAAACTCCTCATCTGTAGTCATAACTCATTTTAACAAATTCTGTTAAGTGCAAGAGCTATATTAAACATTTTCTCTAAACTAGTTCTTCCTGGGTTTGTTTGTGTTTGTTTTTGTTTTGTTTGTGTGTCTCATTTTGTTGATAATTTGCCCTAGGGCATGTATGCTCACCAAAAAAAAAAAAGAGAGAGCGAGAAAGAGAGGAAATAAGAAAGGACATTCCAAACCCCCAACCACATGAGGCAGGTCATGCCTCAATCCCTTCTCCTCCATTTCTTTCTCCTTTTGAGATTTTGAGCATTCCCACACAGGCTCCTGGCAAGTTTCTCAAGCCACATGTCTGGGACTCAAATTGAATTGTACAGTCAGCCAAGTGGGATCCAGCCACCATAATCACCAGGCCCTGGGCTGGCCCAGTTACTCATTTTATCAAACCTATTTTTTCTTTAATGAGACTGTTTTAAAGTTTTTGTTTTGTTTTGTTTTGTTTTGTTGGAGAGGTTTTCGCTATAGGGTGCGTGCGCTTGCCAGACAGACAGAGAGAGACATAGAGACAGTAAGCGAGAAATCACCCCCCAGGGGGGATGGTCACGCCGCAATCCCTTCTCCTCCATTCTCCTCTAGCGATCTTGGGCACGCACGCACACGTACCTGGTGTGAGTTTTAAGCCACCGGGTCCGGGACGTGAACCGCGGTCGACTACGTGGGAGTTCAGTGACATAGCCATTACACTAACTGCTAGTTCCCAAGACTGTTTTAAAGTTTATTCACATAGTCTTACACAATTAAATATAACAAGGACGCAGTGGGATTAGAGTTTAGCTTCAAATCCTCTCTCCTAAATTCCAAGTTAAAAAAGCAATCAGACTTCCACTTCGGGAAAGATGAAATTTTTTCTATCCCTCCCAGTAAATAAAATGAAAAACTTTGGACATTATTTATAAAACAAACCTAAGAAGATTCTGAAAGACGAAGAGAAGAGTAGACCATCCAAGGACCTTGGGACACAATGGTGAATTCCCTGAGATTTCATTTTGCCTCAATATTCCAGATGTAAAGCCAGCAGCTGGGAAAACACCAACAAGTTTTCCTCAGCTGAGAGGAAGAAAAGCCTCCAATGAACGTGTGCTCTTTCTAGCCAAAGGATCAGATAAAGCACAGCCTAATGAACTGCTCTTGTAGATGACTGCTCTACTTCAGCTAAACACTCAAAAACCGGTAGCTTCTCTCTTAAGCCCTTAGTTCTCTCCTATCCCTGACAACAAAGGCAAGAAGAAGCATCTCAACAGAACAGTCAGAGAAAGTTATATTGGCAAAATGGGGAGTCAGGTTAATGGAATCAGTGGGGAAAACCTAGAGTCCTAGTTCTTCCCACACTAGACAGTAATAAGGTGCTACTTACTTCTCCTTCCTCTTTGGCTAAGGCTGAGGCCTCATGCAAAGTCAAATCTTTTACCATTGTCTAGAGGTAAGAAGACCATCCCCATTACAATGTCACTGGAGACCATACCTGAAACTGAAACTGTCACCCGGCCCAGTAGTCACTGGGGCGGAGAAATTAGCTCTGGTTCCATTCTAGATTTGAGTTTGTACATGTGGTCCAAAATGTAGGAGAGCAGTTCTCAAAGGCAGTGATCTCTTAAAAGTATTAAGGACTTCAAAGTGCTTTTGATTATATCTATCAATACTTGTCATATTAGAAATTAAAACTGAGAGGGGTTGGCAGGTGGCCTGGTGGTTAAGGGCACTGGACTCCCATGTGGTCAACCGCGTTTCAGTCCCAGATCTGGCGGCTTGCTTTCTCATTTTCCCCTTCTCTCTCTTTCTTTCTCTCTCTGTCCCTCTCTGGTCAAATTAAATAAATAAATAAATAGTTAAATAAGACAATTCTTTAAAAAAAAAGAAATTAAAACCAAAAACTTTTAAAACAAAGAACACACAAGGATACATTCCACTGGTCATAGGAATGACATCATGTGTCACGTAACCTCTGGAAAACTCCATTATACATTTAAAAGTAAATGAGAGTTGGGATCAGCAGATGGCATAATGGCTACTTTGCTGGACTCCAATGTAGTCGACCGCGATTTGAGTCCCAGACTCGGTGACTTAAACTCATGCCGGGTGTGTGTGCATGCGTGTCCAAGATCCCAAGAGGCAAATGGAGCTGACACTGTGTCTTTCTGGTGAGCACATGTGCCCTATGGCAAAAAAACCTCTCAAAAAAAAAAAAAAAAGTGAATGAGAGTGAAAAGGCAAATAATATCTTACTATTATTATGAAAACAGTTTTGACCCTGTAGATCCCTAGAAAGAGTCTCAAGGCTCCCTTGACCATACCTGCAAACTGTGTCTGTAAGGGACACTATAAGGGGATGGCCATGTCACAATCCCTTCTCCTCCTAGAATTTTGGGCATGCATGCACATACCACACCCAGTACAATTTTCAAGCTGTCAGGTCCGAGACTCAAACCATGGTCTTTTTAAGAGTCCAGCGCCTTAACCACCACACCACCTTCTGGCCCCCAACTGTTGCCAATTTAAATTCCCTAAAATACTATCAGATCATTATTTTCCATTATTTTCCCAGGAACACTTTCCTCTCTCCCACCCACCCCCCTTTCCTTCCCAGTTAATTAGTAATTCATTATAGAAGAACAAAGAGAAAGTATTACTTTCTAGTTTTCCCAAAATTAAATACCCTTTCAGACACTTTTTATTAATGCCTAATATACTATGTTATACTTAGCAGTCAATTAGACATCTTAAAAAAAAAAAAAAAAACAGCAGTTTTCAGGACCAGCAGACAGCATAATGGTTACATCACTAGACTTCCTCGTGGTCAAGGGTGGTTTAAATCCTGGACCCAGTGGCTTAAAACTCACTCTGGACACATGTGAGCCCAAGATCTCAAGAGGAGAATGGAGAAGGCATTGTGGTGTGGCCATCTCCCCTGAGGGGTGCTTTCTTGTTTTCTGTCTCTCTCTCTCTCTCTTGGTCTCTCTGGTGAGCATATACACCCTATAGCAAAAATCTCTCTTAAAAAAGAAAAAAGAAAAAAAACACAGCAGTTTTTAAGTAAAATTGGGGGAAAGGAAACGCACCAACAGAAATGTGATACATGTCTCACAATGAATATGAGAGTCTACATAGAAGATAGTACACTCAACTCTATGTGATAACGATGTTTTTTATTTGCTGGGCATGGCCTGTGATTTGCAGTTTGCTATCAGGTTGCCAAGGTAACTTGCATCTAACAGACATTGAAGGATCCCACATCTTAAAATATTAATTACTTTGAATTTAATGATGATGGATTTTCAAAAACAGACTGAATGTCTTGAAAGTCACATATATTATTAGATTAAAATAGTAAAATTGTTTCCAATACTCTAAAAAGACAATTACGCATATTCTAACATATAAACAAAAAGAAAAATATTCCTCTGGGATGTTTTTTCAGTTTTTAATAATTATCAATTTATTTATCATTTTAAAAATCAGAATTACTTAATCTGTATCCTTCGCTCTTCCTCTTTTAGATCATAAAGTAGTAAGCTCATAAAGAAAAGTTAATAACCAAGGATTCATTATGGCATGTAGATGCACAGATATGACACATTTAACAAGATTATAAATGTCTAAATTTTATTAACTATATAATAATTCATACTTCCCATTAATATCAAAATAGGGACTAGGAGTAATGACAGACATAAAAGAATCAAAATTATCAAAAGAAAACCACAATTTTTATTTTGTTTTTCTTTTTAGGTTTTCACTATAGGGCATGGAGAGAGACACAGTGAGCATGAAAGTGAAAAGTCACTCCCGCAGAGAAGGACGGCCATGCTGCAATCCCTTCTCCTACACTCTCTTCTTAGAATTCTGGGCACACATGCACACACACCCGGCATGAGTTTGAGTTTCAAGCCACCAGGTCCAGGACTTCAACTGAGGTGTCAGACATATGGGATTCAGTGCCTTATCCATCATGGCACCTGCTGGCCCCAAACAACTCATTTTTTTTTTAATGTACTGCGTTAAGTACACTGCTAGGACTAAAACCAATAATAAGACTTACTAGGTAATAAATACATATTTAAGCAAAAAAGGGGCCAGCAGATGGCGTAGTAGTTATATTGCTGGACTCCCATATGGCTGACCCTGGTTCGTGTCCGGACTCAGCGAATGAAAATCATGCTGGGCATGTGCGTGTGCCCAAGATCCCAGGAGGAGAATGGGGATTGTGCAATGGCCATCCCCCCTGGGAGGTAATTTCTCACTTTCTCTCTCACTGTCTGTGTCTCTGTCTCTCTCACTCTCTCTCCAGTGCCCTAAGGTGAAAACATCTTTCAAAAAAGCAAGCATGCAAGCAAAATAACCCCGCCCATCAAAACTTTTAGGATCAGCCAAACTATTAAGCAGAAAGGACAACATGTCAGATAATAAAATCTGAACACTTGTATTTCAAAACACTTCTAAAACACTGGGAAAAATTGAGTAGAATTAACATATGCTATATAATAATGTGCTTTGCTTTTGAGATAAATATTATATTTCCTTTGATTCTCAACATTCTTATAAGATAAATATTGTCCTAATGTTGCAAAAGGGGAAATGGAAGCCCAAGTAAAACACCTGAACATACGTAACTACAACTTAGCTATAACAAAGGCTTATAATATACAGCCAGTTTAGCAGACTACAAGTGTGTCAAAGCCCAAAGTCAAAACTCTTTAATGCCCAAACTCCTACTAGCATAAAAAACTGAGTTTGATAGTTCAGGCAGTTAAAATGCTAATTAATCTGTTCATCTTTATGCTATTCTTCATTAAGACTCCAAATGGATTCTGTTATGTGTCCAATGTTTAACATTAAAGTCAATCAAGACTCAGTTTATCTTGGTAATCTTTTTCATTGCCAAAAGGGAGAAGGAAAAAACACCCACCCACCCACCCCTCCCTCAATTGGTCATGGTCACACAGCAATCCCTTCTCCTCCATTTCTTCATCCTGACAGGATTTGGGACATACATGTATGTTTTTCAGCCACCAGGGCCAGGTTGTGAATCATAGTTGGCTATGTACGATCTGGGTTCCAGTGGCTAGGGGCCAGCCCTGGGCTTGCTTTATAAAATTTTGTTTTATACTTCACTTTCACACTTCATGCTAAACACCTTTATAAGCAGATGGAGGTGGAAGAGGGAGAATAAACAATAAATTTTTTTTGTCTGAAAACACAGTTTGAAGTGCTTGCAGAATGCTAAAATAGATGCCAGTAGGTGGTAAAATACACTCTGCAGTAGAGAGGGATTTGGGGGTAGAGTAAGACAGACAGAAAGTAATCTGACTTTGATGACCAAAGAAAGCATGTTTAGTGAGAAAAAACTGTAATTCATTTATGTCACAAATCAAAATGCTAACACTGGGCCAGCAGGTGGCATGGAGGTTAAAGTGCTATATCCCACATGGCTGAGTCCATTATTAGTCCTGGTCCCAGCAGCTTGAAAATCATGTCGGGTGTGTGTGCCTGTGTGCCCAATATGCTGAGAAGAGAATGGAGAAGAGATTACTGAGTGACCATTCCTCCTGTGGGGGCAATTTTTCACTTTCCCTCTTGCTCTCTGATAACCACATGCACCCTATAGCAAAAAAGCAACAACAAAATAATAATAAATAAAACATAAAAAGTGCTAACATTAGGTGACTATATTTGACCCTCAGTCAGCTGGACTTATGAGTTTGTATACATAACAGTATTTAATTATGTCTTAAATATACAGCCAGCCCTCCACAACCAAGAGTTCCACATTTACAGCTTCAACCAATACTGGATTCAAGCAACCAGGAATGAAGTTAGATTGCAACCACTAAGGAAAAATGTTATATATCGCTGCTGACCTGAACTACTTAGATTTCCACTGTGTCTGATGGCTGACCCAACAAGAAAAAGAGACCTTTCTTGTCATTATTCCCTAAACAATACAGTATAACTATTTACATAACATCTACACAGTAGTAGGTATTATAAGTAATTACAGTTGACTTAAGGTATATGGGAAGATATATATAGGTCACATTAAAATATTATGCCATTTTGTATAAAAGACTTGGGCCATTCCTGGATTTTGGTATCTGCAGAGGGTCCAGAATCCATTCCTCCCCACTCTCCAAGGAATTATAATGTGGGCATACCTGGGGAAGAGAGGGAGGGCGATTTTCTCACTTTCCCTTTCTCTCTCTTTCTGACTCCTTAAGCATAAAGCCCTATGGCAACATATCTATTTCAAAAAAAAGAAAAGAAAAAAAAAACGTTGAGTTGATGAAGGGTTTTCAAAAAGTGAATGGAAAATATGTATCATAAAAAAGAAAACTAGGCATGGATTTCAAAAAATGTTTTGAAATAAATTCACTTTAAATCCATTTTTCTGGGTCTACCAGGTGGCGTGATGGTTAAGGCACTAGTTTCCCACATGCTCAATCCCAGTTGGAGTGCTGGACCCAGTGGCTTTTAACTCACACATGTTCATGACTGCGCAAAATCCTGAGAGGAAGATAGAGAAGATACCCCCACATGGGGGTGATTTCTCACTTTGTCTCTCTGTCTCTCTGGCAAGTGTACAAGTGCACATACCCTACAGCAAAAATCTCTCAGAAAAAAAAAAAATCCATTTTCCCACCAACTTTATTTATTATTTTTAAAGAATTATTTTATTTAACTTTATTTTAATTTGACCAGAGAGACACAGAGCAAGAGAGAAAGAGAGGGAAAGTAAGAAAGTAAGCTGCCAGGTCCAGGTCACTAGCCATGTGGGAGTCCAGAGCCCTTAACCACCACACAACCTGCCAGCCCCTCCACCAACTTTATTTTGAAGTCCGCCCCTATTCTGGTACAAATGATTTCAAAATCCATACAAAATTTTTTCACAATATGCGATTTCCATGACCTTTTTGAAGTCTCCCATAACCACCTAACTTTCTCTCTCCTATCCTTCCATACACTTAGGAATTCTGTGAGCTAGGAACTGTTATTTTCTCAAAAAAAAAAAAAAAAAAAAACGTGAGAACTGAACTTAAAAAGGGGGCACCAGGGCCAGTAGGTAGCATGGGTTAGGGCACTGGATTCCCACATAGACAAGTACAGTTTGAGTCCTGGACTCTGAAAATCATTCCCATTCTCTGCATGCATACACAGGTGCCTGCATGCAGAGAAGCCTGAGAAAGAAGAGATTGCAGAGTGGCCATGACTTTGGGGGAAGGGAGTGGAAAAGAGGGTATTTCTCACTTTCCCTCTCTGTCTCTACAGCAAATAAAAATTTTAAAAGGGGGTACCAATCTACCCAGTCACACACTGTTTTCAGTCTGATAGAAAATCACTTTTTTAATAAGCATTATGCACAAACTTCAAAAAGCTTTTTTAAAATGCAATTAAAGTATGGGTCTATTCTGGTGCAAAAAATCCTTAGGTTGCTTTCTCATAAAAAGCATTTTGGGGACCTGCAGTTAGCGTAATGGCTATGTCGCTGGACTCCCATGTAGTTGACTGCAGTTTGAGTCCTGGACCCGGTGGCTTAAACTCACGCCGGGCATGTGTGCATGCATACCCAAGATCCTGAGAGGAGAATGGAGAAGGGATTATGGCGTGGCCGCCCCCCCCCTCCCCCCGTGGAGTGATTTCTGCCTTTCTGTCCCTGAGGGCACGTGCCCTATAGCAAAAACCTCTCTTAAAAAAGAGGAAAAAAAAAAAAAAGAAGAAGGAATTGTCCACAAAATTGTAAAAGACCCCTGGCATACTAGTGATCTCCTAACTTTGTTGTACTTGCTCTCCTGCAGAAAAAGAAATTTTGACTGCAGATGCCAACATAAAATTATTACTCTGTATATTTCACACAGTAACAGAGATAAAGTAAATCAAAGGAGAAATCCTACCGTGCTCCCCTCCCACTCCCACACTCATGAAACTAGCGACAGGCCACTGCAGGACACTTGTTAAGTCTACGCAGCAGCCTTTTAAGTCAGGGGATATGAACTACCTTTTCTCGGAAAGTACACCACAGATTAGTTTGGTTCAAAATACTAGTTTTTAATCTCTTACTCATTAAGTATCCAGACTACGAAAAGCTCACAAAACTCCCGTCTTGAAGTTTAAACACGAAATAGTTGCTCTTTCTAGGAATCATCAGGGCATCACCTCAAGTCCTATGGATCCCACAATCTTCTCGCTACACTTGAGCCCCTTTTTCCGCAATTCTCACTCGGGATTTCTCCCCCATTCCATGGCCACAAAACACTAGAGGCAAGAAATGCCATCAAAAGAGATTCAAACATCACGGTTTAATTTTTCTAGGTAATACTGTCTTGTGTTTGCATGGAACTGGGATTAAACGACAAATCCGATCTAAGCGATAGTTGTCTGTGCACTTAAGAAGACTTAAGTTGGTGTCAGCGAGGTATCATCAGGTTCATACCAGAGCCCAATTTCCGACTCCAGCTTCAGCTTCGACCCCGACCCCTCCTCAATCTAATCGCAGAAGCCCCGGGGCCGTCCGGGGACCGGCGCCTGGGGAAGGGCCCGCGTAGCTGGCCAAGTTTCTCGCGGCTGAATGTGCCGCCAGCGGACAGCGCGAGAACATCCCGCCTGAAGGGCCAAAATCTCGGTTCTGGGCCCGCGGGGGCAACCTGGGACACCGCCAGAGCTCTGCCGACCCTGCAGCTCCCAGGTGGACTGGAGGGCGCCAGCAAAGAGCAGCCGGCCGGGTAAGGATCTCAGAGCCAGGGAGAGCGACGGCGCGCGCCCTCTGCATACCTCCAACAAGTCGCAATTTCCCGAAGAAACCTGATCGACGGGGCTGTCACGATACGACCCGACGCTAAAGCCACCCGGAGGGAGCCTCGGCGTCAGCTGGCCGCCGC
>NW_006159501.1:1233501-1236732 GCF_000334495.1 Tupaia belangeri chinensis | reverse complement strand
GCCCCCCCACGGGCGGGCCCGCGCCTGCGCCTCGCCTGCCACCCCTCCCCTCGGGGCTCTGCCCGCGCGTGCGCGGTTCAGGATTTCGCGCCACTGTAGTCAGAGAGGCGCCGGAAGTGCCTGAGCGAGCGGACAGCTGGTTGGCACGCGCGGCTCTATCGTGGCCGCACGCCAGCGGAGCCGGGGAATTTGCCTCCGTGAAAGGGAACATAACTGGGCGGCACCGGCAACAGGTCTACGCATGCGCCCACCGGGCCCGCTAGGGCGCGGAAAGGAAAGCCGAGAGTACAGCCTGGAGAGCGGAGGGAAACGGGACAGCCACGTTCCGGAAGAGGCGGTGCTACGTCGGCGAAGGCGCCGAATTCGAAAAGCTACCCCTTCGTCCACGGCTCAATCCGCTGAGTCTCAGACGTTAGTCTTTGCTTGGGAAAGGAAAGAGGACTTTTTTCTTTCGTTTGGAAAAATTCAGGTCCTTAGAGACAGCGGTAGTTAAGATTCAGATCGAACTGGTAAATGACGAAGGGACCTCTTCCAAAACGAAGAAGGAGGGTTATCCGGGTAAGTCAGGAGGGATCTTGGAAAGCTGTGAGCGCCCGAGTCCTTCCACTAAGGCTTTTGAAAATTCGTTTTGCGCGTTCGCAGCGCGCCTCCTCCAATAACATACCCGTTCTCCCTTTCATTAAAGTAAAAAATCCAAGCCAAGCGCCCGACAGCATTAGGCTCCTACTTCTCGAGCCCGGCCTGCCGAGCGGTCCCTGCGAGTCATCCCCGCCTTGGAGAACTGCTGGGTCCCGACGGTCCTCCCGCTCATTTACGGCCATTCCCGGCAAGTTTCCCCTGACTCTCATAGGCACACTTGGCTAAAGTGTCTTGAAAATAGTTCTATTACAGCAGTAAATCTTAAGGCATTGTGGTGGTTTATTCCGTTTTTCTTTCCTCTCCCATCCCGCCCTAGCCTAGTGTAAACTTCCACAAAAATAATGGAACTAAGGAAGTTTAAGTTCTTTGGCTTAGCTTCAACACTTCTCAACCGGACACTAACCTACCCTTCACATGAATATGTTGATCTAACCAGATAATCTACTTTCATACTCCAAAACCTTTTCCTTCTAGGTGGGGAAAAAATGGTTAGTGCCAACCTACCACATATAAATAGATGTCTAACCTCTGACCTCCATAATGGAATTATTTCCATCAAAGGCACCTTTTACTTCTAGAAGTAATCAAATATACATTATATTTCTAATGTAGTCCTTGCCACGGATTAAAGAAGAGGATGGCAAAAACAGCTGGCCTCTTAGGAGGTCCTTGCTGCTAACCAAAGGGGAACAGTTGGAAGGCTCCTGCTTAGATTTCACTCCAGGAAGACTTCCCTGATGCCCGACTAGGTAGGGTACCTCTTTTCTATACTCGAGCCTGCTTTCCTGTCTCCCTGTCTGTACTCATGTTACTCTACAGCCTGAATATTCCTTAACAGAAATGCCAGCACCGGAAGTGTTTCAGGTTTCCTGTTTTTTCAGATCTTAATGTATTCCTGTATTCATAATAAGATATCAGGGGATGGAACCCAAGTCTAAGCAGGAAATTTAGCTTTCATATACACTGAAGATAATTTTATACAGTACATTGTTTTTATATTGCAGTGGATTTTTTTTTTTTTTTACTGAGACCCAGCTCATGAGATCAGGTGTGAAACTTGCCCCTTGTGGTATTACATGGGCTCAAAAAGTTTCAGATGTTTGGAGCAGACATTTAATAAATATTTAATGATAACAAGTGCGCCAAGTCTGGGTTATAAAGCTGGAAATACTTAGCTTTTCTAATTTCCACTTAGAGGATTATATTTTCATATAAACAGTGGTATATGCATAAACTTTCTACGAGTGGATTTTACTGTATAGGATTTACTACATAATTTCACTAATTAACACTGTTCTTTAAAATACTGTTTTATTTTGGGAGCCGGCAGGTGGTGTGGTGGTTAAGGGTGCTGGACTCCCATATGACCGACCGTGATTCAAGTCCCGGACCTGGCAGCTTGCTTTCTCTCTCTCACTGTCCCACTCTGGTCAAATTTAAATAAATAAAGGCAAATAAAATAATTCTTTAAAAAAGAAATACTGTTTTATTTTCATATGAATTTAGTCAAAACTTTTGAGGCATATTCTAACCCAGGCTTAGTTCATTTGTAATCTATTAAATATTTATTAAATGCTTACCATTTATCAGGAATGCTTTTAAGGTGCTAAAGGCAGAATAGCAGACGATCAAGCTCTACATTTAAGGATCACTGCAGACAGAGTCTGCAGATAACAGTGCCATTACAGATTGGGCATCCCTAGCCTAAAATGCTCCAAATATCTGAACCTTTTTGAGCTAACCTAATGCCACAAGGAGAAAGTACCACAGCCAATCTCAGTAAAATGGATTATCTTTCTAATCTTTTTGCTTAAAGGTGAAATATCAATATATTGGAAAACTATTGCTTTATAATGTGTATTTTTGCATAAATCAAGCCACTGACTTTTGTTCTTTTAATTAATTAGTAGAATTAGCAAGGCTCTGCGTTTTTCACACCTCATTCCGTTTTATAATTAACCCATAAAAGCTTATTATCTTTTAAGGAAGTTTTAGGAGCATAAATTGATTTATGAGCACCATATGGTTACATCAAAGGATTTGTTTTTGTTTTAACTTAAAGTGGATACTTAAGCCCTTTTTAAACCAGAAATTTATGTTCTTCCTACCAAGCAATAATTTCTGAAGTAGAGTGATTACTTTTTTTTTCCATTCCAAGCTACCAAAATTGGTCATGGGATTCAAAGGATATTAGGATGTTGTCACTTATCTGGTTTTTAATACCTCCCGTTTCGTGTAGAAGCTAAATATCTTTTTCAGGTCATATAGCTAAGTTGTGTATCCCCTACCTAAAACCCTAGGCTTATTCTATCCCAACGTTCAGCACTGTTCACTAAACTAAGTAAATTGAACTATTCATGGGTTATAAAGTTTGCTATGTGTTTTGACTTTGTTAGTTCATGTAAATAAGCTAGATAAATTTAAGCCATTAATAGTTTTATAAAGTTCTTTGCTATGTGCTGTTCTAACTTCATTGATGCCTTTTTCTTTTTTGAAGAGGTTTGTTTTTTTTTTGCTATAGGGTGCATGAACTCACCAGAAAGAGAGAGAGAAAGTGAGAAATCACCCCCCAAGGGCGAATGGCCCACCCAC
>NW_006159501.1:1213289-1233461 GCF_000334495.1 Tupaia belangeri chinensis | reverse complement strand
CAGAAATTTATGTTCTTCCTACCAAGCAATAATTTCTGAAGTAGAGTGATTACTTTTTTTTTCCATTCCAAGCTACCAAAATTGGTCATGGGATTCAAAGGATATTAGGATGTTGTCACTTATCTGGTTTTTAATACCTCCCGTTTCGTGTAGAAGCTAAATATCTTTTTCAGGTCATATAGCTAAGTTGTGTATCCCCTACCTAAAACCCTAGGCTTATTCTATCCCAACGTTCAGCACTGTTCACTAAACTAAGTAAATTGAACTATTCATGGGTTATAAAGTTTGCTATGTGTTTTGACTTTGTTAGTTCATGTAAATAAGCTAGATAAATTTAAGCCATTAATAGTTTTATAAAGTTCTTTGCTATGTGCTGTTCTAACTTCATTGATGCCTTTTTCTTTTTTGAAGAGGTTTGTTTTTTTTTTGCTATAGGGTGCATGAACTCACCAGAAAGAGAGAGAGAAAGTGAGAAATCACCCCCCAAGGGCGAATGGCCAAGCCACAATCCCTTCTCCTCCATTCTCCGCTCAGGATCTTGGGCATGCATGCACACGCACCGGCGTGAGTTTAAGCCACCGGGTCCGGGACTCGCACCAGGTCGACTACATAGGAGTCCAGCGACATAGCCATTACTCTAACTGCTGGTCCTGATGCCCGTAAGTTTCTTATATCCTCAATCTCAAGAGTTGTGAATATGTTATAACTTTTTGTATGTAATGTGTATTTGATTGCATAATCAAAGTGACATCAATAAAATTATTATGAAAGATTTTAGTAAGGACTCACCAAATCCTACACCACAAAAATTTCATATTTCATCCTATTAAAAAATAAAGCAGGGGCCAGGAGGTGACATAGTGGTTAAAGTGCTGGACTGCTACGTGGCTGACTGTGGTTCAAGTCCTAGATCCAGTAGCTTGAAACTCATGCCAGCTACAAGTACGTACATGCCCAAAATCCTAAGAGGAGAATGGCGAAGAGATTGCTGTGTGGCTGTCCTCTCTCAGTTGTGATTTCTCTTTTCCTATCACTGTCTCTCTCCAGAGAGACACAAATACCATATGCAAAAAACCTGCAAGAAAGGACCAACAGATGGCATAATGGTCACTAGACTCTCACGTAGTCAACCGTGGGTCAAGTACCAAACCTGGAGGCGTAAAACTTATACCAAGTGTGTGTGTGTATGTGTGTGCATGCCCAAAATCCCAAGAGTTGACTGGAGGAGAGTGGAGAGTGGATTGCAAGGAAGTCATCCTCCATGGGGGGCTGGGGTGATTTGTCACTTTCTTTGTCTCTTATCTCTGGCAAATGCACACACCCTACAGCAGAAATCTCAAGGGGAAAAAAAACTTATATAAAAACAAGACAATATAGACAATATCCATAGTCTGTTTTGGGAAGATTTGATATGTGTAGTATTTTTAAATTTCACTTAATGCTAAGCTATTTTCAAGTAACCTCGGATTAATTATGACCTCATGTAAGAACCATCTGTTCTATCTTTTCAGTGTAATTGTACTTTAGTATCTTAAAAGCTGTTACATTCTGTCCTTATTTGGGATTTTTTTATGCTCTACAGTTTTACTTATTGCTACATAATATTACTTCCAGAAGGACAACTTACACAAAGAAATTGTTACAAGGAATGGAAGACAATAGATAGAAATAGCTATTTTCAGGGCCAGAAGATGGCACAGTGGTTATGGCATAGCAATTATGGAGTAGCAGTTACATCACCAGATTCCTACATGGCCAACCATAGTTCCAGTCCCTGACCTGGGGGCTTTATACTCACACCAGGCACGTGTGCATGTGTACCCAAGAAGCCAGGAGGAGAATGGAGGAGAAGGGATTACAGCATGGCTATCCTCCCTGGGGTGTGATTTCTCACTTTCTATCTCTCTGTCTCTCCAGTGAGCACATGTGCCCTATAGCAAAAAATCTCTCTCTCAAAAAAAAAAAAGGGAAATTATCTCCATTTGTTGATGACATCATTATATACATAGAAAATCCAAAAGACTCCACACACACACACACAAAGAAAAAAAAATAGAAAAATCAGCTCTTAAGTGGATCAAAGATCTAAACCCAAGACCTCAAACTATAAAACTACTGATGGAAAGCGCAGGGACAACTCTTGGAGACATCAGAGTAGGATAAGCCTTATTAAATAATGCCCCTGAAATACAGGCAGTAATCCCAACAATTAGATAAGGAGAATTATGTCAGATTAAAGAACTTCTGTACAGCAACAGAAACAGTAATTAGAGTGAAGAGATAACTCTCAGAATGGGAGAATACGTTTGCAAATTATGCTTCAGATAAGAGATTGATAACTAGAATATACAGGGAACTCAAGCAGCTTACCCGCAACCTTCCCCCAAAAAAAGAGCAACCCATTTAAAAGATGGGAAAATGAGCTGTCTCTCTGGCAAGCACATGCACCCTATAGCAAAAATCTTTTTAAGGAAAAAAAAATAAAACCAAGTTTACTATGGGAGGGAGGAAGGAAAAAAAAGTATATTTAATTGACAAAAAAATTGAGAAACTTTGCTGGTGATAATGTACATAGTAATATCTTTATCTTGACTGATATGCATAGTATTCATGCTGGAAAAAGAAATGTATACTGTAAAGAGATTTGTGATTAAATTAAATAATAATAATAAACAATTAAAAAAAAATAAAGAACCAGACTGAAGGTGTGTTTAACTTTCAGGCACTTATAAATTTGTACAACATTGCTTTATAATTTGACCCATGAATTTTAGGCATATATGGTAACTAATATTTAGGCAAGAAGCAAGCCATCTAAGGATTTCTAGTTTATTTCCCCAACTCCCTACAGAAAAACCTACACTCAGTTGTGATTTCTCTTTCCCTATCACTGTCTCTCTCCAGAGAGACACAAATACCATATGCAAAAAACCTGCAAGAAAGGACCAACAGATGGCATAATGGTCACTAGACTCTCACGTAGTCAACCGTGGGTCAAGTACCAAACCTGGAGGCGTAAAACTTATACCAAGTGTGTGTGTGTATGTGTGTGCATGCCCAAAATCCCAAGAGTTGACTGGAGGAGAGTGGAGAGTGGATTGCAAGGAAGTCATCCTCCATGGGGGGCTGGGGTGATTTGTCACTTTCTTTGTCTCTTATCTCTGGCAAATGCACACACCCTACAGCAGAAATCTCAAGGGGAAAAAAAACTTATATAAAAACAAGACAATATAGACAATATCCATAGTCTGTTTTGGGAAGATTTGATATGTGTAGTATTTTTAAATTTCACTTAATGCTAAGCTATTTTCAAGTAACCTCGGATTAATTATGACCTCATGTAAGAACCATCTGTTCTATCTTTTCAGTGTAATTGTACTTTAGTATCTTAAAAGCTGTTACATTCTGTCCTTATTTGGGATTTTTTTATGCTCTACAGTTTTACTTATTGCTACATAATATTACTTCCAGAAGGACAACTTACACAAAGAAATTGTTACAAGGAATGGAAGACAATAGATAGAAATAGCTATTTTCAGGGCCAGAAGATGGCACAGTGGTTATGGCATAGCAATTATGGAGTAGCAGTTACATCACCAGATTCCTACATGGCCAACCATAGTTCCAGTCCCTGACCTGGGGGCTTTATACTCACACCAGGCACGTGTGCATGTGTACCCAAGAAGCCAGGAGGAGAATGGAGGAGAAGGGATTACAGCATGGCTATCCTCCCTGGGGTGTGATTTCTCACTTTCTATCTCTCTGTCTCTCCAGTGAGCACATGTGCCCTATAGCAAAAAATCTCTCTCTCAAAAAAAAAAAAGGGAAATTATCTCCATTTGTTGATGACATCATTATATACATAGAAAATCCAAAAGACTCCACACACACACACACAAAGAAAAAAAAATAGAAAAATCAGCTCTTAAGTGGATCAAAGATCTAAACCCAAGACCTCAAACTATAAAACTACTGATGGAAAGCGCAGGGACAACTCTTGGAGACATCAGAGTAGGATAAGCCTTATTAAATAATGCCCCTGAAATACAGGCAGTAATCCCAACAATTAGATAAGGAGAATTATGTCAGATTAAAGAACTTCTGTACAGCAACAGAAACAGTAATTAGAGTGAAGAGATAACTCTCAGAATGGGAGAATACGTTTGCAAATTATGCTTCAGATAAGAGATTGATAACTAGAATATACAGGGAACTCAAGCAGCTTACCCGCAACCTTCCCCCAAAAAAAGAGCAACCCATTTAAAAGATGGGAAAATGAGCTGTCTCTCTGGCAAGCACATGCACCCTATAGCAAAAATCTTTTTAAGGAAAAAAAAATAAAACCAAGTTTACTATGGGAGGGAGGAAGGAAAAAAAAGTATATTTAATTGACAAAAAAATTGAGAAACTTTGCTGGTGATAATGTACATAGTAATATCTTTATCTTGACTGATATGCATAGTATTCATGCTGGAAAAAGAAATGTATACTGTAAAGAGATTTGTGATTAAATTAAATAATAATAATAAACAATTAAAAAAAAATAAAGAACCAGACTGAAGGTGTGTTTAACTTTCAGGCACTTATAAATTTGTACAACATTGCTTTATAATTTGACCCATGAATTTTAGGCATATATGGTAACTAATATTTAGGCAAGAAGCAAGCCATCTAAGGATTTCTAGTTTATTTCCCCAACTCCCTACAGAAAAACCTACACTTTCTTAAGGTTTTTATATGGAATTTTTTAAAAATGAAGCAGCACAAAGGAATATACATCATTTTGAAGAGCAATTCTTGATATCTCTGAAATGTAGTGTTCCTAATATATTGCCAATTTTCTATCTTTTTATTTTAAAATTTGGAGGCTTTGTTCTTAATGAATTATATATTAGTTTATTTATTACTGTTATTTTTTTAATTTGACTAGAGAGAGAGGGAAAGTGAAAGTAAGCCACCTGGTCTGGAACTCAAACTGCAGTCAGCCATGTGGGAACCAGCACCTCAACTACCACACCACCTGCCAGCCCTGGGAGTCTGTTCTTTATCAATACATATAGATCTGCCCTATTTTTTATTTGATGCATTCTTAATCCACTGTTTTGACATAACAATGTAGTTAATCCTCTGCTGACACTTGTTCCTTCCCAGTATCATACTATTTAAATAGTGCTACAGTGGATATTGTATATGAATTTTCACACATCTAACAGTGTATCTTAAATCCCTACAAGAGGTATTACTAAATCCCAGATACCTGCATTTAAAATTTTGACCATTAAAGTAGGGGTCAAATTAAAGTGAAATCAGTTATGATAATGTTCCTCCAGAGAGTGAAACTGTATAATTTCCTTCAACAGCAGTCTATTCGAATACCCATCATGAGTTACAAAAGAAAAGCAAAACTATCAAACTAGAAAGAATTTCCCTCAAACATTTGAGTTTTGTACATTCTCATGGTTAATACTTTTAAACATATCATTTCTCTTCATAATAATGCCATAGAAAATAGGTGTGCCCCACACTTGTCCAGAATTAACTACAGCTTTTCAACTCTGAATTCATGCCACACTGCTATACTCAATCAGTGGGGCTTCTTGTGAAATGGACAATATCAGCACTGGACTACCAGTCACTACCCAAAGCATTTAAACCTATTATTTTTCTTTGTAAAGTGACATCTGCAGACGCATGAGCCAGAAATTCATAAAACTGAGTGCACAAGGTACTACTCATGTGGCACTGGCCACATTGTAAAATGAAGATTCAGAAAAGCAAAGACAAAATAACAGCAGTTTTCTTTGAACATCTGTACTTTGAGAACAGTTATAAAGGATTCTAAAGGAAGAGACTATATCAATAGTACCTCTTAGGTTTCTGCATCAAAGTGATAGCCTTCTGACTTAATATATTTTTGTCTCACGTTTTTGGAATGAGCTGAAGTCACTATTCAGAGAGTAATTTGGATTATATTTATATGGTCAGACCAATTGTTATTGCAAATACTATAGTGTCTATCAAATTAAACAAAGGAAAAGAAAAACAGATATAAATGTTTAACAAGGAAAAGCGGTCCATAACAAATACCAAGCCAGGTAGCAATAGCTTTAATAACATTAATAGCTTAATAACATTAAGACCATTTTGTTTTTTGAATTTTTTTTTTTTTTCTATAGGAACATATGTGATCTTGCAATTTAAAAAGCCAGGGATCTTGTTAGAAAAGATGACTCCTGGGGCTGGCAGGTGGCATGGTGGTAATTGTGCCGAACTTCCACGTGGCCAGCCAGGATTTAAGTACTGCACCTGGCAACTTGCTTTCTCACTTTCTCTCTCTCTTTCTCTCTCTGGTTAAATTTTTAAAATAATAATTTTTAAAGAGAAAATAATAACTTCATATCACTCCCAAATCTTGTTTCTTATTCTTTCTCCACTTTCCTGTCAAAATTTTTCTTCATTAATCACTTGTTTTTTTCTTTAACTTGTGTTCATGCTTCCTTGATTTTTGTTTTGTTTTGTTTTTTTCCTGATCATGTAAGTGGACTAGTCCCATTCTCTTTCTAGATATGTAACTCAGAGACAGTTCTCAAATAGACCAAAATTATTTATAGTACCTATGCTTTCTATCCAACTCTGTATTTTTTAGCGCTTGTTATTAACTGGAATAAAGCCAGTTGCACTGTTCTTAATGTTTCAGGTGGTGTTGATTCATTTTGAAACACTAAAGAAAGAAATGAAGAGAAGCCTCTATTTATGAAGTATCCCAAATTATAATAGGTTGTTTGAATCCATCCCTCTTCTGAGCTTCTGTTTTATTTATTTATTTTTTTGTAAAGTGTGTTTCAAATAACAGCATATAATCACCAGAATGGGAGTGAATGACTTGTGGCAAATTTTGGAGCCTGTTAAGCAACACATTGATTTGCATAATCTTGTTGGGAAAAGCATTGCTGTTGACCTTAGTCTTTGGGTATGTGAAGCACAAACAGTCAAAAAAATGATCGGAACCGTCATGAAGCCCCACCTCAGGTATGGTACAATTTTATAAGCAGTCTTGACATCTTGGCTTTATCTGTTTTACATTCTGAGATCTTAAAATATATTTAACCTGTATAGATCTGTCTAATTTATATTGAAGACACAGATTTTTACTTCTCTGAAATTGACTCATATGCAAGGGTACTTTAAAAGAACATGGAATGGGACCAGCAGTTAGCGTAATGGCTATGTCGCCGGACTCCCACGTAGTCGACTGCGGTTCGCGTCCGGACCCGGTGGCTTAAAACTCACGCCAGGCGCGTGTGCGTGCATGCCCAAGATCCCAAGAGGAGAATGGAGGAGAAGGGATTGCAGCGTGGCCATCCCCCCTAGGGGGTGATTTCTCGCTTTCTGTCTCTATGTCTCTCTGTCTGTCTGGCAAGCGCACGTGCCTTATAGTGAAAAACCTCTACAAAAAAAAAAAAAAAGGAATGGGACCAGCAGTTAGCGTAATGGCTATGTCCCCGGACTCCCGGTCTGACCCGGTGGCTTAAAACTCACGCCGGCAGTGTGCATGCATGCCCAAGATCCCGAGAGAAGAGTGGAGGAGAAGGGATTGCAGCGTGGCCATCCCCCCTAGGGGGTGATTTCTCGCTTTCTGTCTCTATGTCTCTCTGTCTGTCTGGCAAACGTACACGCCCTATACCAAAAACCTCTCCCAAAAAAAAAAAAAAAAGAACACGGAACAATGGAATTTAAGTACTGACTTATTGGGGCAAGCAGGTGGCCTGGTGTCTTAAATATATATTTTTTGAAGTCCCCCTTGTATCTCTCTTCTACTTAACATACATTTAATATGCTTTGGTTACTAAAAGCCAGAGATTTGAGAGCCATTGACTCCCTGTTTTCTCTCTCCCACGTACGGTCCATTAGCACGTCTTGCCAGTTCTACTTTATGTTCACAAATGTCTCTCAATATCAGCCCAGCCTGTGGTGTTGTGGTTAAGGTGGCCGGATCCCATGCGGCCAACTGCGGGTTTTGAATCCTGGACCCAGGAGCCAACATCCCCCCCTGGGGAGGGGGGCTGATTTCTTACTTTCTCGCCTTTTTTCTCTTTTTTTCTGTCTCTGTCTCCAGCAAGTGCTACATGCCTTGTAGCAAAAAAAAAAAAAAAAAAAAAAAAAACCTTATAACCTTATAAAAATAAATTCTCTCAATATCCAAAGACAACATCTCCATCTGTGCTAACCTCATTTCTCATATGTGCTGCCCAAGTAACAGCTGCACTTCTTCCTCTGCACTTAACTTCCTCCTCCAAACTGTTTTCCACATAGCGTTACAATTGTCATAGATCTCTCTTACCTAAAAGCATTCAATGGTTTCCCATGCCATTTAAAATCTTAATAAGTAAAATGTTATTACATGTATCATTTTGATACTAATTTTCTTTCCTCTATGTCATACTGCTATTTTGACTTTTGCTATCAATATATGGTGATTAATATATTACTAATTTACATATTTCAGGAACTTATTTTTTCGTATCTCTTATCTGACACAAATGGATGTAAAATTGGTATTTGTTATGGAAGGAGAACCACCAAAGCTGAAAGCTGATGTCATAAGCAAGAGGAATCAGATTCGGTATGGGCCTTCGGGAAAAACTTGGTCTCAGAAAAGAGGGAGATCACAGTTTAAATCAGTTTTAAGAGAGGTGAGCATTCAGATTTAAGTCAATAATTCTGATTTGAATAGAAGAGTACATTTTACTCCAATAAAGTTTGTCATCTTTAATACTCATTAACCTTACTATGAATAGAACACCAGTGTGAATAGAAAAGGTAATTTATGTTTTGGAGTGTTACTAACCTGAGTTTAAGTCCCAGCATTGGCATTTAAAAGATCTGAGACACTGAGCAAGGTTTTTATCCTCTCTCTTGGGACCAGCAAATGGCGTAATGGTTACATCACTGGACTCCCCACATAGTTGACCGTGGTTCAAGTTCCAGACCTGGCAACTTAAAACTCATACTGAGCACATGTGCATGCGTGCCCAAGATCCCAAGAGAATGGAGAAGAAGGGACTGTCATGTGGCCATCCCCTTCTCAGGGGGTGATTTCACACTTTCTATCTCTGTCTCTCCAGCGAGCTCACATACCCTATAGCAAAAATCTCTCTCAAAAATTTTTTCTACCCTCTTTACCTCATTTCCTATTCTGTGAAGTGAAGAAATAATAATAATTTATAAGAATACAATAAAACCAAAGAAAGTAATATCTTTTTTATTTTAGAATTATTTATCTTTTTTTTTTTTTTAATTTGACCAGAGAGGGACAAAGTGAGAGAGTGAGAGAAAGTAAGAAAGCAAGCCATCAGTCCAGGACTCAAAACACAGTTGATCCTGTGGGAGTCCAATATCCTTAACCACCACACCACCTGCCAACCCACAGAGAAAGTATTATCTAAAAATACTAATACACTGGGGCTAGCAGGTTGCATGGTGGTTAGGATGCTGGATTCCCACATGGTCAACTATGGCTCCAGTGTCAGACCTGAAAGCTTGCTTTCTCACTTTCCTTCTCTATCTTTTTCTGGTGAGTTCATGTGCCCTATAGCAAATTTATAAATAATATTAATAAATCTTTTTAGGACAAGATACTAGGACTTCATCATGTTACCCTTTATAAAATCTTCATCATCAATTTTTTTGAATTATTTGAAAACCATAAGAAGCTATTTTGTTTGTCTGTTTTGGATGTGTGTTTATATATATATATATATATTTAAAGAGCTGTCATAATAATGCAAATTTAGTTTCTTTATTTCATGAGAGCAAGATAACACCCTCACCAGGGTCTCACACTTCTATTAACCTCCGCACCCAATAGCCAGCCAGGATCATGGGCATGTATGTGCATGTAAGCATGTACAGGATCACCCAGGAACTAAAACCATATCTTCCACTACCACTGTGCTTCTATGTCTGGATCATTGCACATATAATTTTTATCTTGGGCTTAACATGTCATACCTATAATTTCCTACTATTAGATTATATCTAAAATCATAACATTTGTACAACACACATGAAGCTATGAATCTTTCCCCTGATTGTATTGTTTGCTTTTTAGTTTCTATTATACATGAAATTATGATAAACATTTTTTGTGTACGGAACTTGTTCTTATGATTTGGGGTGCTAGATAAAATTACACAAAGTAAGGGGACCAGCATTTGGTGTAGTGGTTAAAGCACTGGACTCCCACATAGCCAAACATGGTTTGAGTCTCAGACCCAGTGGTTTGAAAATTACACTAGAGGGATCAGCAGGTGGCATGATTAAGGTGTTAGACTCCCAAATGGCTGGCCCCTAGAAGATGAATTTTTTAAAAAAGTAAGTTTAGGGGCCAGCAGGTGACGTAGGAGGTTAAAGAGGCCGATCTCACATGGCTGACTCTATGGTTCAAGTCCTGGGTCTGGCTGCTTGAAAAACATACCAGACATGTGTGCATGTGTGCCCAAAATCCCAAGAGGAGAATGGAAGAGAAAGGATTACAATGTGGCCATCCCCACATGGAGAATGATTTATCATATTTCCTCTCTCTCTCCCCAGAAAGCACATATCCCCTATAGCAAACTGAAAATTAAAATAAAAAATACTAAAATCTCACAGTTGCCTTGTGAGAGCCAGTTGTCTTAACTTCCCGGCCATCTGTTGGTCCAATTTTAATTTTTATTATCACACCTAAAACTTTAACAGTCATTCCTTAGTGGCATCAAGTAGTCAGCATTCAAATGTCTAAGCGTTTCTTAAATATTTTAAAAACACCTATATAGCTACAATTAGTATTTGTAATGTGGAATAAATTAAACAGAAGAAACTATCAATAAAACACTCTTAATTTCTTATAACTACTTTCTGTTTTCAGTGCCTTGATATGCTAGAATGCTTAGGAATCCCCTGGGTTCAAGCTGCTGGGGAAGCAGAAGCCATGTGTGCCTACCTCAATGCTTGTGGATATGTAGATGGCTGCCTCACCAATGATGGAGATGCTTTCCTTTATGGGGCCCAGACTGTTTACAGGAATTTCACTATGAATACAAAGGTATTTTGTTTTTCTCCCTCTCAACATTTGTTTACAGATTACCTTTTTTTAAAGGACTGATTAGGGCCACTGAAGTACACAGTAGTTAAAGCAACTAGGTTCCAAGGTGACTAAGAGCCCAGTTTGAATCCCAGACCAAAAGCTTGAAAACCTCACCAGGTATTTGTGCATGCATGACCAAAATCTTTAACAGCTAACAGAGAAAGGGATTTACAATCATCCTCCCTTGGGGGTTGGGGGAAGCAACTACTTACTTTCTCTCTCCCTCTCTCTTTCCCCCACCAAGTGCACATACCCTATAGCAAGTTTTAAAATAAAGTACTGTTTAAATTAAATAATGAAATAATATATGTAAATTGTTTGCCATAAGGCCTGACTCATAGCAATTGCTAGATAAAATTCTTACTGTTCTTAAAAATAGCATTGCCACCATAGTTCATGCTCTTCAAAATGTAGATTTTTCTCCTAAGGGCTTATTTCACATGCTGTAATTTTAAATCAGTTTCAATAATGTCACAGAATTACATTTGAGGGGCCAGCGGATGGCATAATGGTTACATCTCTGGATTCCCATCTAGTTGAACTCAATTCAATTCCCGGACCCAGCAACTTGAAACTCAACACTGGGCGCGTGTGCATACATGCCCCAAATTCCAAGAGGATAATGGAGATGGGGGGATTGTGGCATGGCCATCCATCTTGGGAGTGATCTCTTGCTTTCTGTCTCTCTCTCTCTCTGTCGAGCACATATCCCCTATAGCAAAAATCTCTCTAAAAAAAAAAGAAAAGAAAAAACACACACACACACAGAATTGCATTTGAAATGTACTGCTTTGACCCAGAATTTTCAGTTTTAGAATTTCAGTCTCAAAAATGCCTCCAAATATTCAAGGAAGGATATACAAGGATGTTCATTGTAGAAATAATAATAATAAAAAAAATTGGCAGACAAATGTTCATTAATAGGGAGATAGTTAAATATTCTGCAGTCATGGTTCACAGCCAAGGAGTTACAGAAGATATTTTGGCTGTTACAGTTCAGGGTTGGGTAAAGGACATTACAGCATTACAGTGTAACATTAGGAAGTTTGGGGCCAGGCAAACAACCTCTAGCCAAACAGTTTTGTTATCATTCCCAAAGTGCTAATAGAAAGTGCATTGAGAAAAACTTCCTCAAAGTCCACATGATGTAATACTAAGCAGTCATTAAAGAGAGTCCAGTGATATAACCACTATGCATCTACTGGTCCCAATAATTATACATTCAAGATAACTTTTTTTTTGCTATAGGGTGCCCGTGCGCTTGCCAGAAAGACAGACAGAGACAGAAAGCAAGAAATCACCCCGCCCCAGCACGGGGGGATGGCCATGCTGCAATCCCTTCTCCTCTATTCTCCTTTCAGGAGCTTGAGCACGCACACAACACATGCCTGGCATGAGTTTAAGCTACCGGATCCGGGACTCACACCAGGGTTGACTACATGGGAGTCCAGCGACATAGCCATTACGTCAACTGCTGGTCCCACATTTAAGATAACTTTGATAAGGTGAGCCAGCCCAATGGCCTATTGGTTAATCGAGCTAGATCCCACATAGGCCAACTGCACTGTTCAAATGTTGACCCCGGCAGCTTGAAAAAAACATCACGCATATGTAATACTAAGCAGTCATTAAAGAGAGTCCAGTGATATAACCACTATGCATCTACTGGTCCCAATAATTATACATTCAAGATAACTTTTTTTTTGCTATAGGGTGCCCGTGCGCTTGCCAGAAAGACAGACAGAGACAGAAAGCAAGAAATCACCCCGCCCCAGCACGGGGGGATGGCCATGCTGCAATCCCTTCTCCTCTATTCTCCTTTCAGGAGCTTGAGCACGCACACAACACATGCCTGGCATGAGTTTAAGCTACCGGATCCGGGACTCACACCAGGGTTGACTACATGGGAGTCCAGCGACATAGCCATTACGTCAACTGCTGGTCCCACATTTAAGATAACTTTGATAAGGTGAGCCAGCCCAATGGCCTATTGGTTAATCGAGCTAGATCCCACATAGGCCAACTGCACTGTTCAAATGTTGACCCCGGCAGCTTGAAAAAAACATCACGCATGTGTGCCCAAAATCCCAACAGGATGGGGAAAATACAGTGTGCCCAAACCCAATGAGGAGTGCTTTTTCCCTCTCCTTTCCCTCTCTCTGTTCCTGGTGAACACATTTGCCCCCTGATAAATTTTAAAAGAAATAAAAAAAACCAAAAAGATAATTTTGACAAATTATTGTTTTGTAATATTTTATGTGTAAATATTTTTTAAATCTTTTCTTCAGGACCCACACGTTGACTGTTATACAATGTCATGTATCAAGGATAAACTAGGTTTGGATAGAGATGCTCTGGTTGGATTAGCAATACTACTTGGCTGTGATTATCTTCCAAAGGTAAGTGGAAATCGTATTTATTTACTATTCATGCTGTCTGTTTTTTTAAGAATTATATTTTTAATTCATATATTATTATTATCACTGTCTTTAATTTGACTAGAGAGGGTTGAGCTCAAGAGGTTAGTAAAAAAGCAATCAAGCAGTTCCAGGACTCAAACTATGGTCAGCCATGTGAGAATCCAGCACCTTACCCACCATGCCACCTGCTGGCTCCTATACTGTCTTTTTGATACCTTACATGCTATATAAATATGAATATAATAAAAATCTAATTTAGAACCCAATTTTAGGCATAATAAGCTGTTTAGTAACTAAATAATCAGCCTTTCAGATGGTATTAAAAAGCTGAGACTTGTAGCACTGAACGTTGTAAAGTAGACTAGAATAATAAAGTAGTACCACAATTTGAACCTTAACAAACCACTACTATAAATTAAGACATTTGCATTCAAGCTTCACTAGCCTTTTAAAGAAATACAGAAATTATTCTTTTCTTGTATCATGCCAATGTTAGTTTCTATCACTTTTTTTATTCAGTTTTCAAAATCCATTGTAGCCTTCCAGTTGTGCACAGTTCAATGTCATTATTACTATTGCCAAGCAACATGATTATGGGGATAAGCTATCCATATTTCTATGCCTAAGCTAGCTTTGGGTTTTGTTTATGTAAATATTTCTATTTTAAGATGTACAGTATAGTACTTTGTAAAAAATAGGTATAATAGGTGAGTGATGAATAAAAAATTATGACAATAAACCCATTTTCTTAAAAACAGTGTTTAAAAGTATAGCATAGCGGGCTAGCTGGTTGCATGGTAGTTAAGGCAGTAGATTCCCACATGGCGGACTGCTGTTTGAGTCCTGGACCAGTGGCTAGAAAATCACAACAAACAAACAAATCTTTAAAATATATGTACATACATATAACATGACTGGTATGGTAGGTCTCTCTGTGTAGTCTCATTATGTCCCAACTGAACATTTCTGTTATGTTTACAAATAAGATACAAAGGTATCTTATTCATTTTACCTCTGTTCCCAAGAGAAGTAGAAAGAATGGCATATATTTTTTTCACATGAGTTTAGGAAAAAGAAAAAAATAGTAGGACAGTAAAATTGTTAATCCTAATTAACTAATCAGTGTGCAAGTATTTTAACACTGGTAGGTCTGTTGTTGTATGTACTGATTAAATAGCAGTAAGGCTTATAGAGACACATTCATAAATGATTTTTCTTTTTAGTTTGCTACAAGGCACAGGCACTTGCTGGAGAAAGGCAAAGAGAGAGAAAAACAGAAATCATTTCCCCAGGTGGGAGATGGCCATGCCACAATCCTTCCTTTTTCATTCCCTTTAAGGTTTCTGGGCATACATGCCAGCATGTTTTCCAAACCATCAGGTCTGTGTCCTGAACCACATAGTCGGCCCTCTGGGAACTAGCAGCCTTAACCACCATGCCACCACCTGGCATTCAGGAAACTGTACTATAAATACATGTTTATGTATATTTTCTTGTGTATTGGAACTTCATGCTTCTTTTAATTTTGTTCATTTTTAATTGTAAGATTTACCTTAGAACTCTCCTTTGTTCTCTTTTGATGTATGAGTATTTAAATATTAAGTGTTCATATAATTAAATGAAGTTTCTTTTTCTTGATTACAAATAGAGCATAAAACTAAAATATTACCAAAAGAATTAAAATTAACATAGGTGAATGCCTAAAATTTTATCCTTCCCTCTCCTTAAGTAAACACTGTCAGTGGTTTGACATATAACTGAATATTTTGTTCACATAGCAAACAATGTAATTGTTTAATTTACAAATCTAAGTCATAAAATACATATTGTGTCATTTTTGTTTTACACATAAGAATGTATCTTGCACATTTTTGTTTTACACATAAGAATGTATCTTGCACATCTGTTCTATTATTTTATAAGGAGTTACCTCATTGATCAATAGGGACACAATGAGACTACACAGAGAGACCTACCATACCAGTCATGTTATATGTGTATACATATATTTTAAAGATTTGTTTGTTTGTTTGTTTTGATTTTCTAGCCACTAGGCCAGGACTCAAACAGCAGTCCGCCATGTGGGAATCTACTGCCTTAACTACCATGCAACCAGCTAGCCCGCTATGCTATACTTTTAAACACTGTCTTTCAGCTACATAATCTTCCATAAAAATAATGTGGTACAATTTATTTAACCATTCCCCAGTGATTAAAATTTGAATTTTTATTTCCACTTTCTAAAGGGAGTCCCTGGAGTTGGAAAAGAGCAAGCATTGAAACTTATACAGATTTTGAAAGGGCAAAGTTTACTTCAGAGGTAACTAAAAAGTATTTTTTGTGTGGATTCTTATTCTTGTTGGCCTTAATAGTTAATATTACAAAAACGTTATGCTTTGTAAAGCTGGGTTTTATATTTTTAAACTGATTTATATTTTCATTTAAAATAATTTATATTTTTTATTATAAAATTCTTCAAAAAAAGAACAAGTATATTCTAAGCCAAACTGTATTTTTCAAAATGTATTATTGGGACCAACAGATGGCGTAACAGTTACATTGCTGGACTCCACGTAGTTGCCTGGGGGTCTGGTGACTTAAAACTCAGGCTGGGTGTGTGTGTGTCCATACCCAAAATCCTGAGAGGAGAATAGAAGAAAAGGAATTGCAGTGTGGCCACCCGCCTTGGGCGGGGGGAGGGGGGGGGGGTTTGTGTCTCTCCAGTGAGTATACACACCCTATAGCAAAAATGTCTCTGAAACAAATAAATAAATAAATGTATTATTGGGGCCAGGAGGTGATGTGGTAGTTAAAATGCTAGAGTCCAGCGTGGCTAACTGCAGTTCAAGTCGCAGACCTGGAGGCTGCTTTTTCACTTTCCCTCTCTGTCTCCCTCTGGCAAGGACACGTACTCAATAGCAAATTTAAAAAATAATAATGATAATAATAAATAAAATTAGGAGCAAGCAGGTAGAGTGGTAGTTGGAGTGCTGCACTCGCACATGGCCAACTACATTTAAGTCCTCTACCTGGTGGCTTGCTTTCCCACTTTCTTTCTCTTTCTCTCTTTTTCTGTCTGATGAGTACCTATGCCCTATGACAAATTAAAAAATAATAAGAACAAATAAGTGAAATTTTTCTTTTAAAATAAAGTAGGATATTTTATTAGCGCAATAAACACAATTAATATGATGTCAAATGCATGTATTATAACTATGGACATTTTGCCACAGGCTATTTTAGGTCATTTTATCAGCATATAAAGATAAATACAACGTTAAAATAATTACGTATGGGGGCCAGCAGGAGACGCAGTGGTTAAGGGCACTGGACACCCACATGGCCAACTATGATTCAAGTCCCAGACCTGGCGGCTATAGGGCACGTGCACTCACCAGAAAGATAGAGACAGACAGAAAGTAAGAAATCACCACTCAGGGGATAGGTTTTTATTAGAATTTTAACTTCTGGGGGACAAGCAGATGGCATGATGGTTATGTTACTGGATTCCCATATGGCCAACCACTGTTCGAGCCCCAGACCCAGAGGCCTGAAACTCAGGCTGGACATGTGTGCATACATGCCCAAAATCTCGAGGAAAATGGAGAAGGGATTGCAGTTTGACCATCCACCCTTGGGCTAATTTCTCGCTTTCTGTCTCTCTGGGGAGTGCATATGCCCTTAAAAAAAAATTAACTTATTGGGACCAGCAGTTAGCGTAATGACTATGTCGCTGGACTCCCACATAGTCAACCGCGGTTCACATCCCAGACCCGGTGGCTTAAAACTCATGCTGGGCACGTGTGCCTGCATGCCCAAGATCCCTAGAGGAGAATCGAGGAGAAGGGATTGCGGCGTGGCCATCCTCCCAGGGGTGATTTCTCGCTTTCTGTCTGCCTGGCAAGCGCACACGCCCTGTAGCAAAAACCTCTCCAAAAAAAAATAATGTATATGAATAGAGGAAAATAATTCCAAATACCTGATGATTCTTTTGGTAGTTTTATGTTAACCTAGAACTTTAGCCAGAAATGAAATCAGCTTTCCTTTGGTAGAAATATACATTTTTCAGGGGCCAGCAGGTGGCATGGTGGTTAAGGGCACTGGACTCCCATATGGTTGAGAGTAGTTCAAGTCACGGACCTGGCGGCTTGCTTTCTCACTTTCTCTCTTTCTCTTTCTGCCTGTCTCTAAATAAATAAAGGTAAACAATTCTTGAAAAAAAAGAAATATACATTTTTCTTTTTTCCCTTTTTTTTCCTAGGTTTTTGCCTTGGGGCAAGTACACTCACCAGAGAGACACAGAGAAAGCAAAAGTGATTAAACAGATAATATTGTTTTGCTATTTACATAGGAGACTAAGAAATTATTATTTTAAATTAATCTAGCTTTTTTAAATATATTTTTTACCCAGCTTAATGATTTATTTAGCTTTATACCTTACTCTTTGCTCCTATTTCTGATAGAGAAAAATGTTTATGTACATGATTCTCTTTGCCTTATACTCCAGCACACAGAGAAGAGATAGAAGACACATATACAAATCATTGTCCCCACATATTGCTCCCTAAGTTTAAGCTTCTTTTAAAAATGCTGAATAAATATGCATGTTAATGAGATATATATGATTATATATTATTCATACATACACTCACACACACACACACACACACACACACACATTTATCTAGTAATCTAGATACTTAGATACATATACATACTCTGCCTTCTTGTAATTCTGCTCTGTGGCTATGTTGAAAACTTGGAACTGCAGCCAGCAGGTGGTATGGTGGTGGGGCATTGGACTTATGCATATACATGGCCAACCATGGTTTAAGTCTCAGACCTGGTGGCTTGTTTTCTCTCTCTCTCTTTCTCTCTCTCTCTCTCTCTCTCACTCACTCACTCTCTCCCTCTCTCTCTGCCTCTCTATGGTGAGTGTGTTTACCCTATGGCTAATTGAAAAATAATAATAATGAGAAAATAGTCCAAAAAATGAGAATAACATATGAGAAATACTAGATACCATTAAACATCCAAACATCCAGCTAATCAGAATCCCAGAAGGTGAAGAGACTAATAAGGGCATTGATCATTTATTCCATGAAATCCTAGAAGAAAACTTTCCAAACCTAGAGAGGCATTCAAAGATCTACATCCAAGAAATACAAAGAACCCCAAATAGAATCAACCCAAGAAGATCTTCTCCAAGACACATTATAGCCAGTTGACCAAAACCACAGACAAAGACAAGATACTCAGACTGGCAAGAGAGAAATGACAGGTTAACTACAAAGGATATCCCATCAGCTAACAGCGGACCTCTCATCGGAAACAATGCAAGCAAGGAAAAAATGGAAAAATATATTCAAAGTGTTGAGTGAAAAATAATTTCAACCAAGAACACTATGCCCGGTAAGATTATCCTTCATATGGGAAGAGAAGAGAAGAACATTCTCAGATACACAAAGCCTGAAAGAATTTACCAACACCAGACCAGTTCTCCAAGAAGTTCTGAAGGGAGTCCTCTATCAGGAAAACTAAAGTCAGACACACAGAAATAAGAGTTTAAAAACATCTTAAAAAAAGGGCCAGCTTAATGGTAGGGACAAGTCCAGAGTTGAATATTATCTTCCAGAATTTAAACGGAAAGCTTGGACCACAACAGAAGTTAGATTAAGTACATGATACTGAGCTGATGAAATAGAATTTTGTGACTTTTGACTAAAATAATACTAATCTTTTTCTGTGCTTTGTACTCCAGAGATAAGGATTTTGTCTTCTCTTGATTGTCGGCAGATCTATTTACCTACTATTTGAACAGAATCCTAATCTGTTTCCTGGCTTGAAGTCTTAAGCAAAGTTTTCTTAACATTTTTTTATTTTCATTTATTAAAACTAAAACTGCCTTTCTTGAAATTAAAAAAAAAAAATTTAAGTACCTACTTAATGACCACAGTAAACTATATAGCCTCAACTAAGTGCTTTTCTATAGTATATTCAGTCTCACAGTTTCATGCCTAAAGTCAAACATTTGTTCACAGATAGCTGAAATTGATATTGAAAATAGATCAATTAAGATATTTTTGTTAACCAATAAAATGTGGGGGGAGAAACAAGGAATGGGAAGCAACTGCAGATACCAGAGATGGTGTGGGAGGAGGGTGGGAAATGGCAGAGGGTGAGAAATGGGGGGGAGGGGATCTATGTTTATGTGTGTGTATGTGTATTAAACAAATGGAAAATTTGTTGATAAACATGTATGACTAAGCCACTATACAGCATATTCTGGATGGGAAACTTCATTTTATATGCTGTGATGATGTTCAGTGAGTGGATATAGAATAAATAAATTCATAAAAAAAGAAAAAGAATAATAATGATGATAAATACAATTAAATAATATTTTTTAAAAACTTGTAACTGATAGTTTTCCCAGGTTAGTCTGACAACTTTGCCTACCACTGAACGGAGCCTTATTAGGTAAGTGAAAGGGAATAGAATAACCTGATCTTGGAGAGCATGACATTTCTGTGACCTTTTTTTTTTTTTCTTTTTTTTAAAAAAAAATATCTATTAAAGGTTTGAGCAGTGGAAAGAAAACTCTTCTTACTCTATTCCACAACC
>NW_006159501.1:1206796-1213169 GCF_000334495.1 Tupaia belangeri chinensis | reverse complement strand
ACTCTAAATGTTTATTGAATAAAACAGTATGATATAAGTGATAAATATAGGAAAGTACAGTTTCAAACTATACCAAATCACATCTCAAAATTATATTTCCAATGTAGAAACCCTTTTTTTTTCTTTTTTTGAGAGGTTTTTGCTATAGGGCACGTGCGCTCGCCAGACAGAGAGAGACAATGAGATAGAAAATCACGTCCCGGGGGGATGGCCACACCACAATCCCTTCTCCTCCATTCTCCTCTCGGGATCTTGGGCACGCATGCACACGCGCCCGGCGTGAGTTTTAAGCCTCCGGGTCCAGGACTCGAACCGCGGTCGACTATGTGGGAGCCCAGCGACATAGCCATTACGCTAACTGCTGGTCCCAGTAGAAACCCATTTTAAGGAAAATATACTATGCTGATATATCTTAGGGGAAAATGGAACTGAGCGACATAGCCTTTTTTTCTTTTTTTTTTTTCTTTTTTTTTTTTTAGGTTTTTGCCATAAAGCACATGTGCTGGCCCTATAGAAAAAATGAGAGATCACACACACATGCACATACACACCCAGAGAGACAACTACTCCGCAAACCCTTCTCCTCCATTCTCCTCTTAGGATTTAGGGCACTCATGCACACATGCCCAGAGTAACTTTCAGGCCACTAGGTCTGGGACTTAAACTCTGGTCAGCCATGTAAGAATCTAGCACCTTAACCACTATGCCACTGGCCTCAATCATTTGCTTTTAGATTGTTGATTTATATTTATATACTTAAATGATTTTTCATTGCCTTATAATGTGTTTTTTAGTGTGTGTGGATATAAGACTTAAAGCTAATTTTGTTTTGTTTTGTTTTTTTAAGAAAAACGTTTTGCTATATGGTGCATTCACTCTTAGGAAAGACAGAGAGAGAGAGACATAGAAATCAAATCCCCAGTTGTGATGGCCATGCCACAATCCCCCCTCCTCCATTCTCTTGGGATTTTGGGCACACATGCACATGCGCCCAGTGTGAGTTTAAGCCTCCAGGTCTTGACTCAAACCACTGTCGACTATGTGAAAGTCCAGCAGTGTAACCATTACGCACCTGCTGGTCCCAAAGCTAATTTCTAATACCTTTTCATTATTATTGAAAATAACTTTGGGCCAGCCCACAGCATATAGATTAAGGTAGCTGGATTCCACATGGCTAACTTTGTGATTCAGTTCAGGACCTAGTGGTTTGAAAAACATACCAAGTGTTTGTACATGCCCTAAATCCTGAAAGGTGGGAGAAATGGAGGAGAAATTAAGACATGGCCATTCTCCATGGGGGATGATTTTTTGGTTTCTTTCTCCCAGAAGTAATCAGGAGATAATATTTGCTCATCTTTTTTTGGTTTTGCCATAGGGTAAATGTGCTCACCAGAAACAGACAGGGAGGGATAAAGAAAGAGAAATCATCCACTGGAAAGATGGCATATCTCAATCCCTTCTTTATTTTCCTCTTGCTATTTGGGCATGCACACACATGCACCCAGTGTTTTTTGTTTTTTTGGTTTTTTGTTTTTTTTTTTTTTTGGAGAGGTTTTTGCTATAGGGGATGCGTGCTCGCCAGACAGAAAGGGAGAGACAGAAAGCGAGAAATCACCCTCCAGAGGATGGTCAAGGCACAATCCCTTCTCCTCCATTCTCCTCTCGGGATCTTGGGCACGCACGCACATGCGCCCGGTGTGAGTTTTAAGCCTCCAGGTCCAGGACACGAACTGCGGTCGACTAAGTGGGAGTCCAGCGACAGAGCCATTACGCTAACTGCTGGTTCCCCACCCAGTGTGTTTCTAAAGCCGTCAGGTCTAGGATTCAAACCGTGCAGTGAGCCATGTGTGTTCTAGCCACCTTAACCACCATACCACTGGCTGGCCCTATGTTAGCTTGTCTTTTAAAAGAAATTTTCTTTACTTGTCTTAATATGCTTTCATTAATGTTAAATTGTAAATGAAGTCATGGAAGAGAGTTAATTTTTATTTTTAATAATTATTTTTTACTTTGGCAGAGACAGAAAGAGAAAGAAAGGGAGAGTCAGAAAGCAAGCCTCTAGGTCCAGAACTCAAACCTCTGTCAGCCACGTGGAAGTCCAGAACCTTAACTGCCAAGCCACCTACCAACCCCGAAAATTAATGTATCAAAAGTAATCACACTTTTCTTTTAGGGAGAACTAAAGCCTCACACTCAGGTCTGCAGTGTTAATTTGTTTGTGTTCCAAGCATGGTTTAAAAATAACAATACAGGGGCCAGCAGGTGGCGTGGTGGTTAAGGTCCCTGGACGCCCACATAGCTAAGTGTTGTTCCAGTTCCAGACCTGGCAGCTTGCTTTCTCGTTTTCCCTCTCTCTCTCACTCTGTCCCTCTCTGGTCAAGTAAAAATAAATAAAAATAAATAAAATAATTGTTTTAAAAAAATAACAAGTACATATAACTAAGGCAAAATGACAACCAAAGCAATTCTCTTTTTTTTTTTTAATTTGGTAATTTTTTATTTACATTGTTGTACATCTTTGTGGGGTGTAATATGGATTTTCAAGGCATGCATGCAGTGCATGATAATCAAAGGTTGATACCATTTTCATCATCTTCAACAAATACTACCACATTATGATGTATACCATTAATTTTTGTTCTACTTCTTTCCTTCCTTCCTTCCTTCTTTTCTCTCCTTTCCTCTTTTTCTTTCTTTCTTTCTCTTCCTTAGTTCTGCTTATTAATATTGTTACAATGGGAGGCTGGCAGTGGCATGGTGGTTAAGGTTCTAGACTCCCACATGACTGAGCACAGTTTGAGTCCCAGACCTGGCAGCTTACTTTCTCATTTTCTCTTTCTCTATCTCTTTGTCTCTCTCTGGTCAAATTAATATAAATTAATATATGCACACATAGTTATAATGGGGCAAGCAGGTGGCATGGTAGTCAAGGCCCTAGATTCCCACATGGCTGACTACACTCTGAGTCCTGGATCTGGCGTCTTGAAAATCACACTGGGCATGTGTGTATGCATGCCCACAATCCAAAAAGAAGAGATTTCGGCGAGGCCATCCCTCCCTTGGTGGGGATGATTTTTTACTTTCTCTCTGTCTGTCCTCAGAGAGTGCATGTGCCCTATTGCAAAAACCTAAAATAAATTTTTTTTAATGCTATTCCAATGTCAGTTAAGGTTCAACAGCTGAGTTTGGATGGGTACATTCAAACCATAGCAGATAATTGAACAGTCTAGTAGCTTAGTCTCAGAATCAGTGAAGTCATTCCTTTTGCTTACCTGTGGATTAAACTACATTCTAAATGTATATTAACTTAAAGCCAGACCAGATGAATAGTTCAAAAGAACCTATCTTGTTTTTTGTACAAGCTCATTTGAAAGGTGATATATTCCTTCCCAAATTTTTTTTCTAGTTCTTCTTAATTTTTTTGTTATATTATTTTAGTATACTTATTAAATAAACCATTTTATGAATTTTCTATCAAGTAAATCATTTTTGCTGTTAATTATATCTTTTCTTGCATGTAACTACCATATGAATGAACTCGAAAGTTATCCATTGATAATTGTAAATACAGAATTTCAAGTTATAAATGAATTCCTCCAGATAATAGTTTTATTAAAAAGAAAAAAGTATTATGTGCTAGTATAACTAAAGATATACTTTATTATAAAAATTACTATGATATCTATTAGTCTGTTTAACCTAAGGGTTTTTTGTACCTTTTTAGGTGTTACTAATTTTTTGGAAAAATTGGGTAAGGACAAAAATATATATATAGATAATTGTAAAAAGCAGTGAAAAACTTATTTCTTTGTGTCTCCATAAAGGTTCACCTAAGGATCATGAACAAAATGGCTGTAAATTGTGTAAAAGTGATAGGTATTGTGAGCCACATGATTATGAATACCACTGTCCTTGTGAGTGGCACCGCACAGAACATGATAGGCAACTGAATGGCTTAGAGAACAGCATTAAGAAGTAAGTTTTTGTTATGACTCATTTTCTTCTGGTGTGACCTATATATAGACACATACCTGTCCTTGAGTTATCTCTACATAATATTCACCCATATGTCTTGATTAGTCACATATTTCACAAAATTGTTTTCTTAATTCTCTTCAAAAATTGGGCTATCTCAGAAGATAGTAATTTCACAGTTATTCAGAAAGAGGCTTGGAGGCTGATATACTATTCGTGGACATTTTTCATTAAAGTGGAGGAGATTAGAGGAGATGATTTCAGAGTCTGTCTAAATTGCACAATCATAGTAATGACATGTGTGAAATTTATTTTCAGAAAAGCTTGCAGTTGTGAAGGATTCCCATTCCATGAGGTAATAGCCAATAATCAACTGTGCATTTATTCTAGAAATATTTTAGAAGTTTTGAAGACCCAGTTCTTATCATGCCCTCTCCCTTTCCTTTTACTTTTTTGCTAGGTTATTGAAGAATTTCTTTCGAGCAAGGATAAATTGGGGAAGATAATCAGGTACCAAAGACCTGATTTATTACTGTTTCAGGTATCCAAAAATAAACTTACTTAATACTGTGAAGTCAGATACTGAAAAGTTAGGGAATGATACTCATTTTGATCTGAGAGGAGGTTTAAAAATTAAAATGAGGGGAAGAGGCAGCAGGTGGCATGTAGTTTAAGGCTCTGAATCCCATATGGCTGAATATGCAGTTCAAATTCTGGACTCAGTGGCTTGAGAACACATTGGGCCAGAGTATATACGTGCTCAAAATCTCAAGAGAAGGATGGAAGAGAAGGGATTGCTGCATGGCCATCTCCCTAAATTTATTTTCAGAAAAGCTTGCAGTTGTGAAGGATTCCCATTCCATGAGGTAATAGCCAATAATCAACTGTGCATTTATTCTAGAAATATTTTAGAAGTTTTGAAGACCCAGTTCTTATCATGCCCTCTCCCTTTCCTTTTACTTTTTTGCTAGGTTATTGAAGAATTTCTTTCGAGCAAGGATAAATTGGGGAAGATAATCAGGTACCAAAGACCTGATTTATTACTGTTTCAGGTATCCAAAAATAAACTTACTTAATACTGTGAAGTCAGATACTGAAAAGTTAGGGAATGATACTCATTTTGATCTGAGAGGAGGTTTAAAAATTAAAATGAGGGGAAGAGGCAGCAGGTGGCATGTAGTTTAAGGCTCTGAATCCCATATGGCTGAATATGCAGTTCAAATTCTGGACTCAGTGGCTTGAGAACACATTGGGCCAGAGTATATACGTGCTCAAAATCTCAAGAGAAGGATGGAAGAGAAGGGATTGCTGCATGGCCATCTCCCTTGGGTAGTGATTTCTCTCTTTCTCTGTCTTTCACATACACCCTATAGCAAAAACTAAACAAGTAGATGGCATGGCAGTTAAGGTGCTGGACACTCTCACATGGCCGACCACAGTTTGACTCAGTTTGACTCCTGGACCTAGTGACTTGCTTTCTCACTTTCTCTCACTCTCTCTCTCTCTCTCTTTCTCTCTCTCTCTCTGTATGTGTGTGTGTGTGTGTATGTATCTGTTCAAATAAAAATACAAAAACAGGAATAAAAAAATAAAATAAAAAAAAAAAAAACTTAAAAAAAAAAAAAAAAAACTAAACAAATTGAACAGGGGCCAGCTAGTGGTGTAGTGCCAAAATGCTCTGCAAGGCAGACCACATAGGAAGGTTGCCAGTTCATGTCCAGAGACCTCTGAGTACACTAGACATACATTGTGGCCATGATCTAGGCTGGCAGAGACTGGGGGTGGATCCCCATGCAAGACCCCGTCCATGAGCTTTTCTTATTCTGTCTCTCTTATTCATGGAATTAATAAACAAAGTTTCTAAACTGACAGCTTTACTGCCCATATATTCTTCAGTATTTATTTCTAATATTCAGTCCTTTATCACAGACCAGAGAACAAACCACAGTTCTTAAGAGAAGCATTCCCCAACCTTCCCAGCAGCAGGGACCAGCCTCATAGATCATGAAAGACACTCCCCATTCTGGGTTGGTCCTAGAATATCCCAAGCGTTACCACATCCACTGTCACCCCACTTCCATTGGAGAAGAAGTTGCAGCATGGCCATCTCTTCCCAGGAGAGGTGATTTTTCACCTTCTTCCCCTCTCTCCCCAACCCTGTCTCTGTCGAGCACACACCCCTAATAGCAAAACAAACAAACAAAGAAAATAGGAATAGCATTACTTAATCTCATCAAGTCTCCAGCGGACCAAATGAGATTTGTATTAACTTTTTTTTTTTGGAGAGGTTTTTGCTGTAGGGCACGTGTGCTCGCCAGACAGAGAGAGACAGAGAGACAGAAAGCGAGAAATCACCCCCCGGGGGGATGGCCACACCGCAATCCCTTCTCCTCCATTC
>NW_006159501.1:1193952-1206720 GCF_000334495.1 Tupaia belangeri chinensis | reverse complement strand
TGTTCTCTGGTCTGTGATAAAGGACTGAATATTAGAAATAAATACTGAAGAATATATGGGCAGTAAAGCTGTCAGTTTAGAAACTTTGTTTATTAATTCCATGAATAAGAGAGACAGAATAAGAAAGAGAGCTCATGGACAGGGTCTTGCATGGTGATCCACCCCCAGTCTCTGCCAGCCTTTTTAACTTTTTTTATTGAGATCTTTCCTTTAGGGTGTGTGTGCTCACCAGAGAATAAGACAAAAAGTGAGAAATCCCTCCTGCGTGGGGGAAGATGGCCACGCTGCAATCTTTTTTCCTCTATTCCTCTTGGGATCTTGGGCACGCATGTTTCAAATGCCAGGTTCAAGATTCAAATCATAGTCATCCATGTGAGAGTCCAGCACCTTAACCTATATGCCTAGGATTATATTAACTGAGTATAGTATCTAGAGGCACAGAGTATCTCAATAAATTGTTGTTTAGCTCTACTAACAACCATATCAATAATATGAGCCAAGGGACCAGCAGTTAGCATAATGGCTATGTCACTGGACTCCCATGTAGTCAACCACAGTTCGAGTTCCAGACCTAGTGGCTTAAACTCATGCAGGGCGTGTGTGTGTGTGCCCAAGATCCCGAGAGGAGAATGGAGAAGGGATTGCAGCGTGGCCATACCCCCTGGGGGGTGATTTCTCGCTTTCTGTCTCTCTGTCTCTCTCTTTCTGGGGAGTACATGCGCCCTATAGCAAAAAAATCCTCTCCAATAATAACATTAATAATAATAATATGAGCCAACATTTATTGGACATTTAAAACTTAGTATTTATCACATTGCATGTAATCTCACTTAATCTTCATAACCTGTAGCCTGGGTTACATTATCTCCATTTCACAGATCTTAAAACTGAGGCTTAAGTCCAGCAGATGGCGTAATGGTTACATTGCTGGACTCCCACAGTTCAAGTCCCAAACCCAGAGCCTTCAAACTCAGGCCAGGCACATGTACATGCATGCCCAAAATCCTGAGAGAAGAATGAAGGAAAGGGGATTACAGTGTAACCATCCCCCCAGGAGGTGGAGAGGGATCTCATTTTCTGTCTCTCTGTCTCTCTTGTGTGTCTCTGGCAAGTACCCATGCCCTATAGCAAAAAATCTCTCTTAAAAAAATTAAAAAACTGACGGTAAGAGAGGATAAGTAGCTTACCCAGTGTCTAGGAAATATACTGGCATTCAAACTGAGAAACTTTATACTTCATAATTCTGCAATACTGATTCCTTAATCAGCGTGTTTTTTTCTGGCATTTTCTCATTGATACTACTTTAATGTTAATTCTCAAGGAAAAACTATAACCTGAAGGTATTTATCTCAAAGCAATAAAATCTTATTTTTATTATATTTGCAGAGATTTACTCTTGAAAAAATGGAGTGGCCCAATCATTATGCATGTGAGAAATTGTTGGTGCTTTTGACTCGCTATGACATGATAGAAAGAAAGCTTGGTAGAAAGAACTCCAATCAACTACAGCCAGTTCGGTACTGCAACTTAACTATGTTATGAAAACTTCGTATTTTCATTTAAATATGTTATGTCTCTAATATATTTTTAGTATCTCTAGTAGTAGGTTATATAGCTTTTAGTTGTATAAAGATGGAAGAAAACCATACTGAAATATTATTAAAAGATTATTGAGGGCATGGGAACCAGCAGTTAGCGTAATGGCTATGTCACTGGACTCCCACGTAGTCGACCGCGGTTCGTGTCCCGACCCGGTGGCTTAAAACTCATGCCGGGCGCGTGTGCGTGCATGCCCAGGATCCCGAGAGGAGAATGGAGGAGAAGGGATTGCGGCGTGACCATCCCCCCTGGGGGGTGATTTCTCGCTTTCTGTCTCTATGTCTCTCTCTGTCTGTCTGGCGAGCGCACGCGCCCTACAGTGAAAATCTCTCAAAAAAAAAAGATTATTGAGGGCTTCAAGTTAAGATAATATAGTAAGTTCATGCTAGACATACTTTTTGACTTCAAACACATGCTAATAATAGTTTATAAAAAAGGAATTAATATAGGGACCAGCAGTTGACGTAATGGCTGTGTCGCTGGACTCCCATGTAGTCAACCGTGGTTCGAGACCTGGACCCGGTGGCTTAAATTTAGGCCGGTTGCTTGTGCATGCGTGCCCAAGATCCCAAGAGGAGAATGGAGGAGAAGGAATTGCAGCATGGCCATCTCCCCTCCGGGGGTGATTTCTCACTTTCTGTCTCTCTCTGTCTGGTGAGCACACATGCCCTATAGCGAAAACCTCTCAAAAAAAGGAATTAATATAATGAGATACAGCCAAGTTAACTAAGTATTTCAGTGGACCAGAAAAGGCACAAAAGTGTAAAGTGAATGGGGCAGGTGGCACCGAAATTCATTTTACAGAACCCTGAGTCAAGGAGCAGCAACATCATCTGGGGTATAAGTCCTTGCAGGGTAAAAGAAAAGGAACTGAAAATACAAGACACAGAAGGAGTCAGACTTATTTATTAAAACCGAGTAGCAACGTTGGAATTCCTCTGTTTTTATAAGAAGGTTAGAAGCTGACCTGGATGATAAAAAAATAACCAAATACTGTTGTGAGCCCAGAAAGCTTCCTGGAAATTAGTCAGAAATAACTGGAGAAATAGAAGTAAGGACAAAATGAAATATGGAAGTATAGAAGAAAAGGCATAAAACAGTAGATGGTTGTGAGTTGGTAAGGTGCTGGACTCCCACATGGCTTCTACGAGGCCAACCATATAGTTCGATTTTTAGAACTGGTTGCTGGCTTTCTCTCTCTCTCTCTTTGGTGAGCACACATGCCCTATATTAAATTGAAAAAAAATAATAATAGAATTAAATAAGTTTTAAAAAATGAAAAGGAATTTTCCCCCCAAAAAAGAAAGTAATTACTAGAAGTATAATCTTTTTCTGTGTGGGGAAGATTTTTGCTATAGGGCGTAGGCACCGGAGAGACAGAGAGATGGAAATTAAATAAATTTTTTTAAATAATAAAATTAAATAACTACTCATGCAGTTAAACCTCATTAGGTGAATTGTTTTTCAGAATTGTTAAGACACGAATCAGAAATGGAGTTCATTGCTTTGAAATAGAATGGGAAAAGCCTGGTATGTATACACTTTAACAAAATGTTTAATTTACAATTCCTGCCTATATAAGAATAGTAAAGATCATTCATATTTATATATTTACATAGTGTGTGTATGTGTGTGTGTGTCTATGTGTGTGTGTATATATATATTTTTTTTTTCTTTTTACCAGAGAGGGACAGGGTGAGAGAGAGAGAAAGAAGCAAAGTGAGAAAGCAAGCCGCCAGATCGAGTACTTGAACTGCAGTTGGGCATGTGGGAGTCCAGTGTCCTTAACTACCATACCACCTGCTGGCCCCCATATTGTGTATATTTTTTATATATGTATATACAAAACACATGCTGTCTGTGTTAGTCACAAAGTTATAATAAATATTTTGAAAGTTATCTTTAAAATTCAGTTTTTTGAAATTTGAAGTTGTTTATTAACTGTCAAGAACTATGAAGTATTAGCAAAATTTTTTGATATGTGAAGTAGATGTTTGTCAGGGCTGGCAGGTGGCACGGTGGTTGAGGGCCCTGGACTCCCCATGACCAACTGTGATTTGAGTCCTGGACCTGGTTGTTTGCTTCTCACTTTCCCTCTCTCTTTCTCTCACACTCTGTTCCTTTCTGGTCAAGTTAAGATAGATAGATAGACAGACAGATAGATAGATAGAGTTAAATAAAATAATTCTTAAAAAATGTAAATGTTTGTGGGAAAAAGTAAAAAAAAAATTAAAAATAAAGAAGTAACCTATCACATCCGTCATGGATTAGTTTCATCATTTACCTGTGTTATTTTAAGTAGGTGTTTTTATTTTTTGGAGAGATTTTTGCTATAGGGCACGTGCGCTTGCCAGACAGAGAGAGACAGAAAGCGAGAAATCACCCCCCAGGGGGGATGGTCACGCCACAGTCCCTTCTCCTCCATTCTCCTCTCGGGATCTTGGGCACGCACGCACACGCGCCCAGCGTGAGTTTTAAGCCACTGGGTCCAGGATGCGAACCACTGTCGACTATGTGGGAGTCCAGTGACATAGCCATTACGCTAACTGCTGGTTCCCAGTAGATTTTGACTAATCGTAAAAAAGGGGTTTTTTTAAAGAATTATTTTATTTTATTTATTTTTCTTTTTTTAATTTGCTACAGGGTATATGCACCTACCAGAGAGAAAGAGAAGAAATAAAAAAGGCAAGCCGCCTTTTCATTGTGGTGAAACTGTGGTCATCCATATGGGAGTCCAGTGCCTTAATCCCCATACCCACCTGCTGGCCCTGAAATATGACATTCTTTCAAGTGATTTTACTTCACTGTCATAATTTGACATTTATTTGATAATAGTTAATGAAATAATACCAAAGTAGTTTTGATTTACTTTTATCAAGAAAACACTTATATAAATGGTCTGGTCGGGACCAGCAGGTGGTATGGTGATTGAGATGCTGGACATTCCCACATGGCTGACCACAGTTCAAGTCCTGGATCTGGTGGCTTGCTTTACCACTTTCTGTCTCTGTCTCTCCCTGCCTATCTCTCCCTGGTCAAATTAAAAAATAAATAAATGAATAAATAAAATTTAATAAATAATTGGGTTTTTTTTTTAAATAAAAAAAGGTCTGGTCTTTGGAATTTGTATATAGCTGTATATAAATAAATTGAGGTGGCTGAATAGTGCCTGGGTACTCTTCTCTCTCTTTTCTATGCTTAGTTCTCATGAGAATTCATAATTATCAGGTTATTATTCTGTGTGTATGTGGTGTGTGTGTACATGGATTATTTTTGTCATTTTAAGCAAGGTCTCACTTTATTACTGTCCTCATACTTCATCTTCCTGAGTAGTTAAGACCACAGGGATAAAGCACCAGTCCAACTTTTTTTTTAAGAATTATTTATGTGCTGGCAGGTAGCATGGTTGTTTGTGTGTTGGACTCCCACTTGACTGACCATAGTTCAAGTCCTGGATGTGGCTGCTTGCTTTCTCCCTCTCCCTCTCTCTCTCACCCTCTGGTCAAATTAAAAAATAATAATAATAAGTAAAAAATACATCTAAAAATAGAATTTTATTTTACTATTATTATTTTTTTAAATTTGCTGTAGATCCTTGAGAAGCAAGCTGCCAGTTCCAAGACTTGAACCATGGACGGCCATGTGGGAATCTAGTGCCTTAACCATCATGCCACCTGCTGGCTCCCCATGTCCAGCTCTCTCAGATAGGATATCAGTATTGTTGTTCATACCAGCTTTGACCTCAGAATCCTCCTGATGCAACCTCCCCCAAATCACTCAGATCACAGACATGGGCCAATGCATTCAGCCTTCAGGTTAGATGGGAAATTAGACCTGGGCCTCCAACGTGGTCCCACCTATGGAGCACATCTTAGCATGCACCACCATGACTGGGCTAACTCTCACTTAGGCTACAAAGATATGGTGAACTTACATTTAGTGTCCAAATTGGAGGCAAGTGAAATACAGATCATTTAAAATAGAAATAATCCTGGGGGTTGGCAGGTTGCATGGTGGTTAAGGGTGTTAGACTCCCAAATGACCAACCACAGCTTGAGTCTCAGACCTAACGTTCCCCCTCCCTCTCTCTCTCTCTCTCTCTCTCTCTCTCTCTCTCTCTCTCTCTTCCCCCCCACCTCCCTCCCTCCCTCCCTCTCCTCTCTTTCTCCCTCTTTTTGTCTCTCCCTCTCTGGTCAAATTTTAAATAAGTACATACATACATACATAAATACATTTAAAAAAAAAGAATCCCAAGTTAATTTCTATTTGCCTTTGAAATTAGACTGTGATTATATTTGAGTAAGAGTAGATTTGTTTAATGAAAGTTTAAACTGTAGGTAACTTTAAATAATGAAAGCAAAAGGAATTAAATGAATCATTATAAGCAATTAAAAAAAGAAACCTAAAGAACTTTGAAAACTATCTAAGAACAGTTTCTGAACTATAATGTTTCAAGAATGAAAATTATTTTAACCCAGTTTGGGAGTGCATTTCTCCTCTCAACATCTGAGTATTGGGTACCCACTCACTCATCTTTATGGGCGCTATCCCTTAAAAGAAAAAATGTACCCCAGGCTAGTTTAAGTAAAAGACACTTTTAAGATTGGGCAAACCAGTGCTGTGGTGATTAATGCAGCTGGATCCCACATGGCTGACTGCGGTTTGGGTCCCAGACCTGGTGGCTTGAAAAACACACTGGACACATATGTGTGCATGCTGTGCATGCCCAGAGTGCTGAGAGGAAAATGGACGAGAAGAGATTGCTGCATGTCCACCTTTCCAGGGGGTTATTTTTCTCTCTGTCTTCTGACAAGCATGCATGCCCTGTAGAAAACTTCCAAAAACTTAAAAATCAACTCTGTTTCCTTTGTTTCTGCTTTAAACTTATTAATATTTTCATTATAATTTGGCTTCTCATACTCTTTTGCCCTCATATGAAATAAACACAAGAATCTAGTCTACTATTTATATATCGTACTATAAGTTTACATATAAACATTCTCATTTTCTTTGTCAGCCTCTTATGAATCCATTAAGACTGAGCATATGGGGCCAGCAGATAGTATGGTGGTTAGGGTTCTGGACTCCCACATAGGTGACCGTGGTTTGAGTCCCAGACCTAGTGACTTACTTTCTCACTTTCATTTTCTCCTCTGTCTCTGATATGCATATGTGCACTATAGCAAATTTAAAATAATAACAATAACTCAATGAAATAATTCTTTTTTTTTTTCCCTAAGAGAGATTTTTTGCTGTAGGGTATGCGCACTCGCCAGAGAGACAGACAAAAAGTGAGAAATCACCCCCCCTCCCCCAGGGTAAATGGCTATGCCACAATCCCTTCACCTCCACTCTACTCTCAGGATTTTGGACATGTACACACATGGACCCAGCATGAATTTTAAGCCACTGAATCCAGGACTTGAACTGGGGTTGACTACATGGGAGTCCAGCAATGTAACCAATACGCTTTATGCTGGTCCCAAAATAATACTATTTTTCAAAGAATTTTTTATTGAACTTTATTTATTTTATTTATGTATTTATTTATTTTAATTTGACCAGAACGGGATTGTGATTGCAGGGGACTCTTTTAAAATCCTGTCTAGAATTTAAACACTTGCTAAAATAAAATGAACCAACCTTATCTAAACAAAGTTTTCTCTATGCTGCTGCTACTATCTCTGAAACAAGGGAATTTAAAGTTTTAATGTAAAAGGAATCTCTAACTCTTGCCAAATGAAAGAAAACAAATTCTGTACTGGTATCAACAGATTATTTGAATAGAGATAAATAAGGATTTGCAATGAATTAGCCATTTGTGGATGACTTAGTTTACCTGGTAAAGTTTATTACCTAGAAAAGTTAGGAACCAGCCGATGGCCTAATGATTATGTGGCTGGACTCCCATGAGTCAACCACAGTTTGAGTCCCAGACCTGGCATCTTCAAATTCATGCCAGGCACATGTGCTTTTGTGCCTAAAATCTTGAGAGGAGATGGGGAAGAAGGGATTGTGGTGCAACCATCCCCCTGGGGATTGATTTCTTGCTTTCTGTCTCTGTCTCTGGTGAGTGCATGTGCCCTATAGTAAAAATCTCTCTCTAAAAAAAAGAGAGAGAAAGAAAAAGAAAAGTTGAATTATTCAAATCTGTAATTAAGGCTACCTTATTGTTGTTTAATCTTTTAGAACATTATGTTGTAGATGATAAACAATGTGGAGAATTGGGTCTACTAACAGTTGAAGAAGAATCATTATTTGAAGCAGCCTATCCTGAAATTGTTACTGATTACCAAAAACAAAAGTTAGAAATAAAAGGAAAGAAGCAAAAAAGTAAGTATCAGATTTGATGTTTATGCCTCACATGAATGTTACAGAAGAGCCACCTGTTTTATTTGAAATAGTCATGCCTGAATTTTTTGCTGAAAGTTTTATAAAGAGTACAAATTGTACTCTTGCTTCTTTATCTTCACAATCTTTTAAGACTCAAAGGACAGGAATAAACCATTCTGCTCTGTGTCTACAAACTTAATCTCATGTTAATAATAATAGCAATAATTATTGAGCAACTACTGTATAACATACTTTGGGTTATAAATACATTTTATTTCCCAGAACTCAGTGAGAAAAACAACTCGATTATAACACTGCTTCCAAAGAAAAATATAGTATTTCTAGAAATGAACTAAAATTACAAAAGCAAAAACTACTCATATAGAAGATTTTTATAACCAAGTAAAAGAAAAGAAATAGATATTAACTATATTTTTTATTTTTTTTCAGGTACGAAAATTAAATCTGAAGAAAAAACTTTGCCAGAATCAGATAGTGTATTGAATTTTCAGTCATGCACCAACTTAAAACCCATATGTGAAATCTTTCCTAAGCAAAATTCCCAATTAAATTTGGAAATTTCTCCTGAGCCTACATTACCACAGGAATCTAGTTCAGCTTCATTGAATGGCTTACTTCTACCTGAAGATACTCACTGTTTAAATATGCAAGAGCAAATATCTTCTCCAAGACCTTTTGCTATACAGCAAATTACAGCTGTCAGTAACTCTCTAATTTTAGAATCTGGTCAACCCAATACCTCATCCCATAATACATCTGTGATTGCTAATCTACACTTGAGCACCATTGACTGGGAAGGTACTTCTTTTAGTAATTCTCCAGCTCTTGAAAGAAACACTTTCTCTCATGGTTTAAATTCAAAACATGAATCAGAGCTATCAACCATCCCCTATAGCCATGAAAATAACTCAGAACAGTTGTCACATGAATCAGAAAGGTGCACCTCAAACATTACTAAAGTATTGGATTGGAATCTTCAAAGGATTAGTCCTGAAGATCATCTACTTTCTGGCATTACTGATTTATATCTTCAGGATTTGCCTTTAAAAGAACGAATACTTCGAAAATTATCATGTCCTCAAGATAATGTGCAACCAGATGTTGACCTGAAAACTTTGTCCCTACCTAGAGTAAAAGAATCTGGTGTTGCCCGCAATATTTCTGATAGTCCATTACATCTTTCAAAGGATCTTCCAGGAATTTGTTTGCAAAATGAATTCAGAAACTCCAAAGTTCTAAAAGGAGACCAGTTGCTTCAAGAAAACTATAAAGTGAATTTTCCTGTACACTATCCTGTCAGTAAACCAGCAGTAGAAACTTCCAATGTTAGAGTTAGACTAGCAAAAACTACCTTAGATTGTAGTAGAAAAATTGATGTTCAGACAACTCAGAAAATTGTAACGAAGAAGAGTGTTTGCCTTGACAGACATTCCTCTGATGAAGAAAGTGCTCCAGTGTTTGAGAAAGCTAAGTATGCAACTCAGAAAATGAAACACAGTTCTAAGAAGCATAACTCAACCCAATTCAAAGAAAACAACTCAACCAAGTTGAAAAACCCTAAGATACATATCAAAGAAACCGAACAGTGTGCTAAGTCTTATAAGACACCTGGAAATGAGGAAAACTATTTCCCAGACCCAGCAAAAAGTTCTCTTAATTTTCTACAATGTCCTAAGAAAGGAAAAGATTCTAGTCCTTGTTTGGATAGTCCTCTTCCTTTATGGCAGAGATTAAAACTTAGGCTGCAAAGTACCTGAAATAGAATTTGAAATACTTAAGCAAATTTATTATTCTAGTACTATCTGTATTAGCAGAGGAAGAGGGGAGGTAATGTTTGATTGGATGCTTTAATCTGGATCTATATATCATGATATACTTTCATTTTGATGAAAATTATCATTTTTAAAATGCTACCTAAATCTTATGTTTTCAGAGATGGCCCTCTGTTGAAAATTTAGATAATGTATGTATTTTTAATTCTTTATATCCTTGCTGACTATTCTTTGTAGTCTTAGAATGTTAGTAAAGGACTTAGAGTAAATGCTTCATCCATTTGTTCATTTTTACTTTTATTTCCACAAGCTCTAAGCTATTCATTTATATTCATACTTGTTTTCAAGAGCATAATTCTTGGGCCAGCCAGGTGGTATAGTAGTTAAGATAACCACATGACTGACTGTAGGGTTCAAGTCCGGGCTCAGCAGCTTAGAAGATAAGCTGGGTGCATGTGTATGTGTGGCCAAAATCCCAAGAGGAGGCATCGTGGCATGGCCAGCCCATCCAGGGAATAATTTCTAACTACTCCTACCCTCATGAGCACATACACCCTATAGCAAAAACTAAAAAATTATATATATATATATACACACACACGTGTGTGTGTATCTCTTGGAACCAGTAGATGATGTAATGGTTACGTTGCTGGACTCCCACATAGTTAACTGTGGTTTGAGTCCCAGGGGTGGCTCATAACTCACGCTGGGTGTGTATGTGCCCAAAATCCCAAGTGATGACTGGAGGAGAAGGGATTGTGGTGTGACCACCCCTCCAGGGGGTAATTGCTTGCTTTCTGTCTCTGTCTCTACGAATGTACACACATTATAGCAAAAGTCTCTCTCAAAAAAAGAAAAATGTAACAACTGTTATGATTGTTTGCATTATTGCAATGTTTTTTCATTGCCCATTCCTGAGAGATTTTTCTCTCAATGTGAAGATACCTTTAATGTGCTCTTTTTCTTTTCATAACCTTAGTCTCCTCTATGAGCAGTAGAAATGAAAGGGAGAAGGATGGTCAATATATTTAATAAAATTTCTTGTAATGGCTGAATAAAATGATGAAAGTAAGTCTTGACTAAATAGTCCCTGAAGTACCCAGATAAAGCAAATGAAAAAAGATTTGGAAAATCCAATATATAACCGGAAGAGAATTGGAAACTTGCTTAAGATCACACAATAAATTAATAATGCTGTGGAAACCAGGTATTTTGCCTCTATTTATTTTTCTAGTTTTTTCCTCCTATAGCACCTTTTTCCTCTTAGTTTTATTTTTTAATAAATGAATCTATGCAGTATTGACCTTAAAGCCTCCAGATATTCTTGCGTTGACTTATTTAGCGCTCAAAAATTCTAAAGAGACATCCAGATTGGAGAGATAAAAGTCAAATTGTCTCTATTTGTAAGTAACATGATCTTGAATAATTAAAATTCTGAGGAAGCCACTAAAAAGACAGAATAAGTGATGAGTTCAGCAAAGTTGCATGATACAAGATCAGTATACCAAAATTGTGTTTGTGTATGCCACACTGAATTATGCCAAACGAAATAATTCTACATACAACACCATCAAAAAGAATAAAATACTGTGGAATAAATTTAACAAAAGTGCAGAACTCATTCTTAATATTAAAGAACATTTTCTGAAATGAAAGAAAACCTAAATAAATGGAAGAACCTTTCCTGATTTGAAAATGTACTGCAAAGCTGCAGTAATGAAGAGTGTCGTACTGGCATAAAGGTAGACATAGATCTATGGAAAGATGAGACTACAGAATTAGGGTTCATTTATAGTTCATTGATTTTCAACCTGACTGACAAGACATTTCTCTTTAAACAAATACTGTGACTATTGGATAGCCATGATATCTATGAAAAGAATGAAGTTTTATCCCTCTCTCATATTTTTTAATGAACTCAACATTTATGAAAGACTTAACTATAATGACTAACACTATAAAACTCAAAACAGGTATAAATATTTGTGAATTTGTATTAGGTGTGGGTTTCTTAAATATGTGAAGGCAACACAAAAATATAAATTTAGACTTTGATAAAACTAAAAACTTGTGTTTCAAAGGACACCATCAAAGTGAAGAGTGAAACTATAGAATAGGAAGAAACATTTGCAAATGTTAAATGTGATAATGTACTTACCTAGAGGGATTGTACAAAGATAACTCAGTCTAAAAAAAAATAAAAACTTAAAAATTAATAAATATTGGACCAGCAGGTGGCATGGTGATTAAAGGCACTAGATTCTGACATGGCCTACCACAATTCAAGTCCTGGACCTGGTGGCTTGCTCTCTCACTTTCCCTCCCTCTTTCTCTGTCTCTCTGATCAAACTGGAAAATAATAAATAAAGAATTCTTTAAAACATTTGAACAAATATCTGAGTAGACATTTTCCCAAAGAAGATATGCAAGTGGTCAATGAGCATAAGAATAGATTCTCAGGCCAGCAGGTGGTGTGGTGGTTAAGGGCACTGGACTCCCACATGGTCAGCCAGGGTTCAACTCCTGGACCTGGCAACTTGCTTTCTCTCTCTCTCTCTCTCTCTCTCTCTCTCTCTCTCTCTCTGTGTGTGTGTGTGTGTGTGTGTCCTCTGGTCAAATTAAAAATAAATTTTAATAATATTCTTTTAAAAAAAAAGATTCTCAACGTTATTTTAATCAGGAAAATACAAACAAAAACAACAATGAGGTACCACTTACACCCAGGAGAATAGCTAGAATCAGAAAGACAGTAAAAAGATGAAGTTGTAGAAAGATTAGAACCCCCATAACTTGCTGGTAGGAATATAAAATGAGGTCACTTTGGAAAAAGTCTAATGGTGCCTCAAATGATTAAACATGGAATTTCCACATGACCCAGAATTTCTACTTCCAGATACATACCCAAGAGAAATGACATGTTCTGTGTAAAAGTTTGTGCATAAACATCCATAACAGTATTTTTCATAATCATATTTATTAATTTTGGTATGATTGGTTTTGTTTTCTGATTTTTTTTTTTTTTAATTTTACGAGAGAGAGTGAA
>NW_006159501.1:1142330-1193360 GCF_000334495.1 Tupaia belangeri chinensis | reverse complement strand
TGTGTGTGTGTGTGTGTGTGTGTGTGTGTGTCCTCTGGTCAAATTAAAAATAAATTTTAATAATATTCTTTTAAAAAAAAAGATTCTCAACGTTATTTTAATCAGGAAAATACAAACAAAAACAACAATGAGGTACCACTTACACCCAGGAGAATAGCTAGAATCAGAAAGACAGTAAAAAGATGAAGTTGTAGAAAGATTAGAACCCCCATAACTTGCTGGTAGGAATATAAAATGAGGTCACTTTGGAAAAAGTCTAATGGTGCCTCAAATGATTAAACATGGAATTTCCACATGACCCAGAATTTCTACTTCCAGATACATACCCAAGAGAAATGACATGTTCTGTGTAAAAGTTTGTGCATAAACATCCATAACAGTATTTTTCATAATCATATTTATTAATTTTGGTATGATTGGTTTTGTTTTCTGATTTTTTTTTTTTTTAATTTTACGAGAGAGAGTGAAAGTGAGAAAGTAAGCCTCCAGGTCCAGGACTGGAAGCATGATTGGCTATGTAGGAGTCAATGCCTTACTGGCGACACTACTTATATATTTGCTTATCACTTCATTGACTTGCTGAGGCTGCCTTGCTTCCTTTATAAATACCTTGAGAGATCAGCCTGTAGCTTCTAGGATTCTGGAATCGATTTCTCTCTGTTGGCACTATACCAAAGCCCTGCTCTGGCCTAACTACTCTGAGTAGTTCAGTCTTAAGTCCTTGGGAGAGGGGGAAGTTCCAGAATTTATAATGGGAAGAGTCATGTTTCTTTTCTTTGGGTAGCCTGACTCAACCGTACTGTCAAACATGCCTATCTGCAAATTCTTTGCTGCCACAAATTTCTCTCTGACCTTGAATACACTTCAACTCTTTTTTTTTTTTTTTTTTTTTTTTTAAATTTGACGAGAGAGTGAAAGTGAGAAAGCAAGCCTCCAGGTCCAGGACTGGAAGCATGGTTGGCTTTCAGGTGTGCTCGGCCCTGAAGATACAGTCATGCATACTATTAAAAAAAAAAAAAAATGTGTGTAGAGGGGGTGCAGCAGGTGGCATAGTGATTAAGGTGTACTCCCATGTGACCTACCATGGTTTGAGTTCTGGCCAGCTGCTTGAAACTAAGGTAGGGTGCGTGTGCATGCATGCCCAAAATCCCAAGAGGGGAAGGGATTGCGGCATGGCCATTCCCTCTGCGGGTGATTTTTCACTTCCTGTCTCTCTATCCCTCTGGCAAGTACAAGCACCCTATAGTAAAAATCTCTCAAAAAAAATTTTTAAAGGATTATTTTATTCATTCATTTATTTTAATTTGACCAGAGAAAGACACACAGAGAAGGAAAGTGAGAAAGCAAGCCACCAAGTCCGGGACTCATGGTCGGCCATGTGGGAATGTCCAGCACCTTAACTATACACCACCTACTGGCCCTCAAATTTTTTTTTTTAATTGCCACAGGGCATACGCCAGAAAGCAAATCCAGTGGAGAGCAGTCATACAGCAATCCTTTTCCTCTCTTCCTACTTCCCATGATGATTTTGGGCAAGCATGCTCACACACCCAGGGTGTTTTTCAAGCCACCTGACAAGTTTGCCATATGAAATCTGGCTTTCCATTCACAGTCCTTTGCTGTGCTACAGGGTCAGCCCTAAGATTTTTTTAATATCTATAAAGAGGCTGCCTCCATTAACACGTTATAGGCACTCAATTAATGGTAGCAAAATTTGGAAGAACTAATTTTCAGATTCAGAGTCAAGCTGAGTACAACCAAATACTGCACTTCAGGCAAAAATGTGGACACCATAACACTAGTATAGTATATGAGAGGAAGGGACAGGTATTTTTTTTTTTGTTTTTTATTTATTATTTTTAATTTGACCAGAGAGAGAAAGAGAAAGCAACTCAAATGGTGGTCAGCCACATGGGAGTCCAGCACCTTAACCACCGCACCACCTGCCAGCTATGAGCAGGTGTTCTTAGAAAAAAGGAAGCAGCTCCAAAAATCAAAGACCCCAAATGTCCTAACTCCTAATTTCAAGCAAAATTTGTTACTCTATTTATATTGACAGAGAGATTGCACATACATTCATGATAGCTCTTAATCACATTTCATTCAACAAATAATTGTGTGTGCCTACCATGATTTCATTCAACAAATAATTGTGTTGGCCTCCCATGTAAGAAATATAATATTCCTTTCATTTTTCCTTTTTTTTTTTTTGGAGAGGTTTTTGCTATAGGGCACATATGCTCGCCAGACAGACAGAGAGACAGAAAGCGAGAAATCCCCCCCAGGGGGGATGGCCATGCCGCAATCCCTTCTCCTCCATTCTCCTCTTGGGATCTCGGGCATGCAAACACACGCGCCATGCGTGAGTTTTAAGCCACCAGGTCTGGAACTGCAGTTGACTACATGGGAGTCCAGTGACATAGCCATTACGCTAACTGATGGTTCCTTCCTTTTTTTTTTTTTAGAGAAGTTTTGGCTATAGAAGGTGTGTGCTCACCAGAGAGAGAGATAGAAAGTGAGAAATCTCTCCCCAGGGGTGATAGCCATACCCCAATCCCTTCTCCCTTCTCCTCTCGGGATTTTGGGCACATATGCACAAGTACCCAGCATGTTTCAAGCCACTGGGTCTGGGACTTGAACCGCGACCAACCATGTGGGAGTACAGCAACAACCATTATGCCATCTGCGGGTCCCTAATATTCCTTTCCTAAGGGTGTATTTATTTGGGCTGGCTCTATGGCTCAGTGATAATATGCTACAGTTTCAACAAAAACCATATCCCACATGGCAACCGCTGTTTGAATCCCCAGCTCGGTCAACCTTGTTCATTAAACTTTTGGCCTAAAATGACCGTCGTACTCTCACCCTTGGATTCCTATGGATAAGCCAAAATTGTACAGGTTAGGCTGTTTTCCTGAAATGGTTGCAAAGTTACAACCAGTCACAGCAACTAGGCTTCAGTCAAGCACAGGCACATTAAAATGTGTTAATGCAGACAAACTTTGGAATACAACTAACCCAAACTGTTTCCTTATCTTATTCCTTCACTTTCATTTTTGTACCTCACTTTCCTGTTCCTGTTTACGCCACTTTCCTTTTCCAGAACTTATGGCCACAAGGCTAGCTAGAGTTGCTTGAAAGTTGGTCTGTGAACTCCCTAATTGAAATTGTGTTAAGATTTGTTCAATTAGGGACCAGTAAATGGTGAAATGGTTACATCAATGGACTCTCACGTAGTTGACTGTGGTTCGAGTTCACTCAGGCCAGGCATGTGTGCATGCGTGCCCGAGATCCCGAGAGGAAATGCAGGAGAAGGGATTGCAGTGTAGCCATCCCCCTGAGGAATGATTTCTTGCTTTCTGTCTCAGTCTTTCCGGCAAGGGCACACACCCTATAGCAAAAATCTCTATTAATAAAAAAGATTTGCTCAATTAAAACTCCACTCTATTGAATTGGCTGATTTTTATTTTTCTTCTTTTAACAGCCTGAAACACTCCTGGCATGAGTTTTAATTCCTTCCTCTCCATTTTCTCAGAATTTGGGGCACATACACACACCCAGAATGATTTTCAAGCCACCAAGTCTGGGATTCAAACCACATAGTCAGTCATGTGAGATCCAGCACCTCAAACTCCACACTACTTACTGGCCCTCACCAACTTTTATTTACCCATCAAGAGTCATCTTAGGGGTCGGCAGGTGGCATGGTGATTAAGGTACTGGACTCTCACATGAACAAACATGGTTTGAGTCCCAGACCTGATGGCTTGCTTTCTCACTTTCTTTCTCCCTGTTTCTTTCTAATCAAATTAAAAATAATAATAATAAATTAAATCTTCAAAAGAAACTTCAGTGTAAACTTTGTCTTCTTCAAACAATGCTTACATAAATGCTTTACTAGTCCCTATAGACTTATAAAATACTACTTTCAGTTACTTTTGTGCCGGTTTACATTTTTATCTCACACACCAGACTGAGCATCTCGCTGGGTAAGAAACCATACTGTACTTCCGAATCTGTAGTACTCAGCAGAGTGGCTGGCACTGTGAGTGGGTGCTGGCTGGCTGCTGGGTCTCAGTCCTTCAATTCTCCATGGAGAGAGATCAAATCTAATCGGATGGTTTCTTCCATCAGCTTGAATGCTAGTCACCTAGTCGCCTCCAACCATTGTAAGATGCTTGCTTTCTGAAGGTGAGGAGGCTAAACCAAGTGCTGTTCCTGTTGTGTTGGTAGCACTTAGGGTAAAACAGCTTAAATAATATTACTGAAGGCAGTCTCCTTTCATCTGCAGATTAACATGGTAACGTTTATCACCTTCTTAGCCAGGAAAAGCTTTTATCAGGTTCCGTTAACAGCTTGCATTAGCTTCTTCAAGGACTTGCCACATTGCTTTTAAACTGACATATTGCACAGTCAGCCCCAGTAATCGGTCCAAAAAAAGTGGTACCTTTCCTGGTGCTTGTCAGAATAGATAGCTTATTTAACCCCAGGCAAGATAAATTCAATAGATTGCTAATTTGGCAATGGAGGGGAAGGTTAACCTCAGAGTATCAATAAACGAACCTTCTGTGATCAGAGTATTTTGCTAATGTTTTGAAGGATTTCTTTGTAAACACCAAAGCAGAACTTCTTTAATAGGGATTTAGTATCTGAGCTTCCTCAGCATTTTTTTGTTCCGAGATCCAAAAAAAGAAAATGTTGACCCTCCAAAATGGCAAAAGTTTCTTGTATATTAGAATTATCTGATGATGAAAGACCTAATGAAAAATTCCAGTTTTGCATCATAAATCAAATCTCCTCTACCACTCAACAAATACCTGCCTTTCTGCTGGGAGTGAAGCCGGAAGGGCTCTCATTTTAAGTGCTTTGAATCTGAGAGCGAGGACCTGTGATCTATGGGACACCCACATGGAGGCAGGCTTCAAGTCTTTTGTCTTTTTTGTCTTTAAGCAAGGCTTCAGTAACTGCTCCAATGTGAGTATTATTGCTAAAATCACTCATACATTTGTTAAAATGAAAGTGCTGACTCCCAATGCCAGATGCCAGAAGTCTTTTGACAGGGTTGTCCAAACACTGCCGTCTTTAGGCCAGGCCCTGTGAAGGCCCCACACCTTCACAGCCGGGATAGTTCCATGAGAGGTGTCAAAGGACTAAGTACATCCAGGTCTACATCCTGTGAAACAGACCAAAGGACATTCTTAAACCTGAGAGGCAGCGATCTGAGTCCTGGCTCTGAGAGAGACTAACTAAATTGGGCATATTCCCTGAGGTTTTAGCTTCCTTCCCCTCTCAAAAGCGAGAATGATACTTCCTCCCCTTTTCATTCTCAGGCACATTTTGTTCACTCTCAGTTACATTTTGAGAATAAACAACTTTTTGAGAGATATATCAAAATGTAAATTTAGCATTACTGATTTTTATTTGCCAAATCCACTGATGAGCTAGCTATACATGATGTCTTTAAACTGTGTCCCATTGTGTTTACACTGGCACATGTGGTCCCTGTCCAAAATCCCTAGAAGAGATGGGAGGAGAAGGGATGGTGGCATGGCCATTCCCCCAGGGGGTGATTTCTCACTTTCCCTCTCTCTCTCTCTCTCTCTCTGTCTCTCTGGCAAGCACATGCGTGCTATAGCAAAAAAAATCTCTCTTAAAAAAATAAATAAAATGTATCCCATTATAATTTATAATTTTTGGAGAAAGGTATTGTCTCCTGTTTACATAGAAAGAAAAAAGGGACAAAGGTCATTAGGCACTACTGAGTATGAATAGGTATACATAGTATTATTCAAAACATCCATGACTCTTGGTGAAGAAAAAATAGCACGTATTGAATATTCCCTATGCACCACACACCTTACTATTTCTTCAGATTCTTCATGTATGTCCCATTAAAACTTTAAAAGGCAGGGGCCCTTCTCTCCTACTTACAAATGAGGCAAAGAGAAGTTAAGGAACTTTGATCCAACATCAGCAACTAGTAAATAGCAGGAACAGGGTTTGAACTCAGGACTAGCCTAACTTGCTCTCTCCCTCTTCCTTTATGCTTCTCCAGCAAGAATTAGATGTTTCACATACTCCACATCTTTCAAAGTTCATTTTAAAAACCACCTATCTCAACTGAGCTAACTTAGGAAACTGATCAGTAGATGCCAACTGGGTGGTGTCATGGTTAGGTTGGCTGGATCCCACACAGCAGACTGTGTGATTTGCATCCCAAACCTGGTGGTTTGAAAAACATGCTGGACATACATGTGTACATACCCGAAATCCCAAGAGGAGAATGAAGGAGAGATTGTGACCTGGTCATCTTCCCTAGCGAGGGAGGGCTTTCCTACTTTCTATCTTTCCCTCTCTCTCTCCCCAGCAAGTGCATGTACCTATACCAAAATTTAAAAAGGAAAAGGGGGGCTGTCAGATGGAGTGGTGGTTAAAGGCACTGGACTTCCATATAACCCACTGCGAGTCAAGTCCCAGACCTGGCAGCTTACTTTCTCACTTTCCCTCTCTCGCTGTCTTTCTCCGGACAAATAAAAATAATAATAATAATAAAGTTAAAGTAATTCTTTTTTTTAAATGGGATCAGCAGATAGTATAATGGTTACTTTGCTGGACTCTCACACAGTCAACTGCGGTTCAAGTCCTGGACCCGGCTGGTGGCTTAAAACTCACAACAGGTGCATGTGTATGCATCCCCAAAGTCTTGAGAGGAGAATGGAGGAGAAGGGATTGTGACATGGCCATCCTCCCTGCAGGTGATTTCTCAATTTCTGTCTCTCTGGTGAGTGCACATGTCTTATAACAAAAAAAACTCTCAAAAAAATAAAATAAATAGAATAAAACGGATTACTAAATGTGAATAGTTCAGAGTCCCAGAAAGCAGCATTATGAATGCTCAGGAAACGATCACAAAATTTAAAATTTAATTTTCAGAATTAAAAAATAATTCTTAGTCAATACTTGGGAAGGCTGATGGATTGTGATATGTGAGGAAGAATGAGAAAGATAATCAAAAACCACATCCAGAAGTTCTGTCCTGCTCTCTTCAAAACTGAGGACTGAGTTATCTACCAGTTCTTGGTGGGATATTAGTAAAAAGCACCTCTTTTTTAGCATTTATTTCTTTTAAAAAAATTATTTATTTTATTTTATTTATTCATTCATTCATTTATTTTAATTTGACCAGACACACACACACACACACACACACACACACACACACACACACATACAGAGAGAGAGAGAGAGAAAGTGAGAAAGCAAGCTGTCAGGTCCAAGACTTGAACCATGGTTAGCCATGTGGGAGTGTCCAGCACCTTAACCACCACACCACCTGCTGGTCCCCAACATTTATTTCTTATTTCAGTCACCTCTTCATAGGTGCACTAAACCATACCCTGTGCATATAGGTTAAGTATAGTTTTCACTAATTTTGAAACATAGGGAAATAAGCAACATGCCTGAGGTCTCACTGTTAGTACACAAATCTCCCAGTTATATTGCTACCTCCCAAAGGGTGAGTATATCATCTCTTACAGAAATGACTAAACTAGCCTTCTAATTGATGTTTCTGCTTTAAGCACTTGTGCTTTTCTGTAGTATATATGAATCAGATAAATCTATTGAAAATGCATACCACATTCTCACCTCCCTGTGTGAAAGCTTTCCGTGGCTTCCCATCACACTCAGTGTAAATCCAAACATCTCTGAAAGTGCCTCTAAGGCCCCATCTGGTTGCCCATCACCCTCACTTTAGCCTTCACCTCCCCTGTCACTCACCTTGCTTCCCTTGCACCAGCTTGCTTTTCCCTTAAACACATCAAGCTCATTGTCCACAGTCTGGCTTTTGCATTTGTTGTTCTACTGTGTAGATATTCCACTGATATTTGGGTAGTAAGCTCCTTATCACTACTCCACTTTCAACTTTATAGCTACTTTTTTATAACCATGTGGTTTAGTTTATAATTACATTGCTAAAAAAACAATAGCTGAGACTGGGTGAATTTGACTCACAGTCCTAAGGCCTTTCAGAATGGCAGAAGGCAGAACACTTAGCAGAGCAGATTGTGATCCATATCCATGTGGTTTCTTCTTTTTACCATTCTGCTCTTACTCCCTCTGCTTATGAACCTTACCAGTACTTAAAATACAGAGGCTCTACTCGAATGACATAAGATGCAAAGGCCATACCCCAGGACACTACGCAGGAGTTAATTTTTCACTTAACACTTTTACATTATAGTTAATACAGTCAAACCCCAATGCACTAATTTCTGGACATCAAATTCACTGCCCACTGAGACAAAAAAAAAAATTTAATGATTTATTTAATTTTACTGCTATGTTTTTAATTTGCTACAGTGCATATAAGCTCACCAGAGAGAAACTGAGCAAGAGAAAGAGAAAGAGAGAGAGAGAGAGAGAATGTGAGAAAGCAAGCCACCAGGTCTGGGATTCAAACTGCAATTGGCCATGTACAAGCCCAGCACCTTAACCACCATGCCACATGCTGGCCCTACCTAAGACCAAACTCTAAAACATAAAACTTTGGGGGAAAAACCATTATCTAAACCATGACACCATGTTAGCTAAGTAGCCATTTCTCACTCTGACCTCTACTGCTGCACACTTGGGTTGGACCCTGAATTATTTTCTTCACGAATTAAGGTTAAGCGTCCCTAATCTGAAATTTTGAAATGTTCCAAAATCTGAGAGTTTTTGACAGCTGAAATGATGCTATGAGTAGAAAATTTCACACCTGACTTCATGTAATAGGTCACAGTCAAAATGCTGCAGTACAAAACACTGAATAAAATTATCTTCAGGCTGTGCATATAAGATGTACATGAGGGGACCAGCAGATGGCTGGTTATGATGGTAATGGTTACATAGCTGGACTCCCACGTAGTTGACCATGGTTCAAATCCTGGAGCCAGTAGCTTAATACATGCCAGGTGCATGTATGTGCATGCCCAAAGTCCCAAGAAGAATGGAAAAGGGATTGTGGCCATCCCCCCAGGGAAGTGATTTCTCACTTTCTGTCTCTCCAGAGAGTGCATGTACCCTATGGCAAAAAATCTCTCTAAAAAAAGATATACATGAAACATAAATGAATTTCATGTGTACCCTTGAGTCCCTGCCCAAGATATCACATTATGAACAGTTTATGAAAATATCCCCAAATCTGCAAAATTCTGAACTCTGAAACACTTCTGATCCCAAGCATTATAGATGAGGGATATTCAACCTATATTAGATCTTTTTGTTTGTTTTCTATCAGTAGAGTAGCAACATAAAAGAACAAACTTTGACTTGCTCTTTGTTATACCCCTAGAACTTTGAACAGTGCCTAACATGTAGCATGCTTGGCTCTTGTTTAAATGAATGGATGGATGAAATGAACTTTTGAACTAAATCTCTGAAGGTACACTCAACCTTTGTCCACCAACATATTGAATTTTTTTTATTAAATTCTTTCTTTTTATTTAAATTTTTTTTTTTTGCTATAGGGCATTTATGTTCACCAGAGAAAGATAGCCAGAGAGAGAAAGTGGGAAATCACCTGCCCCCACCCTGCCCCCAGAGAGGATGGCCACACTGCAATCCTTTTCTCCACTGTCTTCTCAGGATTTTGGACATTCATGCATATGCACCCATTGTGTTTTCAAGACACTGATCCAAGACTGGAGCCACACTGTTGCCACTTGGGATCCAGCCACCCCAACCTCAATGCTACCTGCTGACCCTGTTGAATTCATAAGCCAAGGGCTAAATGGTGCAGAGCACACAGGAAATCTTGTCCCTTGCTTTGAGGTGTTTGTAAATTAGTTGTAACACCAGACTCATTTGTTCTTGAGGTAACAGATACAGTAAGTTCTACAAGGGAGTGGTATCAGAGAGCATCAGAATGCAGAAGACAGTAGTCAACGAAAACTCAGGTGGCCCTTGAGGGCTTCATAGAGATAGGTGGCTTGATAGGACCCTTGAAAGATGGACACCATTTACAGAGTGGGAGAGAAAAACTATCTGGGATGTGACTTATAGAACCAGGTGACTTTATTCAAGAAAGAGTCTAATAATTGACATGTGTTTTAGTGCACCCCAAGCTGGGAACATTTATTAGATCCTTTCATTTGGGAAAAAAACCTCACCCATTACATGCAGGTATAGTTTCAGGAAGAGAAGAAGAAAGAAGGAAAGAGGAAGTGGGAGGAGGGGTTGTTTATTTGACCTATGGCAGTGATTGTGGAGGAGGTGGTATGGACTAAGACCTGGCACATGGTGAAGTTTCAGATAATTATTGACCCACTTACTCTTGAAAGTCTCTTCTGTGGGATTTATCTGAAATTCCATGGTTTTTCCAGAAATAAATCACCAGCAGTGACACTCATAAGAGAAGGTCACCTTTTGAGCCAAGCAGCAAGGCAAAACTACAGCCCATATGCCCAGGTTATGGGGCTCTACAGAGCTCTGGCCATTGGCAAGGACCACTCAGACCATCCAAGAATTTTGTCAAGGGTCACAGGTGCCCCTTGACGAGGGCTGCCACTATCATGGCTCCCAATGAAGTGTAGAGTCAGGAGATCCCTAAGAAGTAGGTCACCAGCTAGCAAAGTTGATTTACTGTGCTCAGAGCTAACATCCATTCCTCCATCCAGGCATCCATTAGCAGGCAAGCGCTCTATGCCAGGGCTATAGTAAGAGTTAGGCAAGTTTCCCTCCCTTGAAATACTCATGGTCTATATACAGTTAGTTCCTCAATTCTCCCCATGCTTCTAGATCGGGACTGAATGAAGCATTTATTGCACACTTAGGCTTGACCACAAAATCACGCCAAACCAACTCTCAATGAAGGGAAGACTGGAACTTTTTTTTTCTCTCTCTCAACCCCTTTTCAGAAAGGTGATAATGAAAGATTTGGTCCCTGCTGGGCTACAGGCAGCAGGGGATTTGCATTTTAAAGTTTGACAGATATTTATAGGGCTTTTGATCTTTGTCTACTCTGCTCATCCTTACTGTCTCCTGCTCTCCTGCCCCTCAGTTCTCTACCTTTCACAAGGTGCAAACTTCAGAAATAATGGCTTCAGGTCCAGGGGCATCTAAGATATGTGCTTGGTGTGATGTGTCCATATAGAATACCAACAATATAACCAAGGACCTTTCTTACTTGCTAACACTCAAAATCCTTACTTCCTAAGCTCCACAACTACCCCACCACATTTATATTATTTACCCCTTGTTTACAGTGAGGAAGAAAATGAGGCTCAGAGAGGTTAAATAGCCTGCCCCGAATCACTAATAAAGTGGGAGAGACGAATAAAACTCAGACATGTGGGCCTCCAAACCTATGACCTTTTCGTTAAGCTAAGCTGACTCCAGTAGACAAGGGTCACTATTACAGGCTACTTAGCTAAGATTCTTTTCGGACAAGGTAATTCTGCATTCGTTTTCTTGCTGGTGTTGTTCTGGCAATAGCCCAATAAATGTCACGATTTGATTTACTTGAGGACAAACTTGCAGCTGTCTTTTCCTTTGCAGCCTCTTTTTGGCTCTGGCTTTCCCCTCTCCTTCTACTCATCTTTCACACAGACTGCTGCATCCCAACAGCTGCACATCTAGGCTTGGAACCGTCATCTACAGCCCCATGGGATCTGCAGAACAAAGACTCTCTGACCCAAGAGAGCCTTTTAGAAAACACTCAGACTCTCAGACCCTTATTTGCAGCTGGAGAGAATCCTGAAAACTATCTAGGAAACTGAGGTTCAGAGAGTGATTTGGCAAATAAACTCGGTTAAAGTGAAAAACAAAAGAAACAAGTTGCAGTAATGAATACCAGCTGGGCTAGGTGCTTTGTCTCATTTAACTTTCACTACTGCGCACTGACACAATTATTACTGACGCACAATTATTACCTTTGTGTCTGGATGAACCCTTGCTCAAAGGAAAAACTGACTCAGATTCTACAAAGTAGTATTAAAAATATCGAAAAAACCTCCACACTCCTGTTTGGTTTCCATAAACAAACTGCGACCTCATTTTTTTTCTTTCTTGCTAGGTTCAGCCCATCACAGCAGCTAGGCTTCTGTCAATCATAGGCATCCTCTTTTTATTTTTATTTATTTATTTAAGGAATTATTAATTAATTTGTTTATTTGTTTTAATTTGACCAGAGAGGAAAAGAGTGAGAGAGAGAGAGAGAGAGAGGGAAAGTGAGAAAGCAAGCCACCAGTTCCAGGACTTGAACTGTGGTCGGCCATGTGGGAGTCCAGTGCCATTAACAACCACGCCCCCTGCCGGCCCTTCCTTTTATTATCTTATTATTATTATTTTTTCTAGAGAGATTTTTGCTACAGGGTGCATGTACTTGCCGGGGAGATCCATTTCTGTACACATCACGTTCGTTTTTTAGAACTTAGATACCATGTGACCACAAGACTATGCAGAGTTTGTCCTGAAGTCCCAGGGACAGCTGCCCAATTCACATATATCAAGATTTGCTCAGTTAATTAAATTTGCTAATTTTTTTTTCGAGAGATTTTTGCTATAGAACGTGTGTGCTTGACAGAAAGACAGAGAGACAGAAAGCGAGAAATCACTCCCTGGGGGAATGGCCATGCCACAATCCCTTCTCCTCCATTCTCCTCTCAGGATCTTAGGCACACACACATACGTGCCTGGTGTGAGTTTAAGCCACCGGGTCTGGGACTCGAACCACAGTTGACTATATGGGAGTTCAGCAACATAGCCATTACGCTAACTGCTGGTCCCAAGATTTTTTTTTTTTTTATCAACAGTCAGCAGGCCCTAGACTGAACTCTGGTATTGTGGATAGCAGCAGGCCCGTCCCACAGGGTGCTGAGGAATGGTGAGGAATATAGCCAGCATTCAGACTGAGGTGCCTGGTGAGCCAGCCTTCTGGGTTTCAGTGCTGAAGAGCAAAGAGCCAACAGGACAAAGAGATGAACTCAAATATTGTATGTGGGCTTAATGAGACCATGCTTGCAACCTCTAGTCATCTGGCACCAACAATCTGAGTCTGGTTGGACTGTCCTGAAAACAGGTACTACTTGCTGACCTACGGCCTCTCCTAAAGTCTCTGAAATTGTCTGTTACAACCCAGAAGATGCTGCAAGTTCCCTCTTCCTTGAAATATCCATTCCCTGGCCTGAAAAAGCGGGCCCCAGAAGTGTCAAATTGGGAGCCATAAGAAAGCCTTTGCTACAAGCTGGGTCTTCCTGTTGAGGTTGAGAGATCAGGTTCAAAGCTCAAGCCGCAACTTCCCCTCCCCCACTCCCCATCCCATCTCCAATCCAGAGGGAATGGTTCTTCCCTCCCCCAACTGTAGTTTCTTGTAAAAACCTCTGGGTTTATGCTGAACTGAAGGGCAGACTGGGAGCTTAAGGCATCTTTTCTGTTCTTCCAGATCCAACCCAGGCACCTGAGAAAATTCTCCAGGAAGAACAGCTACAGAAGCAGAAGCTTCCTTAGCACCTTCTTTAACACCCAGGTATTGGTGTGGACAGTGCTGCTCCTAAGAAAGCTCTTTTCTCAGTGATTCCCTACCAATTGTGCAAGTGTGGGTCTCAATATTCAGCAAAACAGGGGTAAGAGGTGATTCTGATCAAATCTTGCCCAGCAAGCCCTGACCCATTCCTAGTTGCTCTATAAAATACAACTCACTGGGGGTGGCAGATGGTATGATGATTAAGGCACTGGACTCCCGCATGGCCAACTACAGTTCTAGTCCTGGACCTGGCAGTTTGAGTTTTCACTTTCCCTTTTTCATGCTCTCTATGGTCAAATTAAAATAATAATAATAATGACGATGGGACTAGCAGATGGCATAATGGTTAACGTCACTGGACTCCCACTTGGCTGACCCTGGTTCGAGGCCTGAATCTGGAGGTGTGAAACTCACACCAGACGTGTGTGTATGCATGCCTAAAATCCTGAGAGGAGAATAGAGAAGAAGGGATTGTAATTGTAACATGGCCATCTCCTTGGAGTGGGGAGTGATTTCTTGCTTTCTGTCTCTCAGACTCTATCTCTCTGATGAATGTATGTGCCCTATAGCAAAAATCTCTACAAAAAAATTTTGTTAAAAAAAATAATGATGTATAAAATTAAATAATTCTTTAAAAAAAGATGCAACTCACAATCCTTTTCTAACAGACATTTTTCTTGACTGTCTGTCCATATTACCTCATCCTTTTCAGACAAAAAGACATATTCACAGATAATTTCCTCCTTTTTTTCTTTTTTTTTTTTTTCTGCCATGGGACATATGCACTTGCCAGAGAGTGACAAAGAGAGATGGAAAGTGAGAACTCATCCCCTGAAGGATGGCCATGCCACAATTCCTTTTCCATTTTCCTCTCAAGACTCTGGACACACATGTCTGGTGTAACTTTCTTTTTTATTTTTTTAAACAATTATTTTATTTAACTTTATTTATTTATTTGCTTTATTTGACCAGGGAGGGACAGAGTGAGAGAGAAGGAAAGTGGGAAATCAAGCCTCCAGGTCTAGGACTTGAACCATGGTCAGCTATGTGGGAGTCCAGTGCCCTTAACCACCCTGCCACCTGCAGGTCCCTATCTGGCATAGCTTTCAAGCCACCGAATTCAGGACTCAAACAGTGGTTGGCCATGTGCAAGTCTAGTGCCTTAACCTCCATGCCATCTTCTGGCCCCACTTTCCTCTGTTTTTTTTTTCTTTTTTTTCTTTTTTTTAGGTATTTGCCATAGGACATGTATGCTCACTGGAGAGAGACAGAGACAGTGAGAAATCAACCTACCCCACCCCTAGGGGATGCCTATACTGCAATCTCTTCTCCTCTATTCTCCTCCTAGGATTTTTGGCATGCATGCACACATGCCTGGCATGATTTTCAAGCCTCCAGGTCCAGAACTCAAACCGTGGTCCGTCATGTGGGAGTCCAGCGTCTTAACCGCACACTACCTGTTGGCCTCCACCTTCCTTCTTTGACTACTGTGACTATCATGAGAAGATCCTGTGATCAAATGGCATTTAAGCTGTGCCTAGAGGGGACAACTTTGACTTTCCTACCTAAAGAAACTTTTATGCATCTTGATATTACTCATTCTGGAGCATTGCTGACCTGCTAATGACAATGTTACTGAATATTCCTAGTTGGCATCATTTTGGCCAGCTTGCCCATGAGGACATTTTCTCTTACTAAAAAGCACTCATTGTGATTAACAATCCATGCAGTAGCCTTTAGCCTTTTTGGAGTTATACAAAACCTTTACAACCTGATGGTCTATAGACCTCCTTTCCAGTAACTAGATGTGACACCTACTCAATTTTTGTTGCTTGCTCTATCTGGCACCCTAAAGTCTGTCCTGACCACTGTTATATTAAAGACTTCTGCCATAGCTGGTGACCTCTGTGGTACAGGGATCTCGTTTGGTTCCCCGTGTGCCTCCAATGAGTAGCGTGGTTTCTGATATGCGGTAGGTAGTATGTGGAAAATGTCCATTGTATGTTGAGTAAATGAACCAATCTGGAAGTGAGATGTTCTCAAGAACAAAGCCAGCTTGGTGGTACTTCCTGAAGGAGCTCTTTGCCCTTCTGTCCCAGTAAGGATGGCATTCAGTGACATTATCCAGAGCTCAAAGATAACCCCGCGGCTGCACATAGGACAGAAATGAGAGAGGACAGGACAAGCAAGGCTCACAGGCATTGAAAGGGAAATAGTTGGGCCAGACAGAGGTGTAGTGGTTGGAGGGGCTGGATCCCGTCTGACTGCACAATCCAAGTCTCAGAGCCAGTGACTTGAGAAACACATCGGATATGTGTGCATGCATGCCCCAGAAATCCTAAAAGGAGAAATGGCGGGGAAGGGATTGTGGTATAGCTGTCCCCCACTGGAGGTGCTTCCCACTTTTTCTCTCTAGCTCTCTCTGGCAAGCACATGCACCTTGTAGTAAATTTTAAAAAAAGAAAAAAAGAAAGAAAGGGAAAAAAAAAGAAAGGAAAGGAAAGAAAAGTGAAAAAAGAGAGAAATACTGTAGATAGGACTGCATGTACTATGGTATGTACCAGGTTTGAGGTAAATTATCCTGGGAATTATAATCTTCTAAACCAATAGCTCTCAAATTTAGCCTTCTTAGAATTTATCTGAAGATTCTATTACAAAAACAAATTACTGGACTGTAACTACATAGTTCCTGATTCAAGTGAGCTTAGAGAAACACTGATGTATCACAAAGACATGTGATGGGGCTAAAGAAGAAAAGGAGAAGAAATAGTAGTGTTCTCAGTACAGTCCCTTCACCAAGCACAGTAATAACCGGCCTCTCCCCCTTCTCTCCTACTTCTCATGCTGCTTCCTCCTTTTAATCTACCATGGCTATAAGTAGCTTTTGAAAACACACCTGTAGCCTAGTGGTTAAGGGAGCTGGATCCCACAATGCCGACCCTCAGCCCTATCGGCTTGAAAACCACACCAGGTGTGTGTGCCTTAAATCCTGAAGGGTGCAGAAATGGAGGAGAAGGGATTACAGTGTGACCACATCCATTGGTGGGTGCTTGTTCCCTCTGTCTTTTTCTGGCAAGTGCATGTACCCTCTATTAATAAAGAGAGAGAGAGAGAGAAAGGGGAAAAAAAAAAAAAGAGGGACCAGCAAGTGTCATGGTTGTTGAAGCATTGGGAATATGGTAGACTGTGGTTTGAGTCCCAGACCTGGCACCTTGCTTTCTCACTTTTCCTCTCTCTCTCTCTCTCTCGGGTGAGTGCATGTGCCCTATAGCAAATTGAAAAATAGTCATAATAATAAATAAAATAAAATAAATAATTCATAAAAAAGAAATAACAAAAAGCTTTTTGCTATTCACTGTCCAGAGTGATCAGATATTAACCTGTGAAGATTTTTCTTTCTTCTTCTTCATTATTATTATTATTACTATTTTAATGAATACCACTTCTGGCAGTCTTGCCAGTATGTCTGTAGGAAAGGACACTAAATGGGTAAGTTGGGTGGTAACTAAGGAGAGCCCAAGCCTACAAAGTTCTCCTTGTTCCGCTCTCCCAGAGGAGAAATGGGCAGACACAAGTAAGAGTCTAGGACATGAGGCCAGGAAGTATGGTGGTTAAAGGTGTTGGATTCCCCCAACTACAGCTCAAGTACTGGACTTGGCAGCTTGCTTTCTTGCTTTCCCTTTCTCTCTTTCTCTCTCTAGTCGAATTAAAAGATAATAATAGCAAATGGAATTAAATAAATAATTCTTAAAAAGAAGAAGTCTAGGGCATGATGGGCTATCCGGTGGTATGGAAGTTAAGATGACTGGATTCCACATGGCTGACTCAGTGTCAGCGTCCTGTACCTGGCTGCTTGAAAATCACACCAGGCACGTGTGCGTGCATGCTCAAAAATCTCAAGAAGAGGAGGCCTCAGGTGGTGTAGTGAAGGCAAACTCCCATGTGGATGACCACAGTTTGAGTCCCAGACCCAGTGGCTTAAAACTCAGGCCTGGCACATGTGTATGCATAACCAAAATCCCAAGAGGAGAATGGAGGATAAAGGATTGTGGCTTAGCCATACCCCCGAAGGGTGATTTCTGCTTTCTATCTCTCTTTCTCTGTCTCTCTGGTGAGTGCACACACTGTATAGCAAAAATCTCTCTAAAAAAAAAAAAACTCTCAAGGAGAGAATGGAGGAGAAGGGATTGCAGTGTGGCCATCCCTGGGTGAGGAGGGTGAGTGTGATTTATTACTTTCTTTTTCTCTTTCTATCTCTCTTAGGAATGCATGTATCCTATAATGGGGGGGAGGGGAATAAGCCTAGGACATGAGCTGTTTTTTTGTTTTGTTTTGTTTTGTTTTGTTTGTTTCTGAGCTAGCTATTTCAGGTGCTTCTTATTCATTGCTTCTCTTCAGAGGACATATAATAAGACCAGTAGGTACTATAGCCTCTAGCTATGGATTGTAGAGAAAGCTCACCAGGCTGGCTTTTCAAGGCTTAAAGACGATCACTTGTACTCCAAACGCTATTTCCTAGAGTGGGATCAGATGAGCTGTCAGACGATTACCAACGAGCACTATGAAACAAGTCTGTCTGTGCCTCACACCCATGACTCCTGGCTCATGAAGTATGGGACAAGCCTGGGAGTCTACACCACGTAACTGTGATGGGCAATCAGATTTGGAAACCAAGGAGGATTCTCGAACCACAACATCTATTCCATCAACTGGCTAAGGTCCAAGTCCCCATCCTAGGTCTTGGATTTGGAGGCCTCCAGGCCTTTTTCCTATGTTCTTATTTCAAGACCTAATTCTGATGCCATTTTTTTCCTAGGAAGTCTTCCTGTATTTCCCAACTGGAATTTATTTCTCCCTTCTCTCTCCTACCACATTTTTAATGTCTTTATAATGCTTTTAACTCCTCTCCTCATGTGACATTTACCTACCTGCACTACACAATAGAAATATAATGCCAGTCACATGCATAACCTTTACTTTTCTTGTAGCTACACTTTAAAAAACAGAGGGCAGGGGCCAGTTGTGGCATAGTGGTTGGGGCGCTGAACTTCCACATGGCCGACTGCGGTTGTGGTCTTAGTTACCCTCTGCACCTGCCCTGCGGGCTCAGACATTGCAGACAAACAGTGATGGCAGCTCTGGACCACATATGCAGCTTTCTCCATGCAGATTACTTTGAGCTGCCTGGAGAACACTGACTGCCAAAGGTTTGAGTTGGGGTGTAATGTGATCACTGAAATATTTAAAATGCAGCAGCAGTAAAACGATGTTTTCAGCAAAGATTTCTTCTGAAAACAGGTTGAGCCAGTTCATATTCTGGCCACAGGTGACCACAGGTTTCCCAAGAGAGTTCATTAGCTTACTTCATAATTCAGTCATAGTTGGTTCAATGAGGGTAAATACAGAATTGCCTTTAAGGCAGTACCCACAGATATATGATCATATCTTCTTAGAAAATACATCTCTTAAAGAAATCAGAGTTTGAGGGGCCAGCAGGTTCAGTGGCTAATGGCACTGAACTCTCACATGGCCAACCATGGTTCGAGTCCCGGACCTGGCCGCTTGCTTTCTCACTTTCCCTCTCTCTCTGTGTCCCTCTCTGGTCAAATTAAAATGAAATAAATGAATAAATAAATAAAGTTAAATGAAACAATCCTAAAAGAAAAGAAATCAAAGTTTGAATCTAGTTCTCCAGTTCTTCAGAGGTCAAATCATCGATGTACAGAGGTACAAAGTCTGAAGTTTGAAACTCCCTAAGCTAGTTGTCATCAACAGTGTAATATTGCGGTAGAAGATAGCTGGGATATATGTAGTTAGAATATAAGGCCCAAGATAGAGACATAATAAGCTTTACTCAAGATGGAATCTCAATGGCTAAGTTTTTTTTTTTTTGGAGAGATTTTCACTGTAGAGCGCGTGCGCTCGCCAGACAGACAGAGAGAGACATAGAGACAGAAAGCGAGAAATCACCCCCCAGGGGGGATGGTCACGCTGCAATCCCTTCTCCTCCATTCTCCTCTCGGGATCTTGGGCACGCACGCACACGCACCCGGCGTGAGTTTTAAGCCACCGGGTCCGGGACACGAACCACGGTCGACTACATGGGAGTCCAGCGACATAGCCATTACGCTAACTGCTGGTTCCCAATGGCTAAGTTTTAAGGAAGAGCTGGCCTCCTTAAGACTCAAAACAACTATAGCTAAGGGCAACAGTTTCTATTTGCTAACTACATTCTAACAAAAAATACAGAAGGATATATGGGCTGCTGACCCCACAAAGAATGGGGCAATAAATCGCCCAGGCTACTGTGTAACTATTTTCTGAAGCCCACTTCCTTATCAGAGAGCCAGGCCACTGCTCAGTCTACTAGATAGAAACCTCTGGCCTCAGCCGTCTTAGGCAACCCATGCAGGACCCCTCTATGCTTGGGAGTTCTGTTCTTCCTTTCCTCTCTTAGTAAGCTCTGCTTTGTTATCCTCTCTGTGTCCACATTTCTGCTGCTGCTGCTTCTTCTTTTTTTTTTTTCACATTTCTACTTCTTCATGAGCGTGGGACAAGAACCTGCTCATGGTGTTCTGAATCAGGCACTGGTGTCGGCCCCACTACCCCAACATCCCATGTCGATACTGTTTAAGTAAACACCCAAGGAGGACTGGTGCCTACTGTTCTCAGCTGAGGCACAGGATACGGTGGCACAAGCACAGCCTTGGGAGAACAACTCTCTATTTTCCAAATGCCTGCCTACCAGTTTATTTAGAACACCTATTATACTAGAACTCTTTTACAAAAATATTTTGTTTTAATTTCTTGTACACATTCAATCACTATACATCACTTAAATTGTAAAGTGAATTTTCGCTAACTAAATATACATTACACCAGTCCAGTCGAGAATGCCATACACATTATCAACAGATAATAAACCGTTGCTGGTCCTGTAAATATCTTGCCTCTCTTATACTAGAACTCTTAACCTGCATTTTTCCTTAAGGACACTGTGGTGGTTTATGTAAAGCATTGTACAAAAAGGTTAAGCCCCTGCACCACTAGCATGTGACTTCAAGGAACTGACTTCACCTCTTTAAGCCACAGGTTCCTCAGCTGTGAAACAGATGAACTTGCAGTCCCACCTCCCAGGGCTGTGTGCTGATAGAGTGGTGAGATAAAGCACTGACCAAAATGCATGGGAAGTGCACCAAGAATGTGCATAACACTTGGAGAATTAAACTTTAAAGAGGAGAATGTAAAACAGAAAATTGAGCTTCAAAAAATAGAGAAACATAGTCACAAGCAAATGGGTGCTGAATATGAAACGAAGCAGCGACTTCCTCAAAAGGGATGGAACTCAGTTCTCCCTTCCGTTGAAGAAAAAAATAAGAATTTCCCAAACCAAAAATTAATAAGGACTAACCTAAAAGAAAACTGTCTCTTCTAAGGGGCTTGGAATACATAGTTCATTTACATTATAATGGCACAAGTAAGGGGCCAGACTTCAGTTTTTGAGTATGGTAATCAAGAAACTGGCCTTGAATGAGGGCCTAGACTTCCAGAACTTCCACTTCAAGGACAGATAAGGTTTTAACTTCAATGTTTAAGGCGTCTCGGAGGATGGAAGCTGCTGGCTGTGCACACTAAGACCCCAGGCTGAAGGGATCCAGAAACTTGATGTTGCTTCCCTCCAGAATAGAAATTTGATTCTCTAAGGCCTCTGCCAATTAGGAAGACCCAGGAGATGATTCTCTTCTCTCGTACCTGGGACCCCTGCCCTTAATTTTGCCTTAAAAAATCCCACATGGGAGGAACTCCTGGGAGAGAGGGGCCTGAGCTGCTCACTCTCCTTGCTTTGCACATGGCAGTAAAGCTCATTTCCTTCATCACACCGTGAGCCTACATTTTGGTACGCAGTGCTTGGGCGAGCCAACTTGATTTGAGTTTATTAACAACCTGTGGACAGGACAAAGGTGCCAGAAAAAACAAACAAACAAAAACCAGAATGAAATAATTAGACACTTTCTAGGATAGACAGAAGACAAATGTGCTAAGCTGAAGACATCTTTTAGGACAGAAAGGGATAAAGTCCGTGGACTTCACAAGGATTCCTTGACCAAAGTTAGGTTTATCTCCATCTGCAGCAAGAGAAGGCATGAGGAAACACGACCTCCTCCCTCCCAAACACCCAAACAGCCTTTCACAAGCACTTCCACAATCTGAGTTCAAGATCTTATTTCATCAGCTCATGCTACAGTCAAGTGCTTCGAGAATTTTCTTTGTTAAATCAATATAGTTAGAAGCCAGGACCATGTGGTTTTGCCTGAAGAGAATTCACTCTGAAGTCATCATGTCTCTGCAGGGCCCTGGTGTCTGAATAGAAGCCTCTTTCTCTCTGAAAATATCAGCAACTACATCATTTGAAAAACAAAACAAAATAGTCGCCGCATCTGCACAAAATGGTCAGTTAGGCAGAAGACAGGAGGGTGACAGACAGAGGGCTGGAACGTGTGGGGTGGAGAAACATCAGAGCAGGGGAAGAGGGTAATAAAAAGAGGAAGCCAAAGCTCACTCTCTCCTCAGACATCACAACAGGATGTTTTGGTTATTCTTAATAGTACAGCTCATCTTGGCTCAAAAATCTCAGAATGTTAACATGTAGCCCCAAACAGCCAGGCTTTCCCCCACCGACTGGGGAGTTGTAGCAGCCTTGAGGGATTCACCAGGATTCTTTGGCAACTGGCCTGCAAGATTTTTAAAAAACTCTCATGTGTTACATTTACACCTCCTCCTCCTTTTAAGTTGGATTCTTTATTACCACTGGTATTTGGGGTGGCATTTTAATACCCATGTCAAAAAGTTGAAAGCAATCCTTCTCCGAGGATTCCCCTCTGTTTTTATCAGTCTGAAGAGAAAAAAACATGAAGAGCCTTCCTTCTTCTCAAAAGTGGATACAAGGGAAAGAAAAAACTGAGGAAAATTTTTAGAGGTCAACATAAGATAGTCAGATATGATAGTCAAAACTGTATTGCTGTGGAGAATACATTCAGGTTTGTCGCTGGGAAAATGAACAAGAGTGTGAATAAACAGCTCACAACGGAAGAAATACAAGAAGCTAATAAAGAAAATGTTCACCTCGCTAGTACTCAAAGACATGTAAATGGAATCAATGAGGCCAGGCCCCTTTTCACCTCTCGAACTGGCAAAGTTGGCACGAGGGTGAGGAAGTAGCCCTTTACACACACTGCTTGTGAGCCAGCTGGCTCGCTTTCTAAAACCACTGATACACATGTGAGATTTAAAGGTACCTTTGACACAGAATGTTCTTCTGTAGAACTAACCAAAGTTGCAATAAAATATTTAGAATATTTCCTGTAGTATTATGAAATAAACAATTAGAAAGAACCTAATTTCTAATACCAAAGAAGTGATTACATAAATTATGCTCTTTATATATGAATAAATATATAGTTGATAGAGAGGTTGTATTATAGCTATGAAAAACACTCAGTACACACACACTGCTTGTATAGAGTTTTTTTTTTTTTTGAGAGAGAGGTTTTTCACTATAGGGCGCGTCTGCTCGCCAGACAGAGAGAGACATAGAGACAGAAAGCGAGAAATCACCCCCCAGGGGGGATGGTCACGCCGCAATCCCTTCTCCTCCATTCTCCTCTCAGGATCCTGGGCACGCACGCACACGCGCCCAGCGTGAGTTCTAAGCCACCGGGTCCGGGACGTGAACCGCGGTTGACTACGTGGGAGTCCAGCAACATAGCCAGCGACATAGCCATTACGCTAACTGCTGGTTCCCTCCTAATCTAATAGAGTTTTAAGCAGGATTTATACACAATACTTAGATCTAATTCATATTTTCTTTCTCATAGAAAGATAGCTATGTGAAAAGTAATTTGTTTATTTTTTAGCCTTTTTACAAAGGCTTATTTAATTTATCATTCTTAAATTCTTTAAAAAAGAATTATTTTATTTAACCTTATTTACTTATTCATTTATTTTTAGTTGATCAAAGAGGGACAGAGTAAGAGAAGGAGAGAGGGAAAGGGAGAAAGCAAGCCAAGTCTAGAACTCGAACCGTGGTTGGCCTTGTGGGAGTATAGCGCCCTTAAGCACCACGCCACCTACTGGCCCCTAATTTATCATTATTATTCTTTCTTCAATTTGACCAGAGAGTGATAGTGAGAAAACAAGCTACCAGGTCCAGGACTCGAACCATGGTCAGCCATTTGGGAGTCCAGCCCCTGAACCACCACACCATCTGCCAGCCCCTAGAGTAGTTGCTTTGGATAAAAAAATAAATAAATAAATTTTAAAAAATAGATTTTCCAGGTCGGGGACTAGAACTGTTGTCAGTCATATGGGAGTCCAGCACCCTAACCAACATGCCACCTACTGGCTCTAGAGTATTTTTTCCCCTTAATCTGCTAGAGAGCAGGACCAGCAGGTGGCATGGTGGTTGGGGCACTGGATTCCTACATGGCCAACTGCAGTTTGAGTCCTAGAACTAGAAGCTGGCTTTCTCATGTTCCCCCCCTCTCTCTTTCTCTGTGTCTCTCTCTGGTGAGTATATGTGTCCTATAACAAATTAAATAATAATAACAAATAAAGTTAAATAAATCATTCTTTTTAAAAAATTTGCTAGAGGGCACATAAGCTCATTGGAGAGACAGAGAAAGTGAGAAAGCCCCTGCATGGGGAGGTCATGCCACAATCTCTTCTCCATTTGTCCCTTCAGGTTTTTGGGCATGCGTGTATACATGCCCGGCATGTTCCTTAAGCCACCAGGTCTGGGACTTAAACCACACAATTGGCCATGTGGGACCCAGATGCCTTAACCACTACACCACCAGCTGCCCCCCTTTTTACATTGTTTTACATTTACTTATTTCTTCCATGAGCAAGAAAGTCAAAGAGACAGCGCCCCCACAGGATGTTGTCAGTGTGATCCATCCCCAGTTTCAGCCAACCCTAGATCTTAGGCATGTGCATGCCTTGTGTGCTCTGGGAGGTATCTGGACACGAACCCAGAACCTTCCTAGGTGGGCAAGCCTTCCTGAGAGTTGTATTTTATCCCTGCACCTCTCTTTGGCCAACCCATCTTACATTCTTCCTAAGGGATAGTCTAGTGTCATGGTTAGGAGCACAGATTCTAGAAATAGAGTTCTTTGGCTCAAGATTTGACTCATCTGCTTACTTAGCTATGTGATCACGAGTAGGCAACTTTGCCTCTCTGTTTCAGTTTTCTTATTTGGAATATGTGGATATAGTATCTACTTCACAGGATTTCTGTGAAGACTAAAATATGTAAAGCCTTACATACAGTAATCACTCAACTGTTGGTAGCCAGTATTATTCTTTATAGTTGTCAGTATTTTCTTGTTTCTTTCACTTTTGTTTTTTGCTATAGGGTGCATGCCCTTGTTGGGAGGAGAGAGAAAGAGAGAGGAGAGAGAGAGAGAGAGAGAGAGAGAACGTGAGATAGCACCAGAAGCATGACCTCTCCTTAATTCATTCTCCTTCATTCTTCTCTTGGGATTTTGGGCATGCATGCACACATGCCTGGTGGGTTTTTCAAGTCACTAGATATGCGACTGAAACTGCCATGTAGGATCCAGCTGCCTTAACCACCATGCCACTGGCTGGCCCAGTTGAAATCATTCTCTAAATTTTAAAAAGTTATTGATTTAAAAATTAGAATTTTAAAAGCAGTGGCTAGGTAAGGTTAGCCTGGATAAAAACAAGAATAAATGAAAAAGACTTAGGAATCACAGATGCCTTGAGTTGAATCAAAGCATGTAGATAGTACACTTTTAAAGAATTATTAAAAAGATAAGAAGGGGGACCAGCAGTTAGTGTAATGACTACGTTGCTAGACTCCCATGTAGTCGACTGTGGTTCAAGTCCTGGACCTGGTGGCTTAAATTCATGCCAGGAATGTGTGTGTGCATGTCCAAGATCCTGAGAGGAGAATGGAGGAGAAGGGATTGCAACATGGCCATCCCCCCTGGGGGGTGATTTCTTGCTTTCTGTCTCTCTGTTTCTCTCTGTCTTTCTGGTGAGCGCATGTGCCCTATAGCAAAAACCTCTCAAGAAAACCGAAAAACCAAAAAAACAAAAAAACAACAAGAAGGAAGGAAGAAAGGAAGAGAGAGAGGAAAGACAAGAAGGAAGGAAGAGAGGAAGAGAGGGATGAAAGAAGGAAGAAAGGCAAGGGAGAAAGAAAAGGAGAAGACCAAAGGAGAAGAGGGAAGGAGGGGAGGCAACTGAAAGAGAGCATTCCTGTTCCTGTGAAGGAAGATAAATAGGATATTGACCAAGGATATGATAAGAGTTGCTGAGTCCTTATTGACGGGAGCTCCATGTTCAATTTGCACAAAGTAGAAAGCAGAGATGATACTCAGGAGAGAGCAACAAGATAGTTAGCGTAATGGCTATGTCACTGGACTCCCACGTAGTCGACCGTGGTTCGAGTCCCGGACCCGGTGGCTTAAACTCACGCCGGGCACGTGTGCGTGCGTGCCCAAGATCCCGAGAGGAGGATGGAGGGGACTGTCTGGCGAGCGCACGCGCCCTATAGCAAAAACCTCTCCAAAAAAAAAAAAAAAAAAAAAAAAAAAAAAAAGATAAAGGAGAGGAAGAGTTGTTTTCAATCTTTTCCATCCGAGGTGTGCACGTACCAAAGCAGTTGAACTGCTATTCTCAGCTCGCTGCAGAATGAGAGGTCACCCTCTATCTCCAGGAGGTGTGAGGCTCCCAGATGGGTTCCCAGCTGGGAATCAAGTAGTTCACATTCTCAACATTCCTATGCTTCCCCATAGCAAGAATCTTCTGGGGAGAGGAGAAAAATATTTTTGAAGGAGGGGTTCCAGGGCCTTCTCTGGAGATTCTGATTTTCTTTAAGTCTGGGCTGAGGCCCGATAATTTTTTTTTTTTTCTTTCTAATAAGCAGGGAAGTTGGGGACTGATTACTCGACCAGATTAAAGATCTCCTGGGATATAAGGGCATCTGAGCCTGGCACCAGGATGCAAGAGCACATTCAATGCAGACAGTGCAGACACCCCTCTGTCTAGATTTTATAGAAACAAAACCATAGGAGATAGGTTCAGGATAAGATGATCTCTAGGCCTTCATAACTCCTTGACATTTTCCTCTTTTTATTTTTAAAGAATTATTTAATTTTATCTCATTTATTATTATTATTTTTTAATTTGATCAGAGACAGAGAGTGAGAGAGAGAGAAAGTGAGAAAGCAAGCCACCAGGTCTAGGACTCAAACCGTGGTCAACCATGAGAGAGTCCAGTGCCTTAGTCACTATGCTGCCTGTTGGCCCACTCCTTGACATGTTCATGCTAGTGGGGCCTCTCCTGATGCCTTCTCTGCCTGTCATTTATGACTATCCATGGTCTGGCCCTCTCCACCCAACTCTGTGTACCTTTCGTCCCCAGACTCATTATCTGCCCAATTTCAGGATGGCTCTGGACCCCAGACCACATTTTTCTTCTCTCAGCTTTTGCCTGAGCTATGTCCCTCACCCAACTGTCACTTCCTTTCCCTTGACCTCTCACATTCTATTAGTCTTCTAGGCCAGGGCCAACCAACTATTCTCTCCAGAAGCCCTCTCTACTCCACAGTAACTACTTTTCCTTACAGCCAAATTTAGAGGGTAATTGCAGTATCCTGTATTTTTCAGTGATTTTTTTTTCTTTTTTTTACATTCGTTAAGCTTAGGAAGGAAATATTGCCTAATTATTTGTGAAAGATTTCACATCTATTACATCGTTTGATTTTCACAGCAACCTCACCTGGCGGGTCATGTTTTTATCTCCATTGAGGAGTTAAGAAAAACAAAGTTCAAAGAGATTTTTTTCTTAAATTGGCACTTGGTAAAACCACCAATAAATGGACAAATCAGAGGACTGTCCCACTGGTAAAAAGAACAGGGTATTCCTTGAATAAAAACTTGAAACATGAGGGTTTAATGAATGACTCTCTTTGTTGTCCAGAATGAGGGAGGAACAAGACCTTGAACTTTAAAGAACCGCATCATGGAGCTGAGACGGTGTCACTGCATACTCCCATGGCAGGCTCATTATTGCAGCTGTTGCCGGATTTAGGCAGCCGGACAGCTGTTGCCAGGAGATGATTCACAGAGAGGAAATGGAATGCAGCGATAATGATCGTGCCTATATGTATGTGCACGGTGTTCTCTCTTCTTGTAGCTCCAAATGTTCTAAAAATAAAACCTAATTATTTCTTATAAGAAGACCAGATTTAGCAAGTGAGAAAGGTGGACCAGAAGGTGGCATGGTAGCTAAGGTGCTGGACCCCACATGGCCTACTGTATGTTTCCAGTCTCTGACCCAGTGTGTGTGTGTGCACGTGCAAGCGTGTGAGCCCAACATTCTGAGAATACAGGAGAAGTGACTGTGGCATGACCATCTCCTTCAGTGGGTGATTTCTCACTTTCCTTCTCTTTGTGTCTGTCTCTCTCTGGCAAATGCACATGCCCTATGGCAAAAAGCTAAAAAAAATTTAAAAAATTAAAAAAATTAAAAAAAGAAGAAGGCAAAGAAGAAGAAAAAAGAAAGAAGTGAAAAAACCAGGCAGGGGACCAACAGGTGGCATGGTCGTTGAGGCGCTGGACACTCCCACATGCCTGATTGCGGTTCAAATACCAGACCTGGTGGCTTGCTTTCTCACTCCCCCAACCCCTGTATCTCTCTCTGGTCAAATTAAAATAAACAAATGAATAAATAAAATTAAATAAGTATTTTTGATTAATGAATAAATAAAATTAAATAAGTATTTTTTATTTAAAAAGCCAAGCAGAGAGAAGATAAACATCCTTTTTTTTAAAAAAAATTATTTTTACTTTGATTTATTATCATTACTATTCAATTTTGACCAAAGAGAGACAGACAGAGACAAAGGGAGAGTGAGAAAACAAGTCACCAAAACTGGGACTTGAACCGTGGTTGACCATGCTTCAAACCACCGTGCCACCTGACCGCCCTGAGAAGGTAAATAGTTTAAACCAGTTTTTCCTGGTCATTCCTAAGAATGAGAGGTCTGGGAGGTCAGCAGGTGGCATAGTAGTTAAAGTGCTGGACTCCCACAGATCGACCGTGGTTCAAGTCTCGGACACGGCAGCTTGAGACTCATGCCAGGCGTGTTTACATGCATGCTCAAGATCCTGAGAGGAGAATGGAGAAGGGATTGCGGTGTGACCATCCCCTTGCGGGGTGATTTCTTGCTCTCTCTCTTTCTGTCTTTCCAGTAAGTGCACATGCCTTATAGCAAAAATCTCTTTAAATAAATAAATAAATAAATGGAAGAGAGAGTCTTAGGGGTTCACACAACCCTTTCAACTATTCTTAAGAGCTTCTATGGCACGCATGGCAGAAGAGTGTTCTTGGCACACCTGAGGTGTGGAGTGGGGGTCCTAGCAATGTCTGTGCTAAGGAACAGCCAATGAACTCAGAGACACTTTCCTCACCATCACCCTCCCCTCACCTTCCTCCCCACAATACATAACACCTTGCCCACAATACAAACTGTTTCCATCTTCCTGGTCTGAGGTGTTTCCTGTTTTGTTTTGTTTTGATTTTGTGCTAGAGGGCTTATGTGCTTGCCAGAGAGAGACAGAGAGAGAGAAAGTAAGAAATTGAGATAGGAGATGGGAATATTACATAAATAGTATATTGCCCAAGATGGAGTCAAAATAGCCAGACTTTCACTAGAAACTGCATCCACACAGCACACAGCTTATAGCAATGCTTAAATTAGTCACAATTGGCAGCATGACCTAAAGCAATTCATTTCAGAACCAGCTATGGTATTTGTAGCCCAGGGACACAAAACAAAGACCTGAATAATAATTTGCTACAAAACCATCAGTTAAGAATGGGGAGTAAGAAATACTGAGGTCATAGATAATTTTAGCTATTTTCTGAAGCCCACTTCCTTATGAGAGAGCCAGCCTGTTGTTGCGTATATTAGTTAAAAACCCCTAGCTAAAAACCACATAGCACAACCCTCTTGTGAACCCCTCCTATTTGGGACCTCTCTCTCATTCTTCCTTTTTTTTTTTTTTTTGGAGAGGTTTTTGCTATAGGGCGTGTGCGCTCGCCAGACAGAGAGAGACAGAGAGACGGAAAGCGAGAAATCAGTGCCCAGAAGGGATGGCCACACTGCAATCCCTTCTCCTCTTGAGATCTTGGGCACGCACACACATGCGCCCGGCGTGAGTTTAAGCCGCCAGGTCTTGGACTCGAACTGCGGTCAACTACGTGGGAGTCCAGCGACATAGCCATTATGCTAACTGCTGGTCCCCTAATTCTTCCTGATTGTAGGACACAAATCTAGTCACTTTGGTGATCCTGCATTGATGTAGGGGGTTCCAGTCACCCCAATATCCTGCCTCAAAATCACCCCACCAAAGGGAAAGGCCATGCCCCAATCCCTTCCTTCCACTTATACCCTTAGGACTTTGGGTATGCACATATAAGTGCCCAGAGTGTTTTTCAAGCCACCAGGTCTAGGACTTGAACCACCTGGTCCAAGACTTGAACTGCTAGATCTGGGACTCAAACCATGTAGTCGGCTCTGTGGAAGCCAGCCACCTTAATCTCCATGCCACCTGCTGGCCCCATGAACTTTTTGCAGAACATTTTTTTTTTTTTTTAGAGAGAGAGATTTTTGCTATACTCGCCAGTGAGACAGAGATAGAGAGACAGAAAGTGAGAAGTCAACCCTCCCCCCAAGGTGGGGGGATGGCCACGCCGCAATCCCTTCTCTTCCATTCTGCTCTCAGGATCTTGGGTCATACAGGCACACATACCCAGTGTAAGTAAGTTTTAAGTCACCAGGTCTGGGACTCAAACAACAATCAACTATGTGGGAGTCCAGTGACAACCATTATGCCATCTGCTGTTCCCCTCAGGACCCTCTATTTGTACTACAAGGTAACTTACTATACAATTGACCATACTCTATAAGGATAAGTGATCATGAGTAAATTAACAAAGTATGCACGTAAGTGACTAAGTCTATCTGTGTATGCACACGTGGGAGAGAGTCGGAGTAGACTAGGAAGTGGAACTAGACTCAACGGGCGCATAATTGCAGTGCTGTGAAGGCACACAGCGGGACAGCCAGAGGGCCTATTTTCCTGCTTATAAGGATGCTGGAGGAACCAGCAGTTAGTGTAATGGCTATGTCGCTGGACTCCCACGTAGTCGACCGCGGTTTGTGTCCCGGACTCGGTGGCTTAAAATTCACGCCGGGCGCGTGTGCGTGCATGCCCAAGATCCCGAGAGGAGAATGGAGGAGAAGGGATTGCGGCGTGACCATCCCCCCTGGGGGGTGATTTCTCGCTTTCTGTCTCTATGTCTCTCTCTGTCTGTCTGGCGAGTGCACGCGCCCTATAGCAAAAACCTCTCCAAAAAAAAAAAAAAAAGGGATGCTGGGAAAGTACAGGTGCCATAGCTGCAATGATGAGGACTTATGCATATGTCCTTCTTGGTACTACTTTGAGCAAAAAAAAGCCCCTGCTTAGAACCTAACTGTGTGACGCTATTAATGTATTGTAAAAGGCCTCATTCTAAAGAGTAGGTAGCCTTAGTGTATGGCCTGTAAAGCATTTTGAGAGCATGAATTAGAATACTTAGAACCTTATACAATGTAAGTCTTAAATTATTGTTACTTTATAGAAGATATGTAGGAGACTACTCATTCCTTTGCCCATGACGTTCCTGGTTTTTGCACTAAATGTAGTGCATCTGGGAATATCCTCAGCCCCAGACAAACCAGGACAGACGATTGACCATACTCATTCAAGACGGGGTATTTGGGACATAATTGCATTCTATCCTGGAAAACAAAGTTTTCTTACTAGCATTGCAATACTCACCATCTTTACTCTTAATTTCATTTATGGGTTTGAAGCCTTGATCGCTTTATAGTTATATGCCATTCTCTGCCAGATAAAGTCCTGCTGGGTCCAGGATTTGAACTGCGTAGTTGACCCATATGGGATCCAGCCACCTTAAGCATTATGCCACCTGCTAGCCCAGGTTCTGTTTCTTTGGAGAACCCTAATTAGTACTGTACTCAAACACTTCCTCTACAAGCAGCCAGAGTGAGGTTCCAGCACACTGTGGCCCAAATCCCACCTGTGCTAAAATCCTATCAGAAGCTTCTTATCATCTGTGAGATAAAGTCCAGGAACCTTTTCTCGATAGACAAGGTGCTTCTCTCCAGCTTCATCTGCACCAGCTGCTCTCAGCCTCCTCTTGGCCCCCTTGGAACATGGAACAGCTAGTAGTGTTTTGCACAAATTACACACCTTTGAACCTTCAAGCAATGCTTACACACCTTAAAAAGTCTTACTTTGGGGCTACAGGCTGCATGGTAGTTAAGGCCCTGGACTCTCACATGGCCAACCACAGTTTGGGTCCCAAACCTGGTGCCTTACTTCTTTCTCACTTTTTCTCTTTTTCTCTCTGATCAAATTAAAACATAAGAAGAAGAAATAAAATTATTTCTTTTTAAAGGAATTATTTATTTTATTTATTATTACTATTATTTTAAATTTGCTATAGGGCACATATGCTCACCAGGGAAAGACAGAGAGAGAGGGAGGGAAAGTGAGAAAGCCAGCTACCAGGTCTGGGTCTTGAATCATGATTGGCCATGTGGGAGTCCAGCACCTCAACCACCACACCACCCGCTGGCCCGAATAAAGTCTTGCTTTTTCAGGAACATTCTTTAGAAATCTGTAACTTAAAAAGCAGGGCTGTAAAAGTCATGCTGTTATGAATTCTCTCTGTGCCCCTCAACTGTTCTCCTAATCTATGTGTAAATATTTGTAAGATTTGACCCAGGTTTGATCTACCCTCAACTGCACTCTTGTTGTCGAGATCTCTTCCTATCCATCCACCAGTGCACTGAAGTACTAAAATTAAACATGCGAATATTGCAAAGGAGACACATTACCGAGGGTTCCCAGGGCATCATGTGCAGTTGTGCAAGTTGTGCACTATGGTTAAATGTATCACAGCATGTGCTATACTGTTTTTGTTGCTGTTATTTATTTATTTAAATGTCGCGTGACCATCCCCCCTGGGGGGTGATTTCTCGCTTTCTGTCTCTATGTCTCTCTCTGTCTGTCTGGCGAGTGCACGCGCCCTATAGCAAAAACCTCTCCAAAAAAAAAAAAAAAAGGGATGCTGGGAAAGTACAGGTGCCATAGCTGCAATGATGAGGACTTATGCATATGTCCTTCTTGGTACTACTTTGAGCAAAAAAAAGCCCCTGCTTAGAACCTAACTGTGTGACGCTATTAATGTATTGTAAAAGGCCTCATTCTAAAGAGTAGGTAGCCTTAGTGTGTGGTCTGTAAAGCATTTTGAGAGCATGAATTAGAATACTTAGAACCTTATACAATGTAAGTCTTAAATTATTGTTACTTTATAGAAGATATGTAGGAGACTACTCATTCCTTTGCCCATGACGTTCCTGGTTTTTGCACTAAATGTAGTGCATCTGGGAATATCCTCAGCCCCAGACAAACCAGGACAGACGATTGACCATACTCATTCAAGACGGGGTATTTGGGACATAATTGCATTCTATCCTGGAAAACAAAGTTTTCTTACTAGCATTGCAATACTCACCATCTTTACTCTTAATTTCATTTATGGGTTTGAAGCCTTGATCGCTTTATAGTTATATGCCATTCTCTGCCAGATAAAGTCCTGCTGGGTCCAGGATTTGAACTGCGTAGTTGACCCATATGGGATCCAGCCACCTTAAGCATTATGCCACCTGCTAGCCCAGGTTCTGTTTCTTTGGAGAACCCTAATTAGTACTGTACTCAAACACTTCCTCTACAAGCAGCCAGAGTGAGGTTCCAGCACACTGTGGCCCAAATCCCACCTGTGCTAAAATCCTATCAGAAGCTTCTTATCATCTGTGAGATAAAGTCCAGGAACCTTTTCTCGATAGACAAGGTGCTTCTCTCCAGCTTCATCTGCACCAGCTGCTCTCAGCCTCCTCTTGGCCCCCTTGGAACATGGAACAGCTAGTAGTGTTTTGCACAAATTACACACCTTTGAACCTTCAAGCAATGCTTACACACCTTAAAAAGTCTTACTTTGGGGCTACAGGCTGCATGGTAGTTAAGGCCCTGGACTCTCACATGGCCAACCACAGTTTGGGTCCCAAACCTGGTGCCTTACTTCTTTCTCACTTTTTCTCTTTTTCTCTCTGATCAAATTAAAACATAAGAAGAAGAAATAAAATTATTTCTTTTTAAAGTGAATTATTTATTTTATTTATTATTACTATTATTTTAAATTTGCTATAGGGCACATATGCTCACCAGGGAAAGACAGAGAGAGAGGGAGGGAAAGTGAGAAAGCCAGCTACCAGGTCTGGGTCTTGAATCATGATTGGCCATGTGGGAGTCCAGCACCTCAACCACCACACCACCCGCTGGCCCGAATAAAGTCTTGCTTTTTCAGGAACATTCTTTAGAAATCTGTAACTTAAAAAGCAGGGCTGTAAAAGTCATGCTGTTATGAATTCTCTCTGTGCCCCTCAACTGTTCTCCTAATCTATGTGTAAATATTTGTAAGATTTGACCCAGGTTTGATCTACCCTCAACTGCACTCTTGTTGTCGAGATCTCTTCCTATCCATCCACCAGTGCACTGAAGTACTAAAATTAAACATGCGAATATTGCAAAGGAGACACATTACCGAGGGTTCCCAGGGCATCATGTGCAGTTGTGCAAGTTGTGCACTATGGTTAAATGTATCACAGCATGTGCTATACTGTTTTTGTTGTTATTTATTTATTTAAATGTCTAGTATCACAGCATGTGCTATACTGTTTTTGTTGCTGTTATTTATTTATTTAAATGTCTCTTTATTTGTTGTGGTTTTCAGGTTACCAGGTCCGAGACTTGAACTGCAGTTGGCCATGTGGGAACCCAGGGCCGCAACCACCACACCACCTTCTGGCCCCTGTTTGCTTTTTATCTTTGCCATAGGGCACAAGTGCTCACCAGAGACCATTTGGGCCTCCAGCACCTTAACCACCATGCCACCTGCTGGCCCCCGTTGATACTATTATTCTTCAGGATCTGGCTCCCAGTCCTTTAGTAAATGGTAAAAGTAAGAGCTCTTTTCCTCAGATCACCTGCTTGAGATTTTTCTTCTTAGCACCTTGCTAATTAAAAAACGCCGTACACTTTCTGATTAGGCCATTGACATTTCTTTCCAGTAATTACAAAGGAACTTAAATAACCACGCTAACGGACACCTCTCTATTAATCTAAAGTGTAACATACGGTGAGTTGGATGCTAACACTACAATCATCTGTAGAATTCATTACGTGGAGAGTGTGTATGCTCAGGAGACAAATGGAGAAACTGGGACCCCACTTCGGAAGTATAGGGTCTATCGGAGCACAGAGGAAGCGAGGCAAACTAGCTGGCCACCCAACGTCACACATTCCATGGCATTTGGAGAGGTGGTGGGGAAAGCAGGTTCCCTAGTTAATTTCACACTCCCTCTATACATTTCAAAAACAAGGTGTGACTCACCAGCCAGATTTTGAAAAGCTCTCCAGAAGGCTCAGTGCCAAATAGCGTATTCTACAAACTCTCTGGCTTATAGGAGTTTTCTATTTTCTGGCAGGATCCAAATCTCTGTTCAAGCAAGGGCTTCATGCTTCTTGAAGGCTGTTTCCTGCTCATTGAGGCTGAGCTCCCTGGCTTTTGTCATTCAGAGTGTAGGCATGTTGGGGGCACATCTGCGCTCTATGAAACCCAGGGAAATGTGCTGAAATGAAAGGAAAGAAGGAGACAGCCATTTATACAAGCCTCCGTGGGAATCCCTCCTGACTGCCCTAGGAAGCCCTATTATGGGCTGCATCCGACATATAGGGGACATGAAGTTCAGGGGGGGTCATCTTGTCCTGACCACTCTGTTTCTCCAACAATACACCTTATCTGCTCTGAAAGACCCAAGAAGTCTTGACAGAGGGGATGGAGGGGATGGAGGCCCTCTCTGGGCACTTCACCTCTGCTAGGCCCCCCAACCACCTCCTCCTTGCTGCAGTTGCCCCAGGTTTGTTTTCTTTGGCTCCCTCATTAATGAGTTCCACAGGACAACGCTAAGTCTAGTTATTCAGCCTTAATTGGTTTAGTTACAACAAGATAATTCCTTTTTTCTTCTCTTGGAGGCCTTTCTGTTTAAAGACATTTTAGCTGGAAGATGCTAATTATCAATGAGGAGAAAGTGACACCTGAAGAGTTCATTTTCCATCTTGGTCCTTGGGTTTTCCTTTGAACTCACTCCACCCAGCCCTCTTTCCCACTTCATCACTTCTCCCCCACTATCATAAAAGAGAGCTCTTCCCGGGTGAGGACGGCAGAACTTTCTTTCTCACTTGCAAGGAGTCATTCCCTCTGCAGCTGTCCTGCAGGCATGGACAACCTGCGCGAGACCTTCCTCAGCCTCGAGGATGGCTTGGGCTCCTCCGACAGCCCAGACCTGCTGTCTTCCTGGGACTGGAAAAACAGGGTGGGGCCCTTTGAGCTGAATCAGGACTCCCCCACTCAGAGCCTTTCCCCAGCTCCATCCCTGGAGTCCTATTCTTCTTCTCCCTGTCCAGCTGTGGCTGGGCTGCCATATGGGCACGGTGGGGCCAGTGGTGGGGGTGGTGATGGCTGTAGTGGCCTTGGGGCCAGTGGCCTCGTCGAGATGGACTATAATATGTTGGCGTTCCAGCCTGCCTACCTGCAGGACACTGGAGGCCTCAAGGCCCAGAAGGGCACCAAAGTCAGGATGTCTGTCCAGCGGAGGCGGAAGGCCAGCGAGAGGGAGAAGCTCAGGATGAGGACCTTGGCTGATGCTCTGCATACCCTCCGGAATTACCTGCCCCCTGTCTACAGCCAGAGAGGCCAGCCGCTCACCAAGATCCAGACGCTCAAATACACCATCAAGTACATTGGGGAACTCACGGACCTCCTCAACAGTGGCAGGGAGCCCAGACCCCAGAGTGCATGAGCTCTTCCTGGGGAGACTGACCAGTGCCAGCCCCTTGGGCAGGAGTCGAAGAGCTTTAAGGACCTGGAGCATCTCATGGGACAAAGCGCTGAGTTATTTTGAGTTATTTTGGTAATCCTGTGATCTGAAAAACTCCAAGGAAATTTCTGTGTGAACTGTTGGAATGGTCAGAACACTTACCTACCAGACGAGCAGATACTTTCCTTTCCAGTTTTTCCTCGTCTCTCAGGAGACTCATCTTTTGCCAAGAGACAGATTACTTTGCCCTTCTCTCTCTGTTCAAGGTATTTTGAAAGGTCAATGATTTTAAATGCATTTTTTTTCTCAATAATGTCAAATTGTCATAATTGATCTATATTTTGGTATTGGGGGTTTTCTTTCTGTTGCTAACTAAGCCTGTATTTTGTACAGAATCTACTGTGATATCTGGGATTCTTTTTTAGAAATATTCATGCCAAGTAAAATCCTATGGTGCTACTGTGTATGCGTGAACATGTGTGTGTGCACAAGCACATGTGTGTTCGTGCTCGTGTGTGTGCATGTGTGTGAACGTGTGTCTGCCTGAAACATGCTTTACTTTTTAAAGGGACCAAAATCAGTCAAATGCAGAGAGGACTGGTGTCATGGCAAATAGGAAGTCAAAGGCAGACAGGCTAGGTTAAGACAGAGTGAAATTTCTGAAGATCAGAGTCTCTTCGTTAAGAAGGGGAAGAAGGTTGCATACCCAGACTGCTGGTGAGGCAAAGAATGAGGGTATCAGAAGATGGGGGCAGACAGCACATTACTGCAGGGTGGCCCTGAAGCAGAGCTAGAGGGCAGGAGCTCCTGTCCCTGTCCTGGAGTGAGTATGATTTGATTTAATTCTTTTCCTTATTGGTTTTTCAAATGAGGGTTTGGCTCAAAACAAAACAAAACCAGATAGACTATTTTCATTACAGAGACTAAGTGAAAGGGGCAGGATTAGAACTCATGTCAGCTCCAACCTCTTTGAAGGCATTTACTTCTTTATTTGCCACGTCTGCCCCCTCCTACCTCCCTACCCTCCTGCCCCAAAGCACCCCATATGCACCCATGCACACACATACACACACACCCTCTGTAATGCCTTGTTTTAGGATAGCAATAGGCACCCTTAGGTTTCGCTAATTTGAATGTTGAAGGACTTTGAAAAGCCTTTCTTGAAATAAGGAGTGTATCAATAGGCTTTTGTTAAAGCTGGATTTTTCCCCTTGTGGTTACTAACTATTTGTGTGTGCTTTTCAGTGGGTCCAGCTGCTTAGCTCTCCTGTCATTTTTTTTTTTTTTCCTGTTGGTGATCTTCCTTTTTTTAGTGACAAATTACAAAGGCAATAGATGGACTGTAGTGGACTTGGGGCCAGTGTATATATATGCATACATGCAGCATATGTATAACTTCATATTTTGCCTTTGCTGATACAACCATACAAATAAATATGTGCATGCATACCTTTTTAAGAATACCTTTAATTATGCAAATTTTATCTTTTTTTTTTTTTAACTTAGTAATGTAAAGCAAAAATCCTCCCAGGTTAACACAGAATCTGTGATGTAAGTATGTAAGTACCGTTATTACTTCCATTTTGTAGATGAGGAAACTGAAGCACAAGTTTCCAGGAGTCACACACATGAAAACCGAGGTGGAAAGGACAGCTTCCAGCAATGTTTCATAGTGCAGGTCTTGCATAACTTCTGTAACGAGTTACCTTTTGGATGATATTTAGATTTTCAGTTTTTTCTTACGAAAATAGACTGTACCAAATATCATGGACAACTAGCTATCGACACAGATATTTTAATTAGTCTGAAGAAATCCCAGGAAGAACATGTCTGCATCAGAGTGTATGTACATATTAAATTTTAATAAACACCATTAAACTACTCTTATAAATGTTTTAGTTATTTATACTCCTCTGAATATTATGGGATAGAACTTGTCCCCACACTGTCACTGGACATTATTGACCTTATGCATTTCTAAAGATTTAAAAATGGTAATGTCATTTTTGTGGTAGTTTTAATTTCCACATCTATTACTCAAGATGAAGTGCCTTTTTAAAAATTTTATGTGACTATTGTTAATTTGTTTTATAACTTGCCAGTTTATGTTCTTTGCCATCTTTGTATTAGGTTATTATCTTACTAATTTAGGGAAGTTGTTTGTATATTATATATGTTGAAATATTTCCTTTCAATCCATTATTTTGTCACATGCTCTTCTAAGCTGTCTTACATGTATAATTTTGATGATAGTACCTTTTGCTCTTTGAAGCTTTTTGTTTTTACACAATCAAATCTATGTTTTATGGCTTATGTGCTTTCTTTGCTTACTTAATTTTTCCCAGTTCCAAGGTTATCCAGACGTGCTCCTAATTTCTTCAAAATGCTAATCATTTTATTATTTACATATGGATCTTCAATATAGCTGAATTAATTTTTGTCTCTAGTGTGTGGAAGGAATCTTATGTTTATTTCTAATGCGTGTATTTACGACTGAAGAGTAGTGTATCTTGTCATCCAGTGTACAAGACACACAATAGGTAGTGGTGGGGGACAGTTGCTAAAATGTCACCTTCTGTATACACTCATATATTCATTTCTGGTGTTTTAGAGAAGAAACTGGGGGCTTGTGGGTGGCACAATGGTTGGGGCACTGGATTCCCACATGGCCAACCATGGTTGGAGTCCCAGACCTGGTGGCTTGTTTTCTCACTTTCCCTTTCTATCTCTGGTGAGATTATGTATCACATTTAAAAAAAAAAAGATGATGATAAATAAAAATAAATAAACAGTTTTTTATTAAAAAAAAGAAAGAAAATGGGACCAGCAATTAGCATAATGGCTATGTTGCTAGACTCCCATACAGTCGAGTGCTGTTTGAGTCCTGGACCTGGTGTCTTAAACTCACACCTGGCGCATGTGTGTGTGCCCAAGATCCTGAGAGGAGAATGGAGGAGAAGGGATTGTGGCATGGCCATCCCTCCTGGGGGGTGATTTCTCGCTTTCTGTCTCTCTGTCTCTTTCTGTTTTTCTGGCGAGCGCATGCACCCTATAGCAAAAACCTCTCCAAAAAAAGAAAGAAAGAAAAGAAAGAAAACTAAAAATGTTGGGTACTATCAAGACTTGCTTTTGGAGAAAGAGGACTTGAGAGGATAATAATATGAGGGTAGGGCAGAACCAGCTGGTCTAAAAATCAACATCTGGATCATGCTATTTTTTTTAAATGAGTGGAACCCACATACCCTTGGCTTTGATTTGTCAAGCTTATGCATTAAAAATGATTTATAAATATCTTAGATAATTTTGGTTATCTTGGGGCCCAAATACTCTGGATGAGTTAGGAGGTGGTTGTATTCACTTTTTAAAAATCCCTTAAGCTTCAGACACCTATGAGCTGGGCATGCCCTCAAGATTTCTAGGTGGGTCACTGGAGGGTAGGAGTCTGGAAAACCAGGAGAAGGTAACACTTCCCTGGGAGGAGGCCTCTGACCCAAAGCCTTGCTTCACAAATACTACCGGGGCCACCAAAGCTTGCTGTACCCCAATACCTCTCCAGGAGAGGCAGTTATACCTGACCCCTTGACTCCTACAGGAAACAATCCCCAGCTACCGGGGCCACCAAAGCTTGCTGTACCCCAGTACCTCTCCAGGAGAAGCAGTTATACCTGACCCCTTGACTCCTGCAGGAAACAATCCCCAAAGGGGCTATTTATCTTGTCCTCTAAATTATTACACTTTGAACTTCTGTCTCCACCCCAAACACTTCCTCAGAAATTCCCTCCCCTTTCTTTGCTGGTCCCGACACAGATATTTTAATTAGTCTGAAGAAATCCCAGGAAGAACATGTCTGCATCAGAGTGTATGTACATATTAAATTTTAATAAACACCATTAAACTACTCTTATAAATGTTTTAGTTATTTATACTCCTCTGAATATTATGGGATAGAACTTGTCCCCACACTGTCACTGGACATTATTGACCTTATGCATTTCTAAAGATTTAAAAATGGTAATGTCATTTTTGTGGTAGTTTTAATTTCCACATCTATTACTCAAGATGAAGTGCCTTTTTAAAAATTTTATGTGACTATTGTTAATTTGTTTTATAACTTGCCAGTTTATGTTCTTTGCCATCTTTGTATTAGGTTATTATCTTACTAATTTAGGGAAATTGTTTGTATATTATATATGTTGAAATATTTCCTTTCAATCCATTATTTTGTCACATGCTCTTCTAAGCTGTCTTACATGTATAATTTTGATGATAGTACCTTTTGCTCTTTGAAGCTTTTTGTTTTTACACAATCAAATCTATGTTTTATGGCTTATGTGCTCTCTTTGCTTACTTAATTTTTCCCAGTTCCAAGGTTATCCAGGCGTGCTCCTAATTTCTTCAAAATGCTAATCATTTTATTATTTACATATGGATCTTCAATATAGCTGAATTAATTTTTGTCTCTAGTGTGTGGAAGGAATCTTATGTTTATTTCTAATGCGTGTATTTACGACTGAAGAGTAGTGTATCTTGTCATCCAGTGTACAAGACACACAATAGGTAGTGGTGGGGGACAGTTGCTAAAATGTCACCTTCTGTATACACTCATATATTCATTTCTGGTGTTTTAGAGAAGAAACTGGGGGCTTGTGGGTGGCACAATGGTTGGGGCACTGGATTCCCACATGGCCAACCATGGTTGGAGTCCCAGACCTGGTGGCTTGTTTTCTCACTTTCCCTTTCTATCTCTGGTGAGATTATGTATCACATTTAAAAAAAAAAAAAGATGATGATAAATAAAAATAAATAAACAGTTTTTTATTAAAAAAAAGAAAGAAAATGGGACCAGCAATTAGCATAATGGCTATGTTGCTAGACTCCCATATAGTTGAGTGCTGTTTGAGTCCTGGACCTGGTGTCTTAAACTCATGCCTGGCGCATGTGTGTGTGCCCAAGATCCTGAGAGGAGAATGGAGGAGAAGGGATTGTGGCATGGCCATCCCTCCTGGGGGGTGATTTCTCGCTTTCTGTCTCTCTGTCTCTTTCTGTTTTTCTGGCGAGCGCATGCACCCTATAGCAAAAACCTCTCCAAAAAAAGAAAGAAAGAAAAGAAAGAAAACTAAAAATGTTGGGTACTATCAAGACTTGCTTTTGGAGAAAGAGGACTTGAGAGGATAATAATATGAGGGTAGGGCAGAACCAACTGGTCTAAAAATCAACATCTGGATCATGCTATTTTTTTTAAATGAGTGGAACCCACATACCCTTGGCTTTGATTTGTCAAGCTTATGCATTAAAAATGATTTATAAATATCTTAGATAATTTTGGTTATCTTGGGGCCCAAATACTCTGGATGAGTTAGGAGGTGGTTGTATTCACTTTTTAAAAATCCCTTAAGCTTCAGACACCTATGAGCTGGGCATGCCCTCAAGATTTCTAGGTGGGTCACTGGAGGGTAGGAGTCTGGAAAACCAGGAGAAGGTAACACTTCCCTGGGAGGAGGCCTCTGACCCAAAGCCTTGCTTCACAAATACTACCGGGGCCACCAAAGCTTGCTGTACCCCAGTACCTCTCCAGGAGAAGCAGTTATACCTGACCCCTTGACTCCTGCAGGAAACAATCCCCAACAAAGTCACCCCCCTTTTAGAGAGGATAGCTGCAACAGGCCTGACTGCTCTCAAGAGTGTGTAAAACATCTGGCCTTGGCACAGCTCAGGAATAGAAATGAGTAATTTCTGGGACTTGTAGGGGAAAGGTTACAGAACCACATTTCTCATGTATCTTCTGTGTTGTGGTCGGTGTTCCCAGACTTCCGACTTCACATACTCCTTACAACCTCAGGAAGGTAGTGTGAGCGCTCCTGTTTTGAGAATGAGGAAAGCAAGATTTAGGGTAGTTAAGCAATGCAAAACCACATGGCTAGCTAGCAGCATGCAGCTGGTCAGTTAGCCGGTGAGTGCGGGTCCAACTCCACAGCTCAGGCTGGAGCCCGCTGCCTTCTTCTCCAGCTGACTGAGGACACTGCAGTGCACTGGGCTTGGCAGTGGGACAGCATTCTCAGCACTTACCACTTGGGCTTCCGACCTCCGGGATCTTCACATCTTTCACCGTCTGAAGGATTTCAGAAGGGGCTATTTATCTTGTCCTCTAAATTATTACACTTTGAACTTCTGTCTCCACCCCAAACACTTCCTCAGAAATTCCCTCCCCTTTCTTTGCTGGTCCCCAGAGTCTCTTAATTTACAGAGGAAATCTGACTTCTGTTCACTTGTGTTCAATAAAGCAGTCCACAATTCACACCGGGCTGCGGTTTCTTTGTTCTGCTTGGAGTTTCTGCCACATTAGCAAATCAGGAGAGAGGCCAGAGAAGGGGTAGGGGGAGTCCTCTGCAAATTCACAAGTTGACAAAATTACCCTTAAACTAAACAATAGCAAAATAAGATGCGTATGCAAATGCACTTGTGATTTTGAGATTCTGTGACAATAGTTCAGTGTGATACGTGCCTGCACTGACGTCACAACAATTCCTGTTTCCCAATCCAGGCTGCAGGAAAGAGCTTGGGCCTTGACCCTGAGGGCTCAGCCCACACTTACTGGACAGAAACCAGAGCCTCGCTTACTCTGCACATTCTCCTGCTGGAAACTGGAGAGGGCTTCTGTCTTGCCAATGAAATATTGAAACCAAACCAGTACTTCCTGGAATAGCCTGGAATCTTGGTATTTCAGTGCCAGAAAGCCCCTTGAATTCTCTGGAAGAAGAAAGCACAAAAACTTTGGAGAAGGTTGTGGGAGAAGGACAATTATTTGTCTTTTGGATTTAGGAACTATTGACCTTTCCTCCCTTAGTTATGTTCTTTTTCACATGAACTCTACTGACTTCCTTTTTCTCCAAAGTTATTTATTCCTCTCTTCTGAAAAAGAAAGAGAAAGAGAGAGAGGAAAGAGAGAAATAAGCCCCATCAGGGCCACGATATGAAGACTGACCCAAGGCCAGCCTCAGTCAGCCAGACAACCTCAGCCAGCATCTAGGCATGTCCACATGTTCGAGGAGGTCTCTGGAGGAATCAGGAGATGTTCGACTCTCCAGGACCGTGGTTTGAGTCCTGGACCCGATGACTTTAAACTCATGTGGGGTGCATGTGCGTATGTGTGTGTGTGCCCAAAATCCTGAGAGGAAAGTGGAGGAGAAGGGATGCAGTGTGACCATGCTCCCTGGGGGGTAACTTTTTGCTTCCTGTCTCTCTGTCTTTGGCAAGTACATGTGCTCTATAGCAAAAAAAAAAAGAGGTCTCTGGATGAGAATCCAAAACCTTCCCATATGGGTCAGCCTTGCATTGTGTCGCATTTTACCACTGCACCATCTTTGGGCCCCAGAACTCTACTGACCTTTGTTTCTCTTTATTAAATGGGGAGACCTGACTAGCAATCAGGGAACCTATGGAAGAGAGGGGTATTCAGAAAGTACCACCCAGGGTGAGTCCCAGCCAGTAAACAATACTGGGGGTTCATCATCGGAGGTAACAGGCTCAGTGCCAATTGCACTGTGTGGCTGCTCCTTTCATCTTGACAGCTGACATGACAAAGTAGCTATTTTTAGCTATTTCTCAAATGAAGATGCAGGCCAAGAAGTCATGTAACCTTTCCCAAGGTCACGTAATTGGCGCAGAGACAGATTCCACTTAGGTCTAAAGGCCAGAAAGGCAGGGGTGAACAAAACAGAGAAGTCTTTGCAGTTAAGTCTTTGCCACTAATCTAAACTCTCATTTAGAGAAGCCCTTGTATACGGTGTCCATACAACTTATTAGGAATTCTATAAATTAAGAGCAAATGTGTATATTTATTTATTTGCCACAGGGCATGTGAGCTCATCAGAGAGAGACAGAGAGCGAAAGAGAGGGGAAATGAAAAATTAGCAGCGGAGATGGCCATGCTGCAATCTCTTCTCCTCCACTCTCCTCTTGGGATTTTGGGAGCACGCACGCCTGGCTTGCTTGGCCTATTTTTCAGATACCACCAGGTCCAGAGCTTGAACCCATGGAGTTGGCCATGTGGAATCCAGTGCCTTTACTGCTGTGCCACCTGCTGGCCCCAAGAATATATTTTAAGTTGTGACACACCTAATTTTTAAATTAATTAATTAATTAATTATTACTATTTTAAAATTTGGTATAGGGCATATGTGCACGCACGCACGTGCGAGAGAGAGAGAGACAGAAAGTGAGAAAGCAAGCCACCAGATCTGGTACTTGAACTGCTGTTGGCTATGTGGGAGTGCAGCCTTAACCACCATGCCACCTGCTGGCCTCCATAAATACTCTTTCATTCTTTCTTGTTCTTTCTCTATACTAGGTATATCTTTATATTGCTTTAGAGATTTCAAAGCACTCTGCATACATTACTCTCTTTGTCTTACTTATAGCTCATTATGTACAGGGTTAAACAGAGATTGCCATGTCCATTTTACGAATGAGGAGATTAAACTTTAGGAGAGCAAATATTGTAACTACTGGATTCCGGATGCTGGTGCCAGGTTAGGTGTTTAAACCCCTAATCCGGTCCCTTCTAACTACATTATGCCGTCTCCAGAGGAAACCCAGTTGTGCCTAAAGGTGGGATCTATTTCTTCAAGGTGAATTTTGCACTGAGCCTTTATAAACTGTTTTGTTTGCTTTTGTTTTTAGTATTTTGCCATAGGGCATCATGCATGCTTGCTGGACACAGCCACACCACAATCCCCTCTGCTCAATTCTTCTCTCAGGACTTTGGGTGCACGTATACCTGCGCCCTGGATTATTTTTAAGTATCCGAGTCTAGAGTTGGCCATGTAGGATCCAGTGCCTTAACTACCACACCACCTGCTGGCCCTGGGCCTTTCTAAATGTTTAATATAATCAACTTCCACAAGAAAAAACAATCAATATCTTCATGCAGGGGAGGTTAGTGGAAATCTAAATCTTTGAACAGAAATTTATTCTCCATAATTCAAGAACATGCATGTCTAAAACCCCTATCTCTCGCTCTTTTATGCTATAGAGTACATGCACTTGCCAGAGAGGGAAAATGAGAAATCACCTCCCAGGCAGTTGGTCATGCAGCAATCCCCTCTCCTCCAGTGTCCTCTCAGAATTTTGGGCATACATGCACATGTGTTTGGCATGATTTTCAAGCCACCCGGTCCAGGACTTGAACCGTTCTGTTGGTCATATGTGATACAATGCCTTAACCTTCACACTGCCTGCTGGCTCCATCTTCTTTTACTGCATGTGTAACTATTTTCTAGCAGAGAAAGAGGATAACATTTAAGTGATCTAGATTCTAAGTATACTAATAAATAACAAAAGCCCTGATAAATTCTGTGGGCAGCTAAGAGTCTGACAATGGGCTGAGGACCCAATCAAGGAAACTAGAACACAATGATGGTGGCAGCTGAAAGGCCTAAAAGAGGGGCAGGGAGGAAGATGGGAAAAGGGAGGAAGATGGGAAACACGCTTCAGCCTTAGCTCTCTCTCTGGGCTTGGCACTGGGCTGGATAAAGAGGATGCAGAGGTGAGAGGCTCATAGCCGAGCAAGAGATTAGAGGAGCCCCAAGTCTTGCTCCTTCTAAGACTCAGGAGAGACTTCACAGAGGAAGGCTTTTGGAATCGTCCTCTCGGTACTCAGGGAAACCAAGAGCTTCCTCAACCAAACTGCATGTGTGAACTGCTCCATGGTTTGGGAGAGCACCATGAACTGTTTTGGCTGAAGCATGAATTGAGTTTTGAGAAACAGGCAAAGAAAAGAAGAGAATTGATGTGCAAGCAGTAGAGGAAGGCTGGAGGCTCCTCACAGCTTGAAAAATGTGAGGGAGCTGACCCAACCTGAGAGAAGCCCGTGTCATTCACTGGCTAACTCAGGTGGTCCCTGATCTTTGTCCCATTCAAACACCTGGTGTAGAACATAACATGAGTGTAATGAGCCATTGAACTTGTGGCCCGCATGACTTTATTACTGAATACTTGAGTTTTTCCTGTTCTACTATTTTTTTTTTCCTATGGCTGGCCGATGGGATCCAGTGCCTTAACATACCACCTGCTGTCCCCTTGCTTAATTCTTACACTATCCTGTTTTACATGCCCATAAACGGGAAACCTGGTTAACAGTCCTTCTTACAATTGTCTTCTCACTTCTGCTTTCTCTGTATCCCATAGCTTCCCTCGCATTTTTTTCCAAACTCTGAAACAAGTCCCTTGCATTTCTGCCTGCATGATGCTTGTCATTCCCCCCTGCTTCCTTAGGCTCTTGTCCCTCCCTCTGTTCTGCAGTACACTCTGCATGCGAGGCTGTTCTTGTGGTTGGAACACAGTACTCAAGATTGTCTAACTTATAAATTACAGAAATCTATTTCTCACAGAGGCTGGGAAGTCCAAGATGAGGTGGTGTAGGTTCAGTGTTTGGTGAAGGCATTTTTTGCTGCATCCTCACAGGGTGAAAGTTGCAAAAAGGGCACACTGTATTGTATTGATAATATTAAAAGGCAGTGCCTTGGGGCCAGCAGGTGGCATGGTGGTTAAGGTGCTGGACTCCCACATGTTGACCACAGTTCAAGTCCCAGACCTGGCAGCTTGGAAATCACCCTGGGCACAGTGTATGAGTGGCCTAAATCCCAGAAAGAGAAAAGAGATTGAGGCATGGCCAACCCCCTCCCCCCTGGGGGATAATTTCTCACTTTCTCTTTCACTATCTCTCTCTCCCTGGGGAGTGTGTGCACCCCATGACAAAAAAAAAAAAAAAAAAAAAAAAAAAGAGGGCCAGCAGGTGGCATAGCGGTTAAGGTTCTGGACTCCCTCATGCCCAACTGATGTTCAAATCCTGGACTCAATAGCTTGAAAATCACACTGTGTGTGTGTGTGTGTGTGTGTGTGTGTGTGTGTGTGTGAGCATGTGTGCACGCGCATACTCAAAATCCAGAGAGCAGAATGGGGAAGGGATTGTGGTGTGACTATCCCCCTAGAGGGTGATTTCTTACTTTCTCTCTGTCTCTCTGGTGAATGCAGGCACCCTACACCAAAAATCTCTAAACAACAACCAAAAAGAGGCAGTGCCTTTAAGAGATGATTAAGTCCTGAGGGTGGAGCCTTCATACATTGGGTTAGTGACCTTATAAAAAACCATGTGAGAGAGTTAATCACTCCTTTCAGTCTCTTTCACCAGGTGAGCACACCAGGTCTGAAACTCAAACGACGGTTTGCCTAATGGGAGTCCAGCACCTCAACCACCATGGCACCTGTAGACCCCCTAACACCTGTATTTTGTGTTTTCCTCATTTTCTGATGATATAGAAAGATGACAAATTTATTCATGGAACAAGAACTTATGAACTGATAACATCGTTCTTAGCCTGCCCTTGGTTTGTGGGAGAGATACAGGATCCCTGCCTTTGTGAAGCTTATAGCCCAGAGATGGAGGAATTAAGATTTTATAGTTGGGGGCCAGCAGGCGATGTGGTAGTTGAGGTGCTGGACTCCCACATGGCTGACCTCGGTTCAAATCCTGGACCTGATGACTTGCTTTCTCACTCTTCTACTCTCTCTCTCCATCTCTCTCAAATCAAATTTAATAATAATAATAATGATGATAATTCTTTAAAACATGTTCTGTAGTTGATTAGAGAGGGGTGTGGTTCAGACAGACTCTACTACTCACTCTAGGGTACAGAGACATCTTGGGGACTGGAATACAGAAGGAGGGGTTTAGGGTGGTCACAAAATGACAACTGAGGCTGGACAGTGGGAAGGGAGCAGAGGACAAGGAGCTCCCCTGGAACTGGACAGTCTAGTGAGTGAGAGGCCAGGAGAAGTGGTGAGAGGAGAGACGGGCCCAGGTTGGAAGCTCTGGAAGAACAAGTGCAGAAGTCTCTATTTCCAAATTCTGCTCAGTCCCTGACATTTTGTCCTGAAATGTTTACTTCAGTGTGTAACTAACTCCTCAGCAAGGCTTGAGGCAGACATCATTCTCCTCTATTCACAGATGAGAAAAGGAAGCTGAGAGAGGTGAAACGAGTCTCCTGGGGCCATGGCTAGCAAAGGGCTTCTTCCAACCCCTCAGGTCACAGACCTCATTTTAGATAAAGAATCTGAAAGCAGAAATTACAGAGTGATGATCACATAAGAATAATAATTCCTTAGGAGGCTTCTGAGTGCATGTATGACGACTGGTGATTAACCCTTATAAGTGATAAATTCCAGCAGTGGGGAGGGGGAGTTTTCTCTCCATTCACAACTAATACAAGGCCGCACAAAGGCGTCTCTGTTTAGATTAGTTTTCATTGGGAAGCAAGACTAGTTCAAAAATCCCAGAGGTTTCAGTATAGTCATAACATCAGCTTGCTCAAGGAACCAGCAGATGGTGTGATGGTTACATCGCTGGATTCCCACATAGCGGTTAGAGCCCTACCCAGCGGCTTACAACTCAAGCCCGATGCCTGTGCAAGCATCCACCAAATCCCCAGAGGAGAATGGAGAAGTGATTGTTGTGTGGCAAACCCCTTGGGAGGAGGGCATGTGATTTCTCACTTTCTGTCTTTCCAGTGAACGGATGCCCCTGTAGCAAAAACCTCTCTTTAAAAAAAAAAAAAAAAGGCAATTACTACAACCAAATAAATTCTGCAGTTTCTTGTCTGGGGTCTTTGGCCCTTGCCCAAAAATCCCTTTGAGGTTTCCCCACTGGCGTTTTCCGGCCCACTCCCCATGTGGCAGGTGAGCCGTAAGGTCTCCTAAGCAGGTCTTCACCCCTTAACGAGGCTACGGGCTGGGGAGGAACAGGAAAGCTCCATTATAAAAGACTCCAGTTCAAAGAAGCACAGGTGCCAGGGAAACACTAAGGCCTTACTACTACTTGTTTTTAAGAATTAATTTAATTAATTAATTAATTAATTTATTTCTTACTATTTGCTATAGGGCACATGCACTCACCAGAGAGAAAGGAAAAATGAAAAAGCAAGCCTCCAAGTCTCGGACTTGAACCACTGTCTCTCAAATGGGATTCCAGCACCTTAACCATCACGCCACCCGCTGCCCCTGAGAGCTTTGTTTTTGTTTGTTTGTTGTATTTTTAATGAAGGAAGAAATAAATACTCCAGGTTCCTGTCTTGAGCGAGAGTCTGTTCTGACGACCTGGAATCCCTATCTCTACTGAGCAGCGCGGGTCTCTATCCCGGCAGGCCCAGCAAGGGTTGTCTTCCTCGCTTTTGGAAGCCCTGCACATCCTATTTAAGAGCACAAGTTATTCTTTAAGAAGTTGCGTTTCCCTGGCCACCAGCATACCCTGCGGAATTCGTCTCTGCCGCACCCCTGCAGCTCGCGGCTCCTGCGAGGCCTCGGTCGCCCCCTTCAGGATCCCGCGCTAACTGCAGACTGTCGCGTGTAGAGGGAGGACTGGGCTGCTGGAAAACTCAGGGAACAACATTTCAGAACACTGTACTTTCTGGCGAGCAGGCAGCATCCTTAGATTCAAGTCTTGGGCAGCAGAAGGGAAGAGCAGAGTAGATGGGGCGGCACAGAGGATGCTCAAGCCCACACCTTAGGGGTCTGGCAATCCTTCGGCTCTCTGCGAAGGTCCCTTCTTACAAGCCAGAACCAAGGCAAGAGGAAAAGCTTTATGGTTCTAATTGCACGGTGGGAGAAACTGAGACAGAGACAAACTACCGTGCTTTAGTGAAAAGGACTCATGTATGGAGTTACTTAACAACGTCTCCAAAATCCCATGGTTCAAAACCCCAGGTAAGTGTCCTTATCTGTGGAAAAACCAGAAACAAAGCTTGCTTCCCAGGCCAGGTGTGAAGACTGAATATTCGTCCCTGCTGGGATAGTTGCTGTTCCTGCTTCTCAAGGTCAGGAGTTCTGGTAAGTGATCATCATTTTTTTCCAAAAAAGTTAAATCAGAAAGCTTAGCTGAGAAGTGAGTGGTACATAAATTTCTTTCCCCATTGGGCCGGGTAGGAGTAGGCCAACATACCAGAGGCTGGGTCACTAAAGGGATCCATGCTGGAGGGAGAACCCAAGCTCAACTGCAGAAAACGGCTTTTCTTGGGGGGCAGAAAGTGGCAGTTAAGGCACTGGACTCCCTCCCACATGGTTGACTGTGGTTAGGGTTCCTGACTTAGCGGCTTGTTTTCTCTTTCCTCCTCTTCTTTCTCTCTAACTTTTCCTCTCTCTCTGGTAAATTAAAATAATAATAATAATAATAAAGTACAAAAGAAAGAAAGTGGCATTTTTAAATTATTTTTATTTATTTATTTATTTTGCCATAGGGTTTATGTGCTGACCAGAGAAAGATAGAGAGAAGGAAAGCGAGAAATCACCCCCCAGGGGGGATGGTAATGCATGATTCTTTCTCCTCCATTCTCTTCTGAGGATTTTTGTGATGTGATCACAAACACTGTTTTT
>NW_006159501.1:1138877-1142076 GCF_000334495.1 Tupaia belangeri chinensis | reverse complement strand
TTTCTTTCTTTCTTTCTTTCTTTCTTTCTTTCTTTCTTTCTTTCTTTCTTTCCTTTCTCTTTCTTTTAAGGTTTTTGCTATAAGGCATGTGCACTCTCTGGAAAGAGACAGAGAGACAGTGAGAAGGAAAGTGAGAAATCATCCTCCGGTGGGGACAGCCTGCCACAATCCCTTCTCCTCCATTCTCCTTCTGGGATTTTGGGCACATAGGCACATGCACCCAGTGTGATTTTCGGGCTGCCAGGTCTGGGACTTGAACTGTGGTCAGTAAGTGGGAGTCCAGTGCCTTAACCACTACTCTGACTGCTAGCCCTGAGCTATTTTCAATTAAGGCTTGTTAATTCATTCTGTGATCCCTTTTGTCCAATTATTCACAACTAAACAACATTTTTTGAGAGATATTTTTGCTACAGGGAGCATGTTTGCACTCACTGGAAAGACAGAGACAGAGAGACAGAAAGAGAGAAATCACCCCCCCCCACCCCCCAGGGTGGATGGCTACACAGCAATCCCTCCTCTCCATTCTCCCCTCAGGATTTTGGGCATACACCCACACATACCCAGTGTGACTTTTAAGTAGCTAGGTCTGAGACTTGAACCACAGGCGACTACATGGGAGTCCAGCAATGTAACCATTATGCCATGTGCTGGTCCTGATAAATCTGACTTTTCAAAATTAAATTGCACTCTCCTGTCCATTGATGTCTTTGAGTAGTGACAAAATGGTCATAGATGAAAAGCCTACTCACAACTTCCAATAATATATTTCCTTTGCTAGTGAAGATAAACATTTTTACTTCAAAATCTCTATGTGGGAAGGAAATTTTGTGGAGGTTACATCTATGGAGTGGAAGACAGTTTCACGGGAATCCTCAGCATTCGTGCAGCTTAAAAGAAGAGAATAAAGAACCAAGACTTCCTGTGGTCACTGAAGACTAAGTGGAGATTTTGTCTGAAGAGCATGTTGAGAGGTAGGATGGTGGGTGTAGGCTGTGTGGTGCAGTAGGATTGGGTTTCAAAGCCAGTTGTACTGCTTTCTGGTGTTCTAGCTCTGAAAAAGCCAACTGCTGCTGCAGTGTCCCCAGGCTCCCATCTATGGGATATCATTGGGAACACTTTCACTGTGAGGATGGACAAGAACATATTTGGAGAAGTATTGTAAACATCACATTTTTAAAAAAGAACGATTTAATGTTATTTATTTTCATTGTTTTTTAATTTAAAGAGAGAGAGAGAAAGTGGGAAAGCAAGCCACTAGGTCCAGGACTCGAACTGCAGTTGGCTATGTGAGTCCAGAGTCTTAACCACCACGCCACCTGCTGGCCCCATGTAAACTGCATTTTATATCATCAGTGGAGCACCGATAAAGCCTACCAGTTAATGGCAGGGGAAGAGGAAGCGTACTGGAAGATAGCTCCTGTAACACAAAGAAGAAATTATACTGTTCTCTGAGGAGCAGGGCAGTGATGTGGTAAGAGCAAAGGTTAAGGGGCACTACTGGATCTGAGTCCCACCCCACTAGCCGGTCTCATCTCCCTGCTGACCCTACTCCAGCCCTCTGGGCTCCTTGCTGTCTGCAGCGTGTACTCACATGCTTGGAATAATCTCCCAGATCCCAGCATGCCTCATTCCTGCAGAGTCCCTTCCCATCCCAGCTCAAATGTGACTTCATCTCCGAGGCTTGCCCCTATGGTCCTACACAAAATGTCCCACACAGTTCTCACCCAATTCAATTTTCCTCCCTTGAGCTGTCTTATTTCGTTTTATTTATACATTGTTTATTTTCTTCTCATTAAAAGATAAGCCTTTGGATCTGATGGTGGCACAGCTAAAATGCAACACTCTGTGAGGCTGATCTACGTGGTAAGGCTCAGGTTCAGGTCTGGAGGCCTTGGAACATGCCACGAATGTATGAGCCCATGATTTCGGGCTGGAAGGAGCTGAAGTTAGCTCATGGCATGAAGACTCCATAGGGGGAATCTCTCTCTCTCAGCAAATAAAAAAATACATTTAAATCAATAGCTTCATGGGAGCAGGACTTTGTCTTTTTGTTTATGGCTACAGCCCTAGAATTTATTCACCTTGATGTAAGTGAGTGAATAAATTGGGCTGGGAGCCGAATACCTGGGTTCCAAGCCACCCTCATGGATTAACGTCATCAAGTTTGTCAATTACTTTTGTATTTTTCTCACTTGTCAAGAATGATATAAATTTGGGGGCTGGCAGGTGGCATGGTGGTTAGAGATGCTGGATTCCCACATGACTGACTGTAGTTTGAGTCCTGGACCTGGCGGCTTCTAAATCATACAGGGCGCATGTGTGTATGCACAAAATCCTGAGAGGAGAGTGGAGGAGAAGGGATTGTAAGGTAGCCATCTTCTCCGCAGAAGATGATTTCTCATTCTGTCTCTCTGTCTCTTTCCTGTGAGAACATACAATCTATGGCAAAAATTCTAAAAAAAAAAAAAAATGGTGCCAAAGAAACATTGTCTGAGGGCTTCCACAGGGAACCTGTTTCTTATAGGATTTATGGTCTCATTTTGTCTTTTCTAAATGCTTATTACATAAATCATAGAATAACACCTAGAAAATATGGATTAATTCTTAGAGATTAACTATAATTATTCTACAGAGAAATAAATATTATTAAAATTTTTCAGAATTTTTTCCTATGTATATATACATAAATAAATGATCTTAGATACTCGAATTAAAACTGATATAATGATATATGTGCCACCGAATAGTATGCCTCTTATCTATGATTTTTTTCCATATTAATAAATTCATGTCATACCATTTTCAAAGACTTTATGAAATTCTATTGTATAATTATGCCTCATTTAGTCTTTAATAACAAGCATTTTTCTTTATCTCCACTTCCACTTCTTTTCAGACAAGACACTTGAAATCCTAGAATCTAGTAGAGAGAATCAGTTCTTTTTGGCTTCAGAGTCAACTCTAATTTATCTGGAAGATTTATGATTAAATATTATACCAACTTGGACAAGGTCTTTTTGGAGAGAAATTTGAAAACTATTCTTTTTTTAAAAAAATATTTTATTTAACTGTATTTATTTATTTTAATTTGACCAGAGAGGGAAGGAGAGTGAAGGAGAGAGAGAGAGAGAGGAAGCAAGCCACCAGGTCTGGGACTTGAACCATGGTCCGCCATATGGGATTCCAGCAACCACAACCA
>NW_006159501.1:1137145-1138849 GCF_000334495.1 Tupaia belangeri chinensis | reverse complement strand
CTTTCTCTGATCAAATGGAAACTAATAATAGTAATAATAAATAAAGTTAAAAAAGAATGATAAGAATTTTATTTTTTACCAAGTAGTTATGAAGATTAATGGAAGAAGGAAGAAACTATTTATGAACACCAAGTATTGGGCATGCATTGTTGAAGGCAATTTGCATTTATTTATTACCTAAGCCCCACAACAACTTGATGAATGAATATTAGTACTCCCATTTTACAGATGAAGAAATTATGACTAAAAGAGTTAATTACTCTTATAATATCCAGTGCTATGAAAGTATGTGAAATAAATATTAAAGACATAAAACTTCTAAATACAAGACACATTTTTAAGAATCATATTAGTAATGAAATTAACAAATAGCCATTTTTAAAAAATCACATTTATTTGTCTGTTGATCTATTGTGATTTTTTTCAAGCTGCTGGGTTAAGAACTCAAACTGTGGTTAGCCATATGGGAATCTAGCGCCTTAACCACTATGCTGGCCCAACAAATAGCTATGTTTTTTTGTTGCTGTTGGCTTTTGCCATAGGGTGCTTATGCTTGCTAGAGAGAGGGAAACTGAGAAATCATCCCCAGAAGGGTTGGCTGCACCACAATGCCTTCTCCTTCATTTTCCTCTCAGGATTTTGGGCATGCATGCACTCATGCCCTGTGTGATTTTCAAGTTGCTGGGTCTAGGACTGGACCATGTGGGAGTCGAGCACCTTAACCACTGTGCCACTTGCTGGCCCCCACAAATAGCTACGTTTTAAAAAAAAGTTATTTAATTTTATTTATTCATTCATTTATTTTAATTTGACCAGAGAGAGACACACACAGAGAGAGAGAAAGGGAGAAAGGAAGCCACCAGGTCCGGGACTCGAACCGTGGTCGGCCATGTGGGAGTGTCCTTAACCACAACGCCACCTGCTGGTCTCAATAGCTACTTTTAATAAAGCATCCTATAATTACAAAGATGGCAATAATATAGTGAGGTCAGTTTCTGCATCTCCTTAAATTTAGGCAGTCAAAGAATAAGTAAAACAAAAGTAATTCATTTAGAGATAATATTATTTATATTTGATTGCTGAAAACTTAATGGTTTCTACTCTTTTTTTATTAAAGGTTTTTGCCATAAGACTCATGTGCTCACCAGAGACAGAGAGAAGGAAAGTGACAAATTACCCTTGGGGGTGGGGTGGGGTGGGGATAGCCACGCCACAATCCCTTCTCCTCCAGTCTCTTCTCGCACACACACGCATGCACAGCATGATTTTCAAGCCACTAGGTCTGGGACTTGAACCATGGTTGGTCAGCCATTTGGGAGTACAACACCTTAACAACCATGTCACCTGCTGGCCCCATGCATTCTGCTTTTAATAGAAATCTCTTATAAATGAGAGTAATGATTCCTTTTAAAAATTTCAGTCTTTCTGTAATAGAAACTTTTATAGGTTCATTTAATTGTTTCTCTAAGCAAAAGAGAAATTAGACCAGATACTATTATTATTTTGGTAAGTACTTTGAAATTAATTTCTGCTTAATAAGCTTATTGACTAATAGGCCTCCAGTAATAACCTAAAAGTTGAATGTTTGTAGCACAAGTTACAATTTCAATAAATGCTTAAGAAACTAGGTGGAGACTGAGTCTTTTTTTTTTTTTTTTTTTAGTTTTCTGAATTTTTAAGGAATTTTTTTGCCTTGGCGGGGGG
>NW_006159501.1:1120164-1137114 GCF_000334495.1 Tupaia belangeri chinensis | reverse complement strand
TGGTTTAAGGGCATTGGACTCCCACATGGCTGACCACAGTTTGAGTCCTGGACCTGATGGCTTGCTTTCTCACTAGCCCCTCTTCTCTCCCTTTCTCTCTCTCTCATACTCTGTCCCTCTCTGGTCAAACTAAAAAAATAAATACATAAGTTAAATAAAATAATTCTTCAAAAAAGAGAATTGTTTATATTTCATTAATTGCTATTAGTTGTTAATTTTGCCATAGGACACATGGATTCACTAGAAAGAGACAGAGGAGGTGGGGGCAAAGTGAGAAAGCAAGATGCCAGACCAGAGACTCAAACTGCAGTTGGCTATGTGGGAGTCCAGCGCCTTAACCACCATGCCACCTGCTCACTCCTGGAGAATGCTTCTTATACATAAGCCTTTTCAGCTAATTTAGGCAAGTTAAAAACATAAAAGTGGGGGGGGAAGCAGAGATCTCATGAACTCAGTGCTAGAGGTCATCCGTTAACATTTGTCTGAAGTCTAGATTTCAATCCAAAGAGCATAGCTTTAATTTTTCTTTGTCTTATGTTCTCACAAAAATATGCCTCATTATTCAGATAGTGGTAATTTTCATCCTACAGGTATAGAAATAACATGAACATGGTAGTTCTTCTGCAGGAGTGGGTCTGAAGGGTTAGTTTGATGTACTATGTACTGAATTTAAAAAAATGCTTAAAGATGTTGATAAGAGAAGACAAATAAAAACATCATTGAAATAGAATTAGAAAAGTGCAAGCCGCTGAGAGAAGGGGAAATAGTTTAATCCCAGGTAAGCAAAACATTCACTTCTGAGTCCTCTAACAGTCATGACAAGAAAAAAAATGGTGTCCTGGAATTCACCATCTGAAGACAAAGGACAGAAGAAAGTATTCATAGCATTAAGAAGTAAAAACAACAACAACAACAACAACAAAACTGATCTTATAAGGGCCAGTTCATTTTATTCCTCAATCTTCAAAAATAGTTTCCTAGAAGATGCAAAAACGTGGAGGTTTCATAGTGATTCTCACAATTCTCACAAGGACACAATGAAATTTACTTTTAGGGAGATATATGGCTATAGGTAATGAGCTCAGTTGGCCAGATTTCTGACTTTGAGGCAAAAACGTTTCAATACAAAAATATTTTTATTTGTTTCTTGGGTATTTGAGCTAGTCAGCAAAGATGCTTTGTGAAAAGCCCCATTTGTAGGTTTCTCCAAATGTCACCTTCTCAGGGACTGTAACTACCCTATCAACAGGGGCCTCACCAGTCACCACAATCTTTTAACAAACTGCATGTTCTCCAGAGCTTTTCATCTGTGCCTATCTCCCCCAAATGAATGGAGATCCTAAAGGCAGACTATTTGCTTTTGCTTTGTAGTTGCTTGTTTTTAGGCTTTTGCCATAGGGTGCTTGCACTTTCTGGAGAGAGACAGGGAGAGAGAAGGTGAGAAATCACCCCGGAGGGGATGGCCATGTTGTAATCCCTTCTCCTTGATTCCTCTCTCCAGATTTTGAGCATGCACGCACAGGCCAGGTGTGATTTTCAACCTGCTAGGTCTGGGATTCTAACTGTGGTCCACTATTTGGGAGTCTAGCACCTTAACCATCATACCACCTGCCAAACCCCAGGCTCTTTGTTTTGTCCACAGCTATGTTTCTAGTTTATGGAAGAGCACTTGGCACACTATACTCAATGAGTTCGAGTGAATGAATTTATTATTTTTGAAAGATTTATTTCATTTTATCATTATTATGATTTTTCCTTCTTTTTTTTTATTTTTAGAGAGTATGATTTTTCTTTCTTTTTTTTGATTTTTAGAGAAATTATAGGGCACATGTGCTTTCCAGAGTGATGGAGAGATGGAAAGTGAGAAGTCACCCCCACCCCAATGGGAATGGTCATCCCTCAATCCCTTCTCCTCCAATCCCTGTCTTGGGATCTTGAGCATGCATGCACACATGTCTGGCATGAGTTTTAAGCTGCTGGGTTTGGGACTTGAACCACAGTTGACTATGTGGGAGTCTAGTGACCTAACCATTATTATGCCGTCTGCTGGTCCCTATTATTTTTAATTTGCTACAAGGTGTATGTGCTCATGGGGGGGAGGGGGCTTTTTAATTTGCTACAAGGTGTATGTGCTCATCGGGGGGGAGGGGGTAGAGAGAAAGAGAGGGAAAGTGAGAAAAGCAAGCTGTCAGGTCCAGGACTCAAACCACAGTCAGCCATGTGGGAATCCAGTACCTAAACCACCACGCCATCTGCTGGCCCTTGAGTGAATGAATTCTTACCTTTATGATGCCTTATTTTGAAAATCAATCTGCTAGGATTAGACTCAAAAAGAAATGTCATTTCATGCCATGGTACCACCCTCTATGGGAGCCAAGAAAGCTAAATATTTCAGATTTAGTTTCTGAAAGATTTAAAAGAAGAAAAAGAAAGGTAAAATACAGAAAGAATGTATACAATACTTTAAGTTGAACAGAAAATAAAGACTTACACTCTAAGCATTCTTTTTTTTTTCTTTTTTTTTTGTGGCATAGGGTGCATGTGCTCATTGGAGAGACAGCAAGGGAAAGTGAGAAATCCTACCCCCCCCTCCTCCCAAGGAGGATGGCCAAACTGCAAACTCTTCTTCTTTAGTCTTCTCTTGGGATTTTGGGGATGCATGCACACATACCTGGTGTGATTTTTGAGCCACCATGTCTGGGACTCAACCCGTGGTTAGCCATGTGGGATTCCAGTGCCTTTAACCACCATGCCACTTGCTGGCCTCACTCTTAGCATTCTAATGAGTAGGGGACTCATTTGACTCACCCGAGAAACAGCATAGTAACTAACTTCTCTATCAATTTCAATTTGGAGTTTCCTGTTAATGATGATTTTCCATTGTGGGCTGCTCTCAGAATCTGGGTTAAGTGTAGATTGTCAGTCTTCTAGAAATAATTTCAGGGACCAGCAGATGGTGTAATGGTTATGTCACTGGACTCTCACATAGTTGACCATGGTTTGAGTCCCAGACCTGGTGGCTTAAAACTCACGCCAGAGTATGTGCACGTGTGCCCAAGATCCTGCGAGGAGAATGTAGAAGAGATTGCAGCATGGCCCTCCTCCTTGAGGGTGGATGATTTCTTGCTTCCTGTGTCTCTGGTGAGCACATGTGCCCTAAAAAAACCCCTGTAAACAAAACAAAAAACAAAAACAAAAACAAAAACTCTCTCTCTAAAAGAAGAAATAACTCCGACTGTGGACCTTTGGAATATAGAAGCTATATTTCAAAGAAAATTGTTTCTCTTAAATATTTTACATATTCTGCATCCTTGTAGAATTCTGAATACAATGAGTCTATAAGACCTGGCTTTGTCATATCTATTCTGGATTTTTTTTATAAGAGATATTTTTGCTATAGAGCATGTCCACTTGCTAGAGAGACAGAGAGACAAAGTAAGAAATTCCGCCCCCCCTACCCCCCCCAGAGATGACCATGCTGCAATCCCTTCTCCTTCATTCTCCTCTCAGGATTTTGTGCACATATGCACACGAGCCTGGTGTGAGTTTTAAGTACTGGACCCAGAGGCTTGAAACTCATGCTGGGTGCATGTGTGTGTGTGCTCCAAATCCCAAGAGGAGAATGGAGAAGTGATTATGGTATGGCCATCCCTCTTGGAGAGTGATTTCTTGCTTTCTGTCTCTCTGTCTCTCTGGTGAATACATGCATCCTATAGCAAAAATCTCTTTCTCTCTAAAAACAAACAAACAAACAAAAACAAAAAAGAACCTCACCTTTGGAGAACTTCAGGGTCCGGGCAAGATGACCAAGTCCTGATTCAACACTGGAAGCCAGGTCTGCCTTTGGTGGTAATGAAACATGACTCTATCACTGAAAAGATGCTGGCGGGCTCATCTTAGTCTAAGGAAGACACAACCCGATCTCCCTCAAAGGATGCAACAATTCTTGAATCATCAGGCATCACTAGCTACACGCTTATAATGGAGTTTCTCCACCTCCACCAACTTCTGCTGCCTTCCAGATGGGGAGGAAAAGGAGATAGGATACATTAAGTCTTTTAGTTATATAGAAGCTGAGCCAAAAACGAAGCTTTCAGAAGGAAGTCCTTTTTTTATAGCTTTGGTCCCCTATCCCTTGTACATTATCATATTGGTACACAGGATCAGCGGCTCTAGGTCTAAAGTAAAGAGCTTTGCTCTCATAAGACAGGATGCGATTTTCAAACTAGGTCAGGGAAGACAACTGTGCATATAGTTGTCTTGTCCACTGAGAGTGGACAAAATATATGGGTTTGGTTAAGAAAAATACATGCCTCTCTGCTGAATCTACAATTGTTCAGTATGAATACAAATGTTACACTTGTTTTAGTAACAACTGCAGGTCAGTGGCATTGTTCTACAAGGTGAATTCCTATGGATCCAGGCCTGACATTCTTTCCAATTTCGTTGCAGTAACTACTCTAGAGCCATTGAACGTGCAGCCTGGAAGACATTTAGGTAGCTAAAGAGACTCAAATCCAGAAATCTTGTGAACAGAGAATTATGAACATTCTCCCACTGCAGGACAGTTGTAAGTGTTGACAGGATATAATAAATACATTTTAGGGCATGGTTGAGCTGGCAAAAACTATAAAGAAAAGTTATTTATTTATTTATTTTTTCGATTTTTGCCGTAGGACACATGTGCTTGCCAGAGAGAGATAGAAAGAGGAAAAAAAAAAGTGAGAAATCACCCTCATCTCCCCAAGGGGGATGTCTATGCTGCAATGCCTTCTCCTCCATCTCTCTCAGGATTTTGGGTGTACATGTATATGCACCTGGCATGATTTTCAGACTGACAGATCTGAGACTTGAACCATGGAGCTGGCCATGTAAGAGTCTAGTGCCTTACCAAGCATACCACCTGCTGGTCCCATAAAAAAATTCTTGACAATAAGGAAGTACCTAAAACCTGGAAGACACTGCAGCTGCTAGAAAGTGCCTGGGGGTCAGAGATGGTGGTATTGGTCTCAACAAACAGGACTTCCATTTTAACACTGGATAGTGACAGGGAAATCTCGTACTGGTAAGAAGTTTGAATTTAAATGAGATTCTTGAATTAATTTTGGAACATCTAGGTATTATATTCTCACTGAAAAGGTAAACTAGAAAAATTCTGGGTCCATATTACAGTAAGAAAAGATAACAGAAGTTTATCTATAATTGAGCTCTTAGAGGTGGAAATTAAGGAAAGGAAGTCTCTCCAGAGAATTTATGACACTAAGCCTGTCTACACAATTTACTTTTGTGTTTTGGGTTTTTCTTATTTTCTTTTGTAAGTTTGCTATAGGGTACATGTGCTCATCCAAGAGAGACAGAAAGAGAAAAGGAAGTGAGAGAGAGAAAGAGAGAGAGAGAGAGAGAGTGAGCACCCCAAGGGGAGGATGACCATGTTGTAATCTCCCTTTCCTCCCCGGTTCTCTCAAGATTTTGGCCATGCATGCACATGTGCCTAGCATGTTTTTTAGACTGCTGGACCCATGACTTAAACGCTTAAACAGTGCAGCTGGCCATGTGGGAGCTAGCTACCTTAATCACCACACCACTGGCTGGTCTGTGTTTTAGGTTTTTCAGTTTGTGTGATACAGAAAATCAAACTGAAAAATTTACAATAAGAATGTTCTTCAGCTAAGGATAACCCTGGGCTACCTTGCAGAAATAAACCCCAAATCTCTATGGAAGTGTATTTTTTATCCAGGTCACATAGACTCCTACTTGCAAAGTCCTAGTCAACATGAGTCCAAAACATAAAGTAACAAAACAAAACAAAATCTCTTTGAGTGTAAGTCAGTAGATAAACAGAAGGGCTAGAATTTCAGATAACAGATCTACAAGACATAATTTGGAAAGTCAGTAATTTCAGAAGTTGACATAAGTAATGCCAAATATGAGGTAAGCCTAAGGCATTATCAAATGAGAAGAAGCATATATGTAGAATAGTCAAATAATTCTAGAAATTAAAACTCGTTATTAAAATTAAACTCAGTGGAAAGTGAAAACAATGGATATAGCTTAAAGAAGGTAAATCTAAAGGGTTATCCCAGAATATAACAAATACAGATAAAGTACAAAAGAGATGTGGCATAGGAATGCAAATGCCCAACACATATCTAACAAGCATTCCAAAAGAATAGGATGGGTAAAGCAGATTTGAAGACATTGTGGCCAAGAGTATCCTAGAACTGATAAAATGCATGCACGCTTAGAATCAGAGTACTAGCCCTGAGCACAACCCCATGCACATCCTACCAGTTGCAGTGTCAGGGCAGTTATTCTTCCAGCTTTCCGGTACTTCTTCATTCTCAAGCGTTTCCTTTATAGTCTCGGCCAGCTCAGTCATGCTCTAAAGTATATTTATTGTATCCTATCAACTCTTGGAGGTGTCATACAATGCTCGGGTTTTCATATTTCTCTGTTTGTATTCATAGAGCTGTATCTTATGTGAGCTGGAGTTGGAGCATGGAATTTCATTGTGAGTATGAAGATCTTACCTATTGGGGCCAGCAGATGGCATGTGGTTAAGGCAGCTGGACTCCATATGAGTGACTGCTGTCCAAGACTTGGAGGCTTGAAAAACACATCATGTGTGTGTACATGCCTGCCCAAAATCCCTAGAGAAGAATAGAGGAGAAAGGATTGTGGTGTGGCCGTCCTCTCTGGGAGGTGCTTTCTCATTTTCCCTCTCCTGTCTCTGGCGAGACCATACACCCTACAACAAATACAAACCAAAACCAAAAACAAACAAAATAAAACCCCCCCAAATCTTACCTATTAATTCTTCAGAGGAGGAAGGACAAGTAATAGAAAAGTATTTCATATCAATAAGGGCTTGATTGTCTTTCAAGTGTAACCATACTGAAGCATAGAGTCTGGAGAATTTATATTCTAGGAGAATATTTGCAAGAAATCCCCAAAGTGGTTTAATCAGAGTAAAAAAAGGAGGGGGAGGACATAAAAAAAACACCTTCTATTAATATTTTATGGATGTTTTGTTTGTCTCCACCCCACCCCTTACACAGGTTCTAAAGTCTTCAATAGTTACAGTCTAATTGGCCTCAAGGAAAATGTAGACATGTGGATAAATAAGATCCAGGAGGCTGTGCGATCATTTCTGATACAAAAGAAGCATGCCCATCCGAGAGCATTCAGAGTCTAGATGAAATGTGTATATAAAACAAATTTGCTACTGAGTGTCAGTGCTGGGGCTGATAGGCGCCTAGGTGATGTTGTGTGTCTAGCTCTCTAGCTTTCTTTCTAGTTAGAGTCTTTGTATAAATTACAGAATTTGGATTACAGCTGATGTGACAAACCTGACTGGGAAGAAATGTTTTTATTAATGACTGAATAATCATGGGAAGTTAAAAAGAGTGACATGAACTCCCAAGCCTCACACTGTATGTCATAGGTCATGTGCACCAAGAAGCAAGGGGCCTGAAGAGTTAGGTATGATCCATCGTTCTGGAACCAGTAGCATGCTTTGGCACAGAGTCAGGTGCCGGGTACAAGAAAGAGGGGAAAGGGACTCAGTTCTGCTCAATACTGCCTAGTGATGGTGAGGGAAGGATGGGCGTCATCGGAATGTCCATTGGTTATAGGCCCCTCTAGAGTCAAAGTTTGGTTAATTCTACAAGCCCTACTTCCCTTCTGTAGACCAGAGTCAGCACAGCTATGTTGCTTGTTTTCCAAAGCATTCTAAGTATTCTAAGAGAACTCTTACCTCCATCTCTTTCTGGAGATACCAACAACTGAAATCATGAATACATGAGAGTCTACTCTAAAGTTCAGGTGTTCAGAATACATTTCTTGATATCTTCTCTTCTCTCTGTGTGTATATACATTTATTTTCTTTTAATTTTTTTTAGAGAGAGAGAGAAATTTTTACTATAGGGTGTGTGTGTGTTCACCAGAGAGACAGAGACTGAAAGTAAGAAATCAGCCCCTAAGGGGGATGACCATGCAGCAGTTCCTTCCCCATTCTCCTCTCAGGATTTTGGGCACACATGCACATGCACTTGGAGTGTTTTAAGTCTCTAGGTACAGGACTAGAACTGTGGTTGATTATGTGGGAGTCCAGTGATGTAACCATTATGCCATCTGCTGGTCCCTTCTCCTGTTTATTGAAGATAAGAGATTTTGAACTTCTAAGGTGAGTCAAGACTGAGCCTAATACATATCTCTGCTTCTAGACCTGGAGCATCAAAATCCACTTCAATGACATAGATGTTGCTTCCATTAGCAAGCATCGTCTTGTCTGTGCTGTAGTCAGATGCCTTGGGTACTGGCACAAGGAAGACTTTGTCCTTCACAGCGAAGTTCACTAACTACATCTGGAAGAAATAATCCTACTGTAATGCTGAAGAATCCAAGGCTGGTGTTGGTGTTTAAGAAAGAAGAAAGTGGGGCCAGCAGATAGTGTGGTGGTTAAGGTATTAGACTCCACATGGCCTAACCCGGTTTGAGTTTCAGACTTGGAGGCTTGCTTTCTCACATTTTCTCTCTCTCTGGTGAGTGCATGCGCCCTATAGCAAATTAAAATAATAATAATAAATAAAATTAAATAAATAATTGTTAAAAAAGAAGGGAGGAGGTGGCTGCTGAATATTCTGCATGATTATCAGTGCCTGATTAAACAAAATTAGACCAAAGCAGCCTGGTAACCAGGAAGCCTGGCTTTTGACGATTATGCGTTTTCGGAAGTGCAGAGGAGTTGTTACAGCTTTGATCATGATATGCCTGGTTCTTCCCCAGTTGTCAGACTCCCACTGGTGTTCCAGAAACAATTTAATGCTATAGGTTATCCCATAATGCCCATCTCTCACATGAGTCTAGAAGGAAACAGTTGAGACAAGATACACTGAAATATTAAGTCATGGCTCTTTATGAGACTCTCAATTTTTTAAAAAAAAGTATTATTATTTAATTTTATTTATTCATTCATTTATTTTAATTTGACCACACACACACACACACACACACACACACACACACACACAGAGAGAGAGAGAAAGTGAGAATCAAGCCTCTACTCCAGGTTCAGGACTCAAACTGTGGTTTGCCACGTGGGAGCGTCCAGTGCCTTCACCACCATGCCACCTGCTGGCCACTGAGACTCTCAATTTCTACTACACTAGGCAGTTAACTTTATTTTAAAAAAGAATTATTATTATTATTTTTTACAACCAAGAGATCTAATGCAGAAATAGTTCCTACCTTGTACAACAGGCCAGATACTCTTAGCAGTTTGAATTGTGGCACAGCAAAGTATTAGGTGGTGTTCTCACTGTGCACTAAATAGTGCTTTTAGTGCTTTTCCTGCCCTGTTGTGTGAGCTTCTGCAGATTTTGAAATGGTTGGCACTGAGGCAGGGAGGGGACTCCGGAAAGGTCAAGACAAAGGCAGTTTCTCACTTGCAGAGAGACTGCAGTGATACCTGAAATGTAGGATGACTAGCCTTTGACATGTGGGCATGACTGCCATGGCCTCTGTGCACAGCGCTGCGTTCCTGGAGTGCCTCAGCCCCAGGTACTTGAACTGGCAGGAAATGCATCAAAGGAATTAAAGGTAAAGTGCATTGGGACCAGCAGATGGTAGACCACAGTTTGAGTGCCAGATCCAGAGGCTTGAAACACACTGGGCATCGGGAACCAGCAGTTAGCGTAATGGCTATGTCGCTGGACTCCCACGTAGTCGACCGCGGTTCGTGTCCCGGACCCGGTGGCTTAAAACTCACGCCGGGCGCGTGTGCGTGCGTGCCCAAGATCCCGAGAGGAGAATGGAGAAAGGATTGTGGCACAGCTAGCCCCCCCTAGGGGGAGATTTCTCACTTTTTCTGTCTCTCTGGCAAACCACTTGCCCAATGGCCAAAAATATCTCTGTCAAAAAAAAAAAAAAGTGTATTAACCCTCAAAACTTACATCTTGCCATTCTCAGTGATGAGGAATTGAACCCTCTCATTAAGGATACAATTGATGGTAGTGGTGTCTTTCCACATACCTACAAATCTCTAATTGGGAATAAAAGAAAACAGAAGACTATCTAAAGGATGCTTAGATTCCTTATTATGTCATGACTCTAACCGCTGCTTCATGCTGGTTGTCCCAGTGGACTAGATCTCTGTGAAAAGCATAGTTTTTGCCTTTCTGTAATTCTGTTTGAGCAAGTTGGAAGTTTAATTAGCTTTCTAACCAACCACATTTCAGCATTTGAGTCTTAACCATATTTAAATGTTACTGTGGCTTCAAAGAAGCTACTGAGTCTGAACTAGTGGGTTTTGATTGAGTTGAATGTTTATAAAACACTGTTTGGATTTTAATTGTGATACAGAAGTTATAGCAACAAGCATTTGGTTTTATACAGACATCATATCCACTCTGGTGGATAAGCTCAATAAAGGTCACATCCAAAATGGAAAAAAAAAAGAAAAAAAGAAAAAAAGAAAAGAAAAGGAGTGCCACATATGCTCAAATAAGTGCTACCAAAACTCAGCTCCTTTCCTCTCCCACAGGGTAAGTCATAGCTGTGTCCACTATGAAGATCATCCAGCACAGCTTTGTGCAAAGTGCTGAATCTAACAGCACACATAGTAATGCCTTAGATCTGACACAAATCACAAGGATTTAGATTATTAATAATTTGTTGGGGCCAGCAGATGGCATAATGGCTAAGTTGCTGGACTCCCACATGGCTGACAGCAGTTCAAGTCCCAGATCTGATAGCTTGCAAATCACATCAGGTGCTTATGTGTGCATGCCCAAGAACTCAGGAGGAGAATGGAGGAGAAGGGATTGAGGTATGGCCATCTCCCCTGGGGTGTGATTTATCCTACCCCTCCCTTCTCTGTCTCTCTCCAGTGAGCACACATGTTCTATAAGAAAAACTAAAACAAAAAAAGGACATCATTAGGTCAAGAAAGATGGGTTTCGAGACAGATTCAAAATGCTTTCCAAAGTTTTTTTTTTTGTTGTTGTTATTTTTTTAGGGAGGAAAACCCCTCACAAGTTTTCCTTTATAACTTCTAAATTATCGCTCATTAGAAAACTGAAGACTTGGATTTATAAATATACCCACCTTTAGTTGGTGAGCCTCTGGGACTGTGAACTCAGCTCACAGTAGCTCCTGGTGTCAATCACGTGGATTCCATAGCCAGCCTTGTGGGCGTTTCTCATCAGCACACATGCCTCCTGGCTGTGTGTGAAAGACAATCTGCCAGATGGAGGCCACCCCTGCAGTTTCCTGAGTCAGAATTAGTTGTGAGAACATTTGGAACTTCATAGGAAACCCCCAAACTCCATCTGACCATAATTTTTTAGGCACTTCCAGCTCCCAACTTGGCTAGAGGTAAAATGCAGCCCAGGGGAAGACTCTCATGGGTGTTCCTACCACACACTTACCTTGGGGAATGCTGCTGCCCAGTCCTTGGTTTGTCCTGGAGCAGGTCCATTGGCAGTAATGAAAGACCTTAACAGAGACCTTTGGGAAGAGGGTTGCTGAACTGTTAGTTTTTGAGCACTTTAGGTTCTCTGATTTTGGTAGATTAAATCTCTTTTTGACCTAAATCAATATGATTATGATCTCTTTCATATACACAGTCAAGTGTCCAGGAGCTATCCTCTAAGTCTAATAGGTAACCCAGCTATATTACGAACATCCTGACTCCTACAAATGAGGCCAAGGTAATTTCAGAGTACTATGTGTTTAAGAGGAGAGACAAAGATCCCAGTGGAAAGCAGGTGTACAGCAGATATAGTAAGCGATAGATAGCCATTCTCAACATAGCAGAAGGGTGGGGTAAGGCAATTGAACAAGAAGAGGAATCATTGACTTGATCAGGGACAACTGCCATATTACATACACTTTGTAGCTTTATATTTTCTAGGAATAATTTTGTTTATATTATTATTTTTAAATATGACCATAGAGAAGGAGAGAGAAAGTGAGAAAGCAAGCCACCACGTCCAGGACTCTGATTGCATTGGCCATGTGGGAGTCTAGCATCTTAACCACGCCACCTGCTGTACCTTTTAGTACTGACATTATTAGCCCAGTCCTAGCCTTGACTTAGTAGATTTTTAGCTGGTTTTGTGTAGGACTGAGCAAAAACACAGCATAGATTTTAAGCTGACTTCTTGTTTTTTCCCAATCCTGGCCAGATATAAGAGTAATTCTTACTTGTGAGAATTAAGGTAGCAAAGCCACATGTTCATGCCTTTCTCTGGCACCTGCAGAAAATTAGACTTAAGGATAAGGACCTGATAGCTCTGAAAGTTACTGCTTTGAATCCTGGTTCTACCACTGCCTGTATAAGATTTATTTACTTAGCTTCTAAGCTTATTTCTCTCATTTGCAAAACAAGGATAATACTTCTAGGACTGAGAGGTTAATTGAGTTAATGCACATGATGTTCTTGTAGTGCTGTACACATACTAAAAAATTCAATAAATTCAAAATTCAATAAATTGGGGGCCAGCAGGTGGTGTAGTGGTTGAGGTGCTGGACTCCCACATGGTCAACTGTGGTTTGAGTCCCAGACCTGGTGGCTTGCTTTCTCATTTTTCCTCTCTCTCTGGTCAAATTAAACAAACAAAAAAATGATAATAAATAAAATGAAATAAAATAACCCTTTAAAAATTCAATAAATTATAGCTTTTATTGATCACTTCTGTTTGTTGGACTGAGGGTTATGTGGCAGCCACAGAAGGAATAACACTACAGGGCTCCAAAGGGGAATGAAGAGCTCAAGGAGGTAGACAGTCCCATTGCTGAGTTGTATTTAGAAAAACTGCTGAAGACTAGAAAAAGCTTCAGGTAAATACATAGCTGAGGTTCTCCTCAAGACCAAATTTCTTTCTTTTTTTAAAAAAATAATTATTTATTTAATTTTATTTATTGTTATTTTTTAATGTGACCAGAGAGAGAGAGAGAGAGAGAGAGAGAGAGAGAAGGCCGCCAAGTCTGGGACTCAAACTGTAGTCAACCATGGGGGAGTCCAGAGCCTTAACCATGACTCCACCTGATGGTCTCTAGACCAAGTTTCTTGAAGCCACATATCATTGACTTTCGTAATCTTCCTGAACACTTTGTACTAAGTCTGACTAGTCATGTATTTATTGGAATATTTAACATTTGTCTATTACGGAAATGGACCAATGGGAGAATAGTTAAAAATTAATATGGACATTGAAATGGCAATATAACTAGTTCGTGTATCTGTGGAACCAGCTGACTACTTTGGATAGTGAAAGGAGGTGGGGAGAAATAGCTAGAGCCGAAGCTGGATGGAATTGCTTTCTAACACAGCGCCCAGGGTGCCTGGGATGGGCTGGGGCTTCCTCTGACCTTCGTGTAGTCTGTCCCACACGTGACCTCTCATGAGCACCTGGAGTAGGAGCAGCTCACATTTTTCTGGTAAGAAGCGATATCAGCTCTGGCAGGACCAGTGGCAACATGAAATTGCACAGTCACAGTGAAGTTGCCACTTCCGTGAGGGGAGAGAATCCCCATCTTATTAGAGCCACTTACTAGTTTCTGCATGGGGACCTACGGCTAATGTCGGAAGTTTTCGTTGGACTGAATTGGATTAGCTTTCTGTCACATGCTCTTGTGCCCTCTTTGTCCCACAAAAAGGGAAATCTGTGAATGTAGGCTGTTCCCTGCCACAGCCCTAGTACTCCAGACAGCACCTGTTGCACAAAAGATGCAATTTGATCACATAAAAGAAAACAAAGCCAAATTGCACGGTCTCAGCCAGTGTATGTACAGGTACCCAATCCCATCCTCTTTTCAGGTACCCTCAGGGAGCCCACACCTGTGTACTCTGAGAGTACCCAGTTGTGAGGCTTCTCCTGAGCCTCACAACTCTACGGGGCTCTGGGCCTGCTGGAAGGGGCCTGCACAACTCAGAAATTCAAGGGGGAGGAAGTGATCTGGAAATCCTTATCAGGATTTCCACTATTAGACCCTATAGTAAACCTAGCTTCTTCTAGTCACACAGAACCAGACCCCTGCTGTCTACCACCTAGCCCACTTCTTGAGCGCTCTTGTGAAGAGGACCTCTCTTTCTAACTAGCAGATTTTCTGTGCTTATTACAAGTAGTGCTTATCACCAAGATGCAGTACAAGAGAACTCAATGTCGCTCCTCATGAGAGAGACATGGGATTTGGCTTGTGGTAGGGAATTATCTGTGCAGGAGTCTTACTCAAGCACTAAAAGTAGTGTTCAGGGAACCTAAGGGTAAGGTTCCCCATTTATTAGCAGTCCAGGGACGATTCCAAACTCCAAGCCCATAACTGCTCTGGGGCAGACAGTGGAGCCACCAAAGAAGCCATACTCAGAGGGCATGGGGCATTCAACCCAGATGCAGGTGTAGCAGCTGTGGGGAGATAACTGAGCTCCACATTCCCACAGTGGTCAGAGAGGATGGGGTAGACACACTGGGCCACAGGGCCTCATTCTTCTTTCTTCTTAGCCAAACTGGCCTGAGCAGAGCCCCAGATAGCCTCCTACCAAATGCCCTTCTCCCTGACCAGCTCCAGGTGCCCACCCATCAGCCCACACTTTATAGACGAGGAAAAACTTGCCTAAGGTCTGATAGCTGAGAACAGTCACAGCCAGGATTTGAACCTAGGCAACTGACCCAGAGCCTGTACTCTCACCCTCTTTTCTGTTTGTGGGCAATTCTGAACAAAAGCGGAAATGTTGGTCTACTGCTTTCACCCCATCCCTGTATGCCTTCAGGAAATGTCTGGCACTCCGCAGTGCTGAACTGAGGGTTGGTGAAGAACAAGTTGCTACTGTGTGGCAGAGGCCATGCTAAGCATGTGACAACTGCCACCGTCTCCATCTATTTCACTGCCCTCTGGAAAACATTTGGCAAAGTCTCCAGCTTCTGTGGAAACCGAGGGTCATGAAGTACCCTTCAAGTTCACACGGCTACTCAGGAATAGAGGTGGAATTAAACTCAAGCCTGAGCTCTCTCCATAATCTTCCATGGTTTTTCTAACACATAGCTGCTTATTGGAGTGTTGTCTGATCTCCAAACAGCTGATTCTTATTGATAGAAGTCAAGTATTTACATACATACAACCACCCAAATGTGAATGCACCTGGTATGCCACTGCCAGAGGGCTAGGCCTCTGGCCCAAGCAGGCCAGAGAAATAACACTCTTCAGGTGGCCAGTGGGGCTGTGTTAATGCCATGAAGGCCAAGAACATCCAGGGGCTTTGGGAAACCTTCTGGCACTCCCCCTGCAGAAGATGCAGTCCATGCATGATTACCACACACCAGAAGAACTGGGAGTCAGTGAGTGCCCAAAATATGTGGCACTCACCGACTGTGTAAAAGTTGAGATATTTGCCTCTGACACAGAAGGCCTCCAGGCTATCAGCACAGGGATCCCCACACACTCTAGTCTCATGAATTCTGCACTGGTGGGTGTGGAAGGAAGAGAGGGGATGCAGTGAGCCCCTGAGTGCCACTCATCCAGCCTTACCTTGCCCTGGTGCATGAGAAAAATCTTGTCACTCTCTGTAGTACGGACCCCTTTGACTTTTTGTCTGAAAGTCAAAGCTCTGAGGATTAATCTGATAAAAGACAGAGCAAACTCAACTGTCAAGACTACATCTGAAAACTTCTCCCTCTTTCTGCTTTAAGAATTAATAAGAGAAGTTCTGCTGCTAGAAAGAGCGAGCAAGCAACAGAGAGAGACACAGATAGAAACACTGACTAATCCTTTAATTTAAAAAAATGATTTATTTGTTTATTTATTTATTTATTTTTAATTTGTCCAGAGAGAGAGAGAGAGAGAGAGAATGGGAAAGTGAGAAAGCAAGCTGCCAGATCCGGGACTCGAACTGTGGTGCCACACGGGAGTCCAGCACTTAACCACCACACTACCTGTTGGCCTCAACTAATCTGCTTTCTGATCTTGGTTGTTGAAAAGACTAGAACCCTAGGCTCCGCAGTCCACTCAGCTCCACCTGTAGTAAGAGGCATCTCACAGCAAGATGCAGAGCCATGGTCCAGTGAGGAAGTCAGCCTAGTCTTTGTAGTTTATCTCTAGGGAACAGCCTTCTGTTTGCCCTATCATGTGAAGTCAACCTCAGTGGAACTTGTAGTCACCAGTCACCTTTTTGTGACTGCCCTTCCTGCTTTCCCAGCAATGAGGGAGGACCCAGGTCAGCTGCCTCACGAGGAGCCTATGATCCTCTACTGGTTCCTAATGCTTCTCTTCCCAGTCCACCCAAGATGCTCCACAGACACTGGAGCAGAGGCCCAAGCAGACCAGATAAGATATAGGATGCAAAGACCAGCTGATGGTGTAATGGTTAGTTGCTGGACTTCCATGTAATTGATCGCAGTTTGAGTCCTAGAGTCAACAGCTTAAAACTCACACCAGGCATGTGTGTGTGTGTGTGTGTGTGTGCCCAAAATCCTGAGAGGAAAATGGAGAAGAAGGGATTGCAGCATGGTTATACCCCCGAAAGGTGATTTCTTGCTTTTCTGTCTCCCTTTGTCTCTTTAGTGAGCCCATGTGCCCTATAAGTCTAAAAAAAAAAAAAAAACAAAAAACCAAAGAAAAAGAAAAAGATACAGGATGCCCAGTTAATTGTGAATTTCAGATGATACTTGGAATATTACAAAACTGGAAATATCTGTACTGTTTAGGACATACACACTAAAAAAACCCCCAAGAAAACCCTTTGTTTATCTGAAATTTAAATTAAACTGGTATCCTGTATATATTTTTTCTTTCTTCTTATTCTGGCAACCTTACTTCAAAGCTTTTGGTTTTGCTAAGTATAACAGGAAAGCTTAGGATGAGCAAGAATAAACACACACACACACACACACACACATCCCCATATATATATATATATATTTTAAGACAGAGATTATTACTATAAGATAGGTG
>NW_006159501.1:1081504-1120102 GCF_000334495.1 Tupaia belangeri chinensis | reverse complement strand
CTCCTCCATTCTCTTCTTAGAATTTTGGGCAGGCACATACTAGCATCTGGCATGAGTTTTAGGCCACTAGGTCTGGGTCTCGAACCATAGTTGACTATGTGGGAGTTCAGCAATGTACCATTATGTCATATGTCATATGCTGGTCCCTATATATCCAACTTTTACATTCTATGAACTGTACAAATTAAATGGGTGGCAGGGAAAGGCATGTAAGATGCTTGGTCAAGACTAAATGAAATCAATCAGAGTGAGTAAACCTGAAGATATTTGTGTAAATGGAAAACATCTTCCTTTTTTAATTACATTTTGCCATACGGTGTGTGTGCTTTCCAGAGAGACAGAGAAAGGGAAAGTGAGAAATCACCCCCTCAGGGGGAAGGCCATATTGCAATCCCTTCTCCTCTATTCTCCTCCTGGGGTTTTGTGCATGCATGCACACATGCCTAGTGTGAATTTCAAACCACAAGGTCCAGGACTTGAACTGTGGTCACCCATGCTGGAGTCCAGTATCTTAATCATCATGCCACCTGCTAGCTCAACTGGGCTTGGTTTTTAATTTACCGGCAGTGATGGGCCAAACACTGGAAGGTTTATATGGGAGACTCCTAAGATCCATAATTAGCACCACTGAACTTCCTGTCTCTAACCTGCTGAGTGCTTCAGACAAGTCTGCTCTCCTCTCTGGGCTTCTGTGTCCTTATAATCAAGGGAGTAAGTCAGGCCAGGTAGTCTTTGAGAGTAGCGCCATCTGCAGCACTCGGTGATTTCTTTTCTGTGATAAAATCTTCCTCCTGCAAGGGCTGTGTGACAGACTGACAGTGTTGACAGAGGCCTGGTAGCATGTGGCTGGAACAAGGGTTGGTGGCTACTGCAAGTGTGGAGGACTTCTCTCTTTGGGACTTCCTGGCAGTACCCTCATATCTGTTGTTACAGATGCCAAAGTACAGCTGTGGGGAGGATTGCCAAAATCTGGAACATTCATTTTTTTAAAAAGTTTTGCTATGGAGTGTGTGTGCTTGATGGAGAGAGACAGAAACAGAGACAGAGAGAGGGAAAGTGAGAGTGAGCCCCCAGGAGGGGATGGTTACATTGCAACCCCTTTTCCCCCATTCTCCTCTCAGGATTTTGGGCATGCACCCTCATGCGCCTGGTGTGAGTTTTAAGTCACTGGGTTTGAGACTCAAACTGTGGTTGACTTCATGGGAGTTCAGCAACATAACCATTATACCATCTGCTGGTCCCTATTTTATTTTATTTATTTATTTATTTATTTATTTATTTATTTATTTATTTATTTATTTATTTATTTATTTATTTATTTATTTATTTGCTGGTCCCTATTTTATTTTATTTATTTATTTATTTATTTATTTATTTATTTTAAAAAAAAATTGCGATAAGGCACATGTTCTCATCAGAGGGAGACAGAGAGAGAGGAAAAGTAAGAAAGCAAGCTGCTAGGTTCAGGACTTGAACTGCAGTTGGCCATGTGAGAGTCTAGTGCTTCAACCACCAGGTCATCTGTTAGCCCCCCTGGATGTGATTTTCAAGGGTCTGGGATTCAAACAGCAGTTTAACCACCATGCCATTTCTGGCCTGATCTGGAACATTCCTAACCAATCAAGGAATATTTACTGGGGACAGGAGAAATCAGACTGAAGAGTGGCTTTTCAGAAGGTGGTGTGAGTGCCCACTTAGGGACAACTGTGGGAGGGTTGGGGCTGTCTGATGGAACATTTAAGATCAGTAAGACATATCTTTGGAAGCTGTCCTAGCCGAGACTGTTTGGTGGCACAGTTTCCAGGGGTGAAAGGGAGATCTGATTTGGCAGATATAGAATCTCAAGGCACTGGGGTCATGAAAGAGGATGTTTTATTCCTGGTGTTGACACTTCTAGCTGTGTGACCTCAGTGAAGTTACTTAACTCTTCAGAACTGAGGTTCTTTTTTTCTCTCTTTCTTAGTTGCCAGAAGGTGTATGTGCTCATCTGGGAATTAGAGAACAGTCCCCGATGGAGCATGGCCATATCACAATCTCTTCTCTTCCATTTCTTCATCCTGTCAAGATTTTGGACACACATACACTTGTGTCTGGCATGTTTTTCTTTTATCTTTTCTTTTGGCTTTGCTTATTTTCTTTTAAAGAATTATTTTATTTAACTTCATTTATTTATTTTAATTTGACCAAAGAGGGCCAGAGAAAAAGAGAGAGAGAGAGAGAGAGAGAGAGCAAGCCTGCCACCAGGTCTGGGACTTGAACCGAGGGCGCCTATGTGGGAGTCCAACACCTTAGCCACCATGCTGGAGGAGTCGGACCTGGTAGGGCCCCAGGATCTGTTTTGAGCTTTTCACTTTTAAGTATCACTTAGGTCGGGTCAGCACATTGGCAAGGCTGCTGCTGTGTGCCCCCTAGACCTAAGAATAAAACTTAGGTCGAATTAGCATGTTGGCAAGGCTGCTTGCTATTTGCTCCGGAAACTGTGGTAGCCTTGCTGGGAAGCGACCCCCCTCTGATTCCCCAATATACTACTATAAAAGAATTATATAGCTCTCTTATACATCCTGAGTATATGATAAAATTTTCCAGGAAGTCCCCCGACCACTGCCCTTTGCTCTGACCACCTACTGTTAATTACAATGCTTTACTCCGGACGGCCACAATATAAGGTGTGCTAAAGTCACATCTAGGCAGAAATCTTCTTGACCTTTTGAAGGCCCTTCAAAATACATTTAACATAAGCTTAAGAATAATCTTTTAGGTTGAAACAGGCCCAGGGCACTCCCGTCCCACTATGACTAAAGTTCTGACAAAATACATAGCAGTGGCGCCACAAGCACAATAGAACGTTTTAAGTATGCCACAAACTCACCTTAAAGTTCTTCATTAACTTGTTAGTCACTTTACCGCCAGTTGAAAAAGCTATCCCGACCCTTACCTAGTAAATAGTAGTTTTACCCTTTTAAAATATATTAAAATTCCTTAAATTAAGTTTTAAATTCCTATAAAATTATATAAGTTCCATTCTTTATTAAGATCCATGAGAACTAATATCTATACTTGAGATTTTCTCTTCTCAGTATCATGCTCGGTAATCACAAGATGGCTGCCACGTTGCATCAGCTGATAATTATCTCTGCTTGCTAGAGCTGCTTTCCTGAAACTGCATTCCATGAAGGCGCCTACACCAAACGAACAATTGTGGAACTGCACTAGACCCACCTTTAATCCAACCCTGAATGGAACTTCTGTATCCTATTGTTAAAATTTTATGAGCTGATAATTAGAACACGTAGCCTCTCACCCATTTACTTGCACATATCACATTTTCAATAAAAAGGCATGTTGATTCCTAGCAGTGTTCACTCCTCAGAGAGCAATCTCTGGGAGTGTCTGGCTAAGGACGTGCATGAAAAAGGCACCGAGGTCTCAGTCTTCTTCTTTTCCAGCGTCACCTCTGATGAGTCAACCCACCTCTGCTGAGGCTGGACCCCGGCACATACCATCTGCAAGCCCCTCTTTTTTTCTTTTCATTTATATGTATGTTTTGTTTATTTATTTTTAAAATTTTTTTACCTATTTATTTATTTACAGTCATTCACTATACATCAATACAGTATACAAAATGAGATTTTTCATCTAGTATACATTGTATGTTGGTTCAATTAAGGATATTACCATACATGTTATCACCAACAAATAATTTTCTATTTCTTGTTTTGTATATATTTTGTTTTTCCCCCTATCCCTTGATTTTCTGTCTCTCACCCTCTGCCAACTCCCTCAGTTCTCCCACACTGTCTGTGGTATGTACGGTTGTTTTCCTTGCCTTTTTTTTTTTTAACATTTTATTGATTCACTGAAGATATCAATTAATTTAAAGACTTTTAATAGCAAGCACAGCTGATATATACATATTTATGAATGCATGTCTGACTTTACACAAAAACCGCAGTGAATGAAGTGAACATACTATAAAGTTGCACCTCGCTGAGGCTATATAGCTTACTGCAGTCATTAAATAGGTATTAATAGGTGTTTTTAAATGCATTTTCTAATTTCAAAAAAAGTTTTAGTTTTAATATATCAAAATCAAAAAATGTTCAGAGAAATTTGCTTAGCACTTCCTGGAGAGCTGGTTTGGTATTGGTAAATTTTTTCAGGTTTTGTTTATCTGAGAATGTTTTTCTCTCTTTTTTTTTTATATGAAAGATAATCTTGATGGGTATAGTATTCTTTGTTGAAATTGTTTTTCACATCACACTTTGAATATGTTTTCCCATTCTTTCCTTGCTTGTATTGTTTCTGATCAGAGGGCTGACATTAGCCTTATGGGATATCCTTTGAAAGTAACTTGTTTCTCTTGCCAATTTTAGTATCTTGTTTCTGTGGTCAATTGGCTATGATGTACCTCTTGGGATCTTCTTGGGTCCATTATATGTTGGGTCCTTTGTATTTCTTGGATCTGGATAGTTGAGTGCCTCTCTAGGTTTGGAAAATTTTCTTTCAGGATTTCATGAAATAGATTATCAATGCCCTGATTAGTTTCTTGACCTTTTGGGATACCAATGATCTGAATGTTTGGTTGTTTATCTAGTATTACTCATATGTTATTCTCTTTTTGTGTGTGTTGTTTTCTCAGTCTTTTTGGTGAATTTTTCTAGGTCAAAGATTCTATCTTCAACATCTGAGATTTGATCTTCTGCATAATCTAATCTGCTTTTGATATTTCCAACATAAGTTTTGATTTCCTGTATTACAGCTTTCATCGCTAACAATTCTATTTGATTCTTTTTTATGATGTGTTTCTCTTCCTTCAGATCATGCAAGAACTTCCCCAGCTCCTAGAACTCGGTGTCTCTTTTCTCCTGCATCTTCTGGAGTTCAGTGTCTCTATTCTCTTACATCTCTGTTAGCTTTGTCACGGAATATTTTAAACCCTTTATCTGAAATTTCCAAGAGTTGCCTTGAATTCTTTGTGGAGGAGGAGTTATTCTTTTCCAACAGAGTGGAGAGATTTTCTTGGTTTCTCATATTTCTTGTGTCTCTGCGGAGGTTTCTGGTCATATGATGGATTATATGTTTTTTCTTATTTTTTTTTGAGTTAAACCTGAGCAATCAGAGGAAGACAGAAGGAGGTGACTTGCGGTCTGCAAACAGTATCATTTTTATCCCTTTGCACAACTGATTCAATGGAAATTGAGGATTAACCTGACTCTAAAAGTATTCGGATATTTGGCTACTGAGCACCTAGACCTGCTTAGAAAATTAGTGTGTGGAGGCCAAGCAGAAAAGTGAGAAAGGTAAAAAGAAAAGAAAAAGGAGTAAAAAAAACTAAACATGAAAATAAACCAGACAAAAATAATAAGAAAAAGAGAAGAAAAATTTTTTGTCAAAAAATGAAAACTGCTCAGAACTCAAATATAGGTGGCTGCTGATTGACTTATCCTATGGGGGCAGGCAGAAAGTTCAGAATTAGAGAGACAAAAGAGCAGCAGAGAGCTAAGTTTAAAAATTAACAAAAAATTAAAAATATATAGAGATGGAAAGAGACAGAATAAGTAGGGTGCTCTAACCTGGCTCCTGGGGAGTAGGAGGGTGAAGTCTGGGCAGAGGGTCTTTGGTGGTCAAAATCTCTTTTTCTTTTATTTTGAGAGAGATGTTTGCTATAGGGTGCATGTACTCGCCGAAGAGACAGAGAGACAGAAAGTGAGAAGTGACCTCCCAGGGAAGACAGTCACGTTGCAATCTCTTCTCCTCCATTCTCCTCTTGGGATTTTTGGCACACACACATGTGCACATGTGTGAGTTTTAAATCACTGGGTCCAGGACTCGAACTGCATTCACCTACGTGGAAGTCCAGTGATGTAACCATTACTGCCATTCACTGGTCCCAATGTCTGGCATGCTTTTACAAATCACCAGGGCCGGGATTTGAACTGTGGTTGGCCAGGTGGCATCTGGCTCCCTTAACCAATAGGCTCTGGGGCTGCCCTGAACCGAGGTGTGCTCTATCAGTAAAGTGGAAGTTCCTGTCACAAGGTTTTCTTGTAAAAACACCTGGCAAGCCAGGGACACACACTGAGGGGGTGTGCAAGACACTACCTGCCTTCCCTCCACCTCCAACTCCTGCTTATAAGAAGCAAGATTCCCTAAAAATTGTGTGTGTGGGTGCGGGGAGAGGAGAGAGAGAGAGAGAGAGAGACTGATAAGTGATTATTTCTCAGTATTTTAGTAGCTATTTCACCATTTGGGGCACTATTTTTTCTATATTAAAAAAGGTCCAAGAATGGCAAAATTAAATTGTCTTGGGTAATTAAGTGAGCAAAGAAGGAAATAAAGTTGCACACTTTAACTGTGCTCAGGGGGAAACTTCTGGCGATAAGTACAGCAGCAGAGTAACTTGATTACTTCGGCATGTAGGATTATGAGTCATTTACATTTTAAGATGCTGCATTCTTGTGCAGATGCAATGGCAGAAGCTGGCCACAGGGGGGAGCCAGTCACCCTCTAATGGCGTGTAAGGAGCCAGCAAGAAGCTGGTGTACAGTTTCTGCGCTCGGGGGACTCTTGCTCTGCCTAGTTAATTTAGTCCTAGTTCCTGAAAAGGTCTTCCTCCAAAATAAAGTGTACCTTAAGCCCTCCTTTATGACATTAGTTGTCTCCTCTAGGGAGGGAGAGGGGATGTTCTCCGTCTCAGCAGTGTGGCTCCGTGGCAGGAAACCAGGCCTCTTGCCTGTGTTATGGGGCTTGGTGTGGCTTGTCCTTTGCTCCCGGTGGATCATGGGAACATCCATAAGTGTGAAACGACACAGCAGAGGAAAGAAGCCACTGCAGACTCAAAGTCTGCAGGCTCTTGCCCTTCACTCAGGAGAGCGTGAGGTGAATCTGGCGCCAGTTCCCTGGGTGGACTCTGCCTAGCAGTGACCTGGAAGATCTCCTGAGCTAATGAGCAAGCAGGAAGAAGACTTGGGAGAGAGGACGGGGGAAGCAGCAGGGCTCCTTATACTTCTAGCCATTGGTGTGGTAAGAATGGTGGTACTTCCACGGGCCTAAGAGATGCCCCAGGAATCTTGGGCCAGCAGGTTTGCTGAGAGAGAGAGAAAGAGAGAAAGACAACCCAAGGCAAGGGCCATTATAGCAAGAGAAAGTGGAGATGGGGCAGGTTGAACTGGCCGTCAGTGGAGGTGCAGAGGGAGGCCCCGTCAGGTCCTCTGAGGGGAGCCACAGGGGGATGTCTGTCACCCTCGGCTCCAACGACGATCCATCAAAGGACACCTGTCACACACAGCATTGATGGTCAGTGAGTGGTAATGAGAAGCTGTGACCACTGCCAGAGGACTGCAGCAGTAGCCAATTCAGTAAAAACAAAGAGAAAACAACAACTGACACACACACCTACCACGGAATGCTATTTTTTCCCCCTCCCCTCACTAGATGTAGGTCTTGACTGTAGAGAAGGAGCAGGCAGGGGCTGGCCAACAGCAAGTACCCTCCACACTAGGGTGCAGCAAGGGCAGCAGCCACACCTGCCCCTGAGCCCAGGTCCCCCAGCCCCAGACCAGTCAGTGATGGGACGAGAACTGCCAGCAGCTGTCAGACTATTAGCAGTGTGAAACCAAACTGGACTTTAAACAGCCAAAACTACCTGGAAGGTCATGGAGTCTGCCCAGTGTATCCACTGCTCAGGGCAAGAGTCATTTGACAGGAGATGGTTTGAAGTCGGTGATTGGACCAAAAACAACCCTCTTCTGTTCTGTTCTCTGGTTGAGACTGATCAACAAACCCCTCTGAGTCTCAATTTTTATATTAATTATTTATTTATTGAGAGAGAGGCAGCAACCCCAAAAGGGCTTGATGCCATGATCTACCTCCAGCCTCAGCTAGTCTGGAATCACGGCACTTGCATATCCAGGTTGTCCCTGGAGTTGAACTGGGACCTTCCCACATACCTGCTTTGTGGTGTGGCATTTTACTCCTGTGCCACGTCCAGTCCCAATTTCCTCTTTAGCAAGTGAGAAGCTCTGGTCAATATGCAGGAGCACGGTAATGAGGAGAGGGTAAGGAGGAGGAGCCCTTTGGGACAGGTTTGGAGAGTAAGATGCAAGGACTGCGTGACCCCAGGCCACCTGCTCTCTCTCTCTCTCTTTTTTGAAAGAATTATTTATTTAATATTATTTAAATTGTTTATTTAATTTTACTTATTATTATTATTACTATTTTTAATTTGCTATAGGGCATGTACACTCACCAGAGAGAGAAAGAGGAAGAGAGAGAAAGAAAACAAACTGTCAGGTCCAGGATTCGAAGTGGTCTGCCATGTGGGAGTCCAGTTCCTCATCCACCATGAGTGTCTTATCCGCCGTCCATGCTGGCCCCATTATTATTTTTTAATTTGACCAAAAAGAGATGAGAGAGAGAGAGAGAGAGAGAGAGAGAGAAAGAGAAAGCAACTGTCCAGGCCTTGGACTCGGAACTGCAATTGGCCATGTTGGAGTCCAGCGCCTTAACCACCAGGCCAACATGCTGGCCCCAAGGCCACCTTCTCTTAATGTCCCGTCCCTTCTCCTCTCTTCCAGGGTCTAAGAGCACATGTAGCCAAAATCCTTGAACAGTATCTAGCTGTGCTTTGTGGGATCAAAGCAGGTAGTTCTTCAGTTAATCAGCAGAGAAAAAGGGTTCCAGAGCACAGGCGACAGGAGTTTCCCTGGACCTAGATGGGGAGTTGGCCACTTTTCCTGTGAAAGCAAGATACCAAATACTTTAGGATTTGTGAGCTACACAGTCTGTGTCTCAAATAACTCACTCTATTTATTTAGCTTGAAAGCAGACATAGTCAATGTACCCACGGAAGGATGAGGCTGAGTTCCAAGTAAAGCTTTATTTAAGACAGTATTTTAATTCTGTATAATTCTGATATTCTGATTAAAAAAATTTCTTTTTCAACCTTTCTGACCTAACGGCTTTACTTTTTAGACACTTGACCCTCCCCTTTAGGATTATGCTGATCAATAAATATAGCCTTAGGCGTTCCCTACAAACAATTTCTTTAGAAAACTGCACAAGTGGGAAATCAGAACACAGGGAATAATAAAGCTCCCTGGAAATTAAGCTCCAACTCCCTGCGCTCTCAGCGTGAGGGGCCTGCTGTGAGTCTCCCCAACCTGCGCATTTTGGCTTAGTTTATTCCTCCTCTTCTCTCTGGTTGTGAAATTTGCCAAGGATAGTGACTGTCAGTCTCAGTGGTCTAATGTGGTCTCCTGCAGAGAGAATATGTGTGGAACTCACAGTGGAGATTTCACATGTTGGAGCCAGAAAAACTCATTTGCCTCTTTATAGAGGAGAACAAGAGAGCCCCAAAAGGAAGAGATTAACCCAAGACCAGATGGTAGCCTAGCGGCCAAGTGAAGACCAAGGCATAACTGTATGAACATGCCTACTTTCGAGGGTCATCTGTGGCTTAGCACCCTGCTAGGTGCTGTGGGAAGACAGTGGGAGGTTTTTCTGAGCACCCTCAATTTCCTGGGTGTGAACGTGCAGTATTCCTTATAGTCACTATCCTCAGCTGGGACCTGAGCCAACTCCCCTTTCCTAAATCCTGGACAGGTTTCAGAGGTTTATGGCTTCTTTACTTATGAAAATTAGTCCAGCCAAGTTTATAATGCCATCCTCATATGTGATTCAAAACTGCTCTAGCCCATCTTAGGCCGTTTCCACACTCCAAGGGCTTGGCATGGGGAGAAAGGCATGGTCTGCTTTTCACCCTGTACCTGCTTTCTCCTCCTTCCACTTTCCCTTCCTTGTCCAGCCTTTACCCAGTGTGTGTGGGAGCAGGGGAGGGGGCAAAGCGGCAGTGCTATGTTGGCAAATGCTTAACAGCTGCCTCTGGGGGAAATGCTCTAATTAATAGCATTTGCAGATTTCCATAAATGTTCTACACCTGATGATTTCAAGCTACTGAACTGAACATGGAGCTGGTGTGAGCCAGTATGAGCCACAGCCCTGGATGAAGGATAGAGGGCCAGTCTGTAGCTGGGTGATCCTAGTCCTCTGCTGCCATTGCTGCTCTGCTGCCACTGGTGAGCTCTTAATGTCTTCTTGGGGGCTAGTTTCTTAGTGGGCTCCCAGGGCCTCCCCACTGCTTGGTCTCTTTCTCCTCAGCTCCTGCACCAGAGACCAGCCAAGGCCTCTTGCTGATGGGCTCTCCATGCCAGGTGGGCAGGCTTCCTAGGTGGGGTGCCTGCAAGATGACTCAAGCTGAATTGTACTCCATCGTGTCTACTTGACCCTTGGGGAAATCACACATCCCTAACAGGAAATCACATGCGGGAAGATAGCTCAACCCTGCTATGGTCTGAAGGTTTATGTCTCTCCAAATTTCACCTGTTGAAATCTTAGTCTCCAAAGTAATAGTATTAGAGATGGAAGCTTTGGGAGATGGTTACATTGTGAGGTTATGAATGGGATTAAAGTCCTTGTAAAAGAAGCTCCAGAGCCTCCTTACCCCTTCTACCATGTGATGTCACAGTGAGAAGATGTTGTCTGTAGATCCAGAAGGAGGCCCTCACCAGACGTGGAATCTGCCAGTACTTTCAGGATGATGATTCTTTCCAGTTTGGTCTTCTCTAGCGTTCAAGCCTTATTTCAGCAGCTGGTGGAAAGAATGCTAGGGAATATGAACTGTCTTGTGTTTCTTGTACATTTTATAGTTTGCTGTAGGGCACATGTGCTCACCAGAGAGAGAAGAAGAGACAGACAGAGACAGAGAGAGAGAGAGAGAGAGAATGAGAACCCAGCTGCCAGGTCTAGGAGTCCAATCACATAAAGCCATATGAGAGTCCAGCACCCTAACCACCACAACACCTGCTGGTCCTCTGTATTTTATTTTATAAAGAAGTTGGAGGACTATTAGAGATGACTGTATGAGGGCTAGCATACTCCAGGAAGACAAGGCTAGCACTTCTCTGACGAGTGAAAATTTTCTAGCATCTCTAAGAAATAAGTGGTAGACACTTTTCCACCTGGGAATTAGTCCTAATGTAAAAGGTTTTCTTTCCTTAGGTTAACAGGGATAATCAACCTAGAGGACTACATAAATTGGGAGAAATGTTCAGATGCAGTTTGAACAGTCTGAAAAGAGAAAACTAAGATTATAGGTTTCTGACCAGAAAACAAATTGCTTAGGTGCCTGTAGGGCTTAGTCCAACCAAGTTTATAATACCATCCTCATATGTGATTCAAAACTGCTCTAGCCCATCTTAGGCCGTTTCCACACTCCAAGGGCTTGGCATGGGGAGAAAGGCATGGTCTGCTTTTCACCCTGTACCTGCTTTCTCCTCCTTCCACTTTCCCTTCCTTGTCCAGCCTTTACCCAGTGTGTGTGGGAGCAGGGGAGGGGGCAAAGCGGCAGTGCTATGTTGGCAAATGCTTAACAGCTGCCTCTGGGGGAAATGCTCTAATTAATAGCATTTGCAGATTTCCATAAATGTTCTACACCTGATGATTTCAAGCTACTGAACTGAACATGGAGCTGGTGTGAGCCAGTATGAGCCACAGCCCTGGATGAAGGATAGAGGGCCAGTCTGTAGCTGGGTGATCCTAGTCCTCTGCTGCCATTGCTGCTCTGCTGCCACTGGTGAGCTCTTAATGTCTTCTTGGGGGCTAGTTTCTTAGTGGGCTCCCAGGGCCTCCCCACTGCTTGGTCTCTTTCTCCTCAGCTCCTGCACCAGAGACCAGCCAAGGCCTCTTGCTGATGGGCTCTCCATGCCAGGTGGGCAGGCTTCCTAGGTGGGGTGCCTGCAAGATGACTCAAGCTGAATTGTACTCCATCGTGTCTACTTGACCCTTGGGGAAATCACACATCCCTAACAGGAAATCACATGCGGGAAGATAGCTCAACCCTGCTATGGTCTGAAGGTTTATGTCTCTCCAAATTTCACCTGTTGAAATCTTAGTCTCCAAAGTAATAGTATTAGAGATGGAAGCTTTGGGAGATGGTTACATTGTGAGGTTATGAATGGGATTAAAGTCCTTGTAAAAGAAGCTCCAGAGCCTCCTTACCCCTTCTACCATGTGATGTCACAGTGAGAAGATGTTGTCTGTAGATCCAGAAGGAGGCCCTCACCAGACGTGGAATCTGCCAGTACTTTCAGGATGATGATTCTTTCCAGTTTGGTCTTCTCTAGCGTTCAAGCCTTATTTCAGCAGCTGGTGGAAAGAATGCTAGGGAATATGAACTGTCTGGTGGTTCTTGTACATTTTATTTTATTTATTTAAAAAAATAATTATTTATTTAATTTAACTTATTATTATCATTATATTTTAGTTTGCTGTAGGGCACATGTGCTCACCAGAGAGAGAAGAAGAGACAGACAGAGACAGAGAGAGAGAGAGAGAATGAGAACCCAGCTGCCAGGTCTAGGAGTCCAATCACATAAAGCCATATGAGAGTCCAGCACCCTAACCACCACAACACCTGCTGGTCCTCTGTATTTTATTTTATAAAGAAGTTGGAGGACTATTAGAGATGACTGTATGAGGGCTAGCATACTCCAGGAAGACAAGGCTAGCACTTCTCTGACGAGTGAAAATTTTCTAGCATCTCTAAGAAATAAGTGGTAGACACTTTTCCACCTGGGAATTAGTCCTAATGTAAAAGGTTTTCTTTCCTTAGGTTAACAGGGATAATCAACCTAGAGGACTACATAAATTGGGAGAAATGTTCAGATGCAGTTTGAACAGTCTGAAAAGAGAAAACTAAGATTATAGGTTTCTGACCAGAAAACAAATTGCTTAGGTGCCTGTAGGGCTGAGAAGGATGGATGGATTGAAACATAAACTTCTAAACTTGCTCTGGAGAGAGATGAACCGAGGTCCATGAGACACAGTTTGAACTCCTGTGGAATGGCTAGACAAAGATTTTACCACTGGTGTTCACCAACATTAGTGAGCTGTACACGTAATGTACTGATATCTGTTTTGAACACTTGGGGGTGATAAAATTTCTTTCTCTTTTTTTAAAAAGAATTATTTTATTTAGCTTTATTTATCCATTTATTTTTAATTTGACCAAAGAGTGATATTATGTGTGTGTGTGTGTGTGTGTGTGTGTGTGTGAGAGAGAGAGAGACAGAGAGAGAGACAGAGAGTATGAGAAAGCAAGCCACCACGTCTGGGACTTGAACCATGGTTGGCCATGTGGGAGTCCAGTGCTCTTAACCACCATGTCATCTGTTGGTCCCAAATTTCTTTCTTTTTTTTTTTTTTGTAGAGGTTTTTGCTATAGGGAATGTGCACTCACCAGAAAAACAGAGAGAGACTGAGAGACAGAAAGCGAGAAATCACCCCCCAGAGGGGATGGCCACACCACAATCCCTTCTCCTCCATTTTCCTCTTGGGATCTTGGGCATGCATGCACACGTGCCTGGTGTGAATTTAAGCCATTGTGTCCGGGGTTCTAACTGCTGTCGTCTAAGTGGGAGTTAAGCAACATAGCCATTATGCTAACTGCTGGTCCCTATAAAATTTCCTTCTATCACAACAAACATGAGGAAAAACATTTATGAGGAGAAAAAGCAAATTTTTGGAATTTATGTGAATAATGGTCCCTCAAAGTTTCATGTTTTGGAATTTTGTCTCGAGTGTAATGACACTGGAAGGTGGTGAGATTTTGAAGAGGTCTAGGGAGTGGAGATAGGATTATGGGAACATCCCTCTCATAAATGGATGACCTCTCATAAATGGATGAATGATGTCATCCATGACCCAGTAAGTTCTGGCTTTCATAAGGAAAGATTAGTTTTTGTGAGAGTAGAGGAAAATGTCTGCCTCCAGGTCTCTCTTTCTGTTCCTACCCATTATCCTCTCTGCTTCTGTCAGTCATACTGTGAAACAGCTGACCTGATGCTAATCTCATGACTGGGGACTCTTCAGCCACCAGAATCATGAATAAATAAACCTCTCTATTCTTTATAAATTACCCACTCTCAAGTATTCCCATCAGCAACACAGTAGTGGGTTAAGACACTGGTTTGCAAGGTTCTTTTCTCCTCTGAAGGGTGGGTCAAAGGAAGATCCAGAGAGTTGGAAAAAGATTCAAGGAACTGATTTCATGTTGTTTATTGCTGAATTTAGGGTGAGTTCACAGAGCTCTTAGTAGGCTCACAAAACCCATAACAGTGCTCACAAGCACTTCCTTCCTCTAGGAGCTTACAATGCGTGGAGCTAAGCTGAACTGAGCTGAGCCAAGGCTGAACTAAGTCAAGGCCATCAGGGCTGAACCAGCAGAACCAAAGCCAAAATGAGCAGAGCTAGCTAGCATGGCAGTGCAGACCTAGCAGATCAGGTGCTCCCTTTTCTCTAAAAGGGGCTGCAGATAATAGTGGTTCATTGCCAAAATCGAACTGTCACACATGCATATGTGCATTACATTCAATGGCATAAATGGCAAAGTCATAATTACATTACAAGTGTAGTACAACTAATAACATTAGTTGTTTACCCTGTGGCCTTCAGACATAAGATAGGAGATCAGGGAGCCAGACTAAACCATCCTGACTTTATTTGCAAAATAGACACCATGTAAACTCATTTGTAATATGGAACTGTTAAAATAAAGTAGGTTGCTACCTATCTTCTGATGAAGGTGAAGTTGGGTGCTATGGGGCACCCCTGAGCTCTAACTCTAGTAAACATTACTCTCAGCATCTATCGCCAATCAGGATAGAGAGAGGCACAGTGATATATGTCTTCTGTTCTGCCAGTTCCACTCTCAGATGATTGGCATCACCTCCAATGAGAGATCATGGGTCAGCTGGAATGACCAAGGGGCCGAAGAATGTGGCATGGCTGACAGCCTGAGGACATCACTAGAACAAGAGGCTAGACTCATTGCAGACATCAATAATGTCACTCAACTCTGCCCAAGATAGGGAAAAAAGAAAACTTTTCAGAGTTCTCTAGATTCAGAGTTGCAGATAGAAGCACGGGAAAAGAAACAAGCCTTTGAGGTAGCAAATTTGATTTAGTTCCCGGTTATAAGTAACTGAAAAATGACTGACAGATTTAATCAAAGAGTAATTTCTTGGGAGCTCACAGAGTTCACGAAAGTCAAGATGACCACACTTGGCAATTGGCAAGAATCAAAGGCACTCTGGTTGGTCTAACAGCAAAAAGCAGAAACATAACTATATTAAACCTGATGCTACAAGTACCACTACCTCCCTTCTGATAAACCATGCCCACCAGCATCTCCAAGCTGGTATAACCTGATGATAGCACAAAGCTTTAAATTGCTGACTGGTCAGTCCTGTGTCTCAAGTCCATGAAATTAAATTGCTCTTTTTTCCCAAGAGAAGGCAATTACCTGGCGTTTTCCAAGGTTTACCTGTCTTTTGCATTGACCAATCTTATAAATTCAAAGAATATGGAAATTCATTACTGCCCTTACATAAGCCAAGACCTAATACTTAAGAAAAAGGAACTGTCAAGAAAACATGTCCATTTCAGTTATAATTCTGGATGGAATAATTTTTCTCACTTTTTAAAAAACATTTATTTTATCAATCACTATTACTATTATTATTTTAAATTTGCTACAGGGCATGTGTACTCACCAGAGAGAGACAGGGAGATGGAGGAAAAGTGAGAAATCAAGTGGCCAGAACTCAAACCACGGTTGGCCATGTGGGAGTCCAGCACCTTAACCAACATGCCACCTGTTGGCCCTAATTTTTTCCTCCTTTTACGATCAAGTTTGCTGTTTGGAGTGGTTTGTATTTATACTATCTAGGGTCCATAGATCTACCAAGCCAACACATTAACCTAAACATGGTCTGGATGGTGACACATCTGAGAAACTCAAAACCTTTGGTACCACATGCACTGAAACCAGGTCTTACAGACATCTTGGATATATGGGTTGAAGTGTCCTTTTGGATGAGTGTGAGGCTCCCTTTTTGTAAATGAATTATTTATTTATTATTTCTATGATTAATTTTAACATATACTTTAGGGCACATGTACTCACCAGAGGCAGAGAGAGAGGGAAAGTGAGAAAGCAAGTTGTCAGGTCTAGGGCTTAAATCATGGTAGGCCATCCGAGAGTACAGAGCCCCAACCACTATGCCACCTGCTAGCCCCTCCTTTTCAGTTCTTTCTAATAGCTTAGAGGAGCCTCATACTGGGGGGCCAGCAGGTGGCATGATGGTTGGGGCACTGGATGCCCACATGAACAACCTTAGCTGGAGTCCCAGATCTGGTGGCTTGCTTTCTTACTTACCCTCTCTTCCTCTCTCTTCCTTTCTGGTGAGTGTGTGTGCCCTACAGCAAATTAAAAAACAAAACAAAAACAACAAATAAAACCTAATAATAATAATAAACAAAAGTAATAAATAATTCTATATTTTTTCTTAAATTTATTCATCACTTATTTTAATTTGACCAGAAACAGAACACACACACACACACACACACACACACACACACACAGAGACACACACAGGGGGAATGTGAGAAAGCAAGCCACTAGGTCTGGGACTCAAATCGCTGTTGGCCATGTGGGAGTATCCAGAGCCTTAACCACCACTCCACCTGCTGGTCCCCATAAATAATTCTAAAAAAAAAAAAAAAAGACCTGGAAAGAGAAGTCAATAGGCTCTGGAAGGAGATGAGACACTGCCATCTGTGCTCTTGTCCTGGCCTCACAGATGTTAAGGATAGAACTGAATCTATAGTTTGCTTTAGTTTTCGCTAATCCAGACCAACCTTGGCAGTTTAATTGGATCTGGCCAAGTGACCCAGCTCCCTATTTGGTGAAAGTTTTCTCTTGACTAAGCTTTACGAAGCAGTTACCAAGTATGGTTAATATGTAGTTAGTTAATATTTTAAAATATTAATCAGAGTGCGTCCCCTTCTATGTTTCTTGTACACAATCTTCTCCCTATTTAGTCAGAAGCACCCAGTTGCCTCAGGGAGGATTAGGATTGTTATTATAGGAATGCAAAGGGAAAGAAATGTCAGACTTTCACTTTTGACTTGCAAAATAGGCCCTTAAAGCCCATAACAATGACTTTGAGAGAAAGGGATTAATTATTGAAGCTCAAGAGCCAAGGTTCTGGCAAAAATAACAGATGGGAAGAAGAATAGTTAAAGAACGATATAGTTTTCTTACAGAAAATTCATAGAATTTACCATGGAAGATCTTTGGGATTTAGACTCTGGAGAGATGATGGAGGTCCTAAGAAGGAGAGGAAGATGAAAATTCCCATTAAATTTGGAAGGATCCCATGACAGAGTATACTTATTCCATTTTTGCAAGCCATATACAGATGTTTGCTTTCAGCATGGCATTCCAGTCAGAGAGTGGCAGCTGAATGATGAGTCTGGAAGTGAGACAAAGTATACTTACAGGGCGCCTTGCTCTCCATGCAGTGCAAGAAAAGGGGTCGAGAGTTTCTGCATCCTCCAAAAGTACTTCAGAAGGGCTGTAAGTGGGGTGGTGAACCCAAAGTATCGTGGTCAAGCAACTGAGGGCCCAGTGAGCCGTTGGGCATCAGAGATGAATGATGGAATAGGATGCATGTCGAGCTGTGGGAAGCCCATCCTAGCAGAGGCCTATTGTGGAGATTTTACTCCACTTAGTCCAACTGCTAGAGTAATAAGGAAACTTCTCCTGATCATAGATATTTCAGGGAATAAGGGAAAAAAGAAGGAAGAGAAAGATTCTGTATTTACACAGTTTTATTCTAGGAATCACTAGGTTTGCTTGGAATTACCATGATTATTTTCTGCTACCATAAATTTAGTGGTAGAGAAATAAAGACAATTAAAAATTTGGACCTCTGGGGGGTCAGCAGGTGGCATGGTGGTTAAAAGCGCTGAATTCCCACATGACTGACCGTGGTTTGAATCCCGAACCTGGCACTTGATTTCTTGCTTTCCCTTTCTTTCTCTCTGTCTCTGTTGGTCAAATTAGAAAATAATAACAACAAATGGAATTAAATAAATACATATTTTAAAAATATTTGGACCTCTGAATTGTGGGTCCTTGAAGTTCATCTCCAATAATCTGCTTTTTCACCGAGCCTGCTACAACGTTAATGATCAGAAAACATGTTTGCTAGGGAAGGAATGAACTAACATATAGCTCTTTAATTGTTCAAGAGAGTGTATTTGGAAACCATGCTGCCAGCCCCTTAGCCTAAGGGCTCCTGCTGGTTGTCCTATGTCAGTACCAGCCAACTGCCCTGGGTTGGTTTACACATAATGAGAATTCAGTTCAGCCAGACTATTCATAATCCAGCACTCCACTGTGAGAATGGAAGGGTATGCTTTGAAGTTTATTTAGAATTTATATTGATGCTCTTTATTATCCAACTAGGAATTTATTTTGTTTATGAGAAATTCCTCTTTATATACACAAAAGGAGCATGAGTACTAACAGCCAGGAAGGAAAGTGAAAGATAATTCACATTTATTACTCCATATTGTGCTGGGAGGGGCACCAAAGCCTCATTTTATAATGCGTAAGTTGTACTTTTGGTTAGCGCACTTGGCACTCAGTAGACCTTCAAATGTTGGTTGAATGAATTAATGAATGCAACCTTTTTATAAGGGCCCTAATTTTACCCACGAGAGCTCTGCCTTCATAACTTATCTCCTTAAGGTCCTACTTCTTAATGCTATCATGTTGGCCATTTCACTTCAACATAGGGACCAGCAGATGGTGTAATGGCTGTGTTGCTGGACTCCCACATAGTTGACTGCCATTGAAGTCCTGGACATGGCGGCTTAAAACTCACACAGGTGCATGTTTGTGCATGTCCAAAATCCTGAGAGGAGAATGGAGAAGAAGGGATTGTAGTGTGGTCATCCCCTTTGGGGGAGGGTGATTTTTCACTTTCTGTCTCTCTGCCCTATAGCAAAAATCTCTTTCTCAAAAAAATTTTTTTTTCAATACACAAATTTTGAGAGACATTCAGACCTTAGCAGTGATTATTTATTAAAGCCTTTTTCTTTAGTCTTGGATCTCTTGCTTATTATTATTTTGATTGTCCAGAATATTTGGTACAAGCATCTTTTTGAGAATGTGCAGGGTCTTAGGGAGACTTCAAGGTAAACAAGATAGGTATCAAGACCATACTTTCTGTGGCATATACCTTCTCATGAAATAAGTAGACACGTTATCTGCTATGAATGAGACTTGGGGATTGAGTTAGGATGGGGACATCTCAGGGTTTAGAGCAGAGAACACTTGGATGAGGTTTTATGGAAAATGTTGAATAAATTAGAATTGAATAAAAGTTTTGCTGAGCAGCAAAGGGGATCCCCCAATTTTTAAAAGAATTATGTAACTTTATTTATTTATTCATTTATTTTATTTTAATTTGACCAGAGATGGACAGAACAAGAGAGTGAGAGAGAAGAGAGAGAGAGAAGAGAGAGAGAGAGAGCGAGAGAGAAAGTGAGAGAGCACACTGCCAGGTTCAGGACTCAAACTGTGGTTAGTCATGTGGGAGTCCAGTGCCCTTAACTATCGTGCCACCTGCTGGCCCTTCCCCAAATAATTCATGAGCAGAATTACTTAGGTCACTAATTTCTGAGGGCAGAAGTTGTTATTCCCAAGTTGTGGATGAGAAAACTGAGGCTTTCCCAAGATTCTAAAGATAGTAAGTGGCATTTTATTTTTGTGTCAACTTCTGTAATTGTTTATACATTTTTTAAAAAAAGCATTTATTTTAATTGTACTTATTATGATTATTTTTAAAATTTTTGTTATAGGGCATGCATACTTACCAGAGAGAGAGACAGAGAGAGAGAGAGAAAGTGAGAAAGCAAGTCACCAGGTCTGGGACTTGAACCGTGGTTGGCTATGTGAGAGTCTAGCACCTTAACCATTATGTCATCTGTTGGCCCTGGTTCATACACTTTTATGTAGCTGGGTCTTAGGTCTTAATATTTATTTCTCAATTGGTTATTTGATAGAATGCTCACTTCTTGAGAGCAGAAATTGTTTTCTTCATCTGTGTGTTTTCTTTTCTTTCTTCCTTTTTTTTTCTTTTTTTTTTAAAAAGATTTTTACCATGGGGGTGTGCATTTGCTGGAGAGAGAGAGAGATGAGAAAGGAAGAAAGAGTGAGAGTAAGTGAGAAATATCCCCCATCAAGGGAATGGCCATGCCACAATCCCTTCTCCTTTATTCTCCTCCTGGGATTTTGGGCATGCTTGCACACATGCCTGGTGTGATTTTCAAGTCACCAGGTCTGTGATTTGAACTGTTCTTGGCCATGTGTGAGTCCAGCACCTTAACCACCACACCACCTGAAGGAAAAGAGACTGCAGTATGACCATTCCCCATGCAGGGTGCTTTCTCACTTTCCCTCTATCTGTCTCTCCCAGGTGAGCACATGTGTCCTCTGGCAAATTATAAAAATGAAACAAACAGGGGCTGGCAGGCGGCGTGGTGGGTAGAGGTGCTAGTCTCCCACGTGGCTGACTGTGGTTCGAGTCCTGGACCTGGTGGCTTGCTTTCTCACTTTCTCTTTCTCTCTCTGTCTGATCAAATTGGAAAATAATAATAAGTAAACTAAAATAAAATAATTCTTTAAAAAAATGAAACAAAACCCATGTGATCTTTAGGAGCTAAATAAAAGAGTGACTATGTGTAATACTTACTAATGTTAAATATTTGTTGTAGCAGTTGAGATTGAGACCAGTTTCACTAAAACACACGATAAACTAGCTCTTGCTGTCTTCGGTAAAAGATGTGCAACAATTGCTGGTATGAAGCATGACATAACAGCTCTGTGAGGTGGTGATGGCCCAGATTTGATTTAGCTTATGCTCTGTCATCCCTATGGAGCACCCCTTGTTCTCAAGGCCCCGGATGACATGGAAGTTCCGACCATGCAATGCACAATCCCCATTTAAAACGGAAGGAACCGAGACGTGGGAGGGCCATGGTGGACTGCTGAGTTGGACATCAGAGCTTTTTACTTCTCTCTGTATTGCTAGAACTGTAGCCATCACATCCACATTCTAGGCTGAAGGTTGGAAGAAGGGAGAAAAAAGACATACTGTCTCTTTTCAGGGACTCTCTGGAAATATTACAGAATATGTGGGTAAACATCTAACGTTTTTCCCCCAATTTAAAAATTTTATAATTTCTTACTTACACTTAATTATTGCATATCTCCATAGTACACAATATTTTTTTTATATTTTGTTCATTGTCATTATTTTATTTTTGAAGTTGACTAGAGAGAGGTAGAGAGAGGGGAAGAAAGTGAGAAAGCAAGCTGCTAGGTCTGGGACTCAAACCAGGGAGTCCAACTGCCTTAACTACCACACCACCTACCAGCCCCCACAATGTATTTTTCCAAAGTACGCATGCAGTATCTGACAGTCACATCAATGATTTCATTTTTTAAAAGTTATTTCCTTATTTATGCTGAAGGAGAGAGAGAGAGGGAGACGGGAACTCCCAAAGGGGTCTCCACACTGTTCTCTCTCCCCAGTCTCATCCTGCCTGGATCAGGGGCATGTGCGTGCACAGTTGGTGAGCTCAGGGCGGTCCTGGGGCATGAACTCAGGACCTTTCCCATGTGGGTTCAGTTGTGTGACCACTGTGCCACTGCCTGGCCCCATATCTGACTCTAAAGTTGGTATTGTTTTTTTTTTTTTTTAAAGGTTTATTTTATTTATTTATTCATGTATTTTAATTTGACCAGAGAGAGACACAGAGAGAGAGGGAAAGTGAGAAGTTGGTATTGCCTCATTCATTGCAAGAGAGTCGCATGCTCTATGAAAACTAGAGCTCTGGTATGAAGATAGAAGGGAAAAGTGGAAATTGATTGACAAGTGACAGCCCTGTCACATTGTGTGGTGCTCTTATCTTTCACCTCTAATCCCACTGTGTTACTTTAACACCCTGCCTAGTAGATAAGGCAGGCGATATCAGCCCATTAAATTGTGAGCTCTTTCAGGAGGAGGAATCTGTCCTCAGTCTGTCTCACCCATCTCTTCAGCTCTGCTCTTTAGCTTGGTATCTGGTATATTACTTGGTTGTCGATCTCACCCATCTCTTCAGCTCTGCTCTTTAGCTTGGTATCTGGTATATTACTAGGTTGTCAGAAAAGCCACGATGTCTTTCTCTATGCAAAAATGCATCAGGACTTTTCTGACAACCTACAGGTAAGGAAACTGAACCAAAGGAAGACATGGTAACTTATAATGTAGATCAATGAGAATTGGGGGAGGGGCTGTCTGGGGTCCCAGACCCTGGTTATTTATTACTTCATAGCTTCCATGGATGCTAGAGACTTAGCATCTTTTTCAGATCTGGAAGATTTTGGGAGGAAAGCTGTCATTATGCAAGGAGTCTTCAAAAAATTCATAAAAAATGTGTATTAGGAAAAAACTATGCATGATTTCAATTATTTTTATCAAAATAAATTTATATGTTACTTCCATTATTCCACAGGCTTCTTGAAGTCCCTCTGTATTACACCCTCATGTTTTGGGCTCTGGGAATGCAGGAATGTGGCCTGTTTGAGCAATCACGATTTTTGCTATGAATGATGATTGCTGTGGTTTGAATATGTCCTCCAAAAATTTATTTGTTGAACTTTGGTGAGCCATTTTTAAATGTATTAAATAACAGGGCAGAAACTTGATCTGACTATGGCATTAGGAAGTGGAGCCTTCGGGAGAAGACTGGGATTAAGGTTATTGGGGTGGGACCCCCAGGATTGAATCACAAGGAGAGGGAATGAGAGAGACGGGGACCCGCATGCTATGGCCATGTGAGTACTGTACTACCTCAGGACTTAGCAGGGAGTCCTTGCCAACAAGAAGACCTTCACCAGATGCTGCCCCTTGACCTTGGGCTTTTAAACATGAGCCAAGTAGACCTGTGTATTTTATAAATTACCCAGATTCAAGTATTTCTGTTATTAGCAACAGAGAATGGACTAAAACAACATCTCATTGTACTAAGAAAAAGAGAAATAACTTTTCTATTTGAGTTTTCTTCCTTTGGTAAGGAAAACATGACATTAGTCAGCATGTGGTGGGTCTTTTCAAAGGCATTTAGGAAAGCTCCTGGTTGATTCCCACCCAGGTTCTACCAGAGCCTCACCCCCCGGCTACCACCAACATCTAGCCTCTAGCTCAGTTATTGTTTGTTTGTTTGCTTGTTTTTTCTTTGTTTGCATGGGCTTCAACCTGACCTGGATATAGTACTGGGTGCTCTTGGTGTTTCATTCACTTTAATTTTACAACTATTTGAGATCAGTATCTATTCTGATCACCAACTCCTGTTCACCCTATGGGTGAAGGAGGGTTCTTCTCTATTTAAGTAGGAACACAGGACACAGGACATGCAATGCTGGACAGACGGTGTGAATAGCAGTTCATGAGTCACATATACTCACAGACCTGAGAGGAGGATGCTACATGCCACATGGGACACTTGGGGTGTCACTCAGGAGCAGAGGGAACCGATAGGGACTGTAGGGGCAGACTTTGTAGTGAGGAGAGAATTAGGGTTTCTCTCATTCCTCTGAGAGGACGTGACTGGGTTTTAGAGCAGTTTTGTGGGCTCTAAGGTGGAAATCCCTTGGACTAATCAGGTGAGGTGCAGCTGGCCTAGCTGGTAGGGAACTAGGCAGGTGGGGGACCTCTCCTATGGGGTGGGGTGTATCTGGTCAGAGCCAGGAAATCATGGCTAAGCCTCAGGGGCCCTGTGAGGCTCAATACGCCAATGCCATACATGGGATTTCAGATCATGCAACACACTATCATTATCCCCGTTTAACATGGGAGGAACCAGGATGAAGGGAGGGCTAGGGGGACACAGTCAGTATGGTTCTGAGTTGAATATCAAAGGCTTTTTCTGTCCTCTATATTGCTCTGTATCACATCTTTTAAAAAATTATTGACTTAATTTTATTTACTATCATTATTATTATTAGTTTTTTAAATTTTCTCACCAGAGAGAGACAGAGAAAGAGAGAAAGAGAGGGAACATGAGAAAACAAATCACCAGGTCTGGGACTTGAACCACCTTTGGCCATGTGAGAGTCCCACACTTCACCACCACATAGCCTACAGTTCCCTTAAATCATTATCTTTTTTTTTTTTTTTTCAGAGATTTTTGCTACAGTGTCTATGTGCTCACTGGAGAGAGAGCAAGGGAGACAGAAACAGAGCCAGAAAGTGAAACATCATCACCTTGGGGGATGGTCAAGTCACAGGCCCTTCTCCTCCATTCTCTTTTCAGGATTTTGAACATGCATGCACACACACCCACCATGGTCAACCATGTGGATCTCTTTTCCTTAATCACTATGTCATCTGTTTGTCATCTGTTGGCTCCTCACACCATTACCTTTTTTTTTTTAAAGTAATTTTTTGTTATAGGGTGTGTGCATTCACAGGAGAGATAGAAAGTGAGAAATCATCCCCCCAAGGGGGATGGTCATACTGCAGTTCCTTCTCCTCCATTTTCCTCTTGGGATTTTAAGCAGGTACACACATGTGCCCAGTGTGAGTTCAAACTGCTGGGTTCAGGATTCAAACTGCAGTCGACTGTGTGTCAACCACCATGCCACCTGCTAGCCCCATCACATTATCTTAATGAACCTTGTTCCCACCCTGGAGGGAAATATCTTGCAAAAGAGAAGACTGGGGGTCAGGGAGAGAGGTGTATGCTAAAAGTCACACAGCCAGAGAGGGCAGAGCTGACTGAAAACTCAGGAGCTGAGGCCAATGCTCTTTACCTGCTCAAACAGCTGCCTCTGAAGTGGCCCTGACAGTAGAAGAGTGGTCACAGTCTGCTGGCTCCCATATCTCTAGGCAGAATGGGGTGGGGTATGACCTTGGTAATGCAGACTGGAACATTAGCAGGATTCTTGTGGGTCTGAGAATTCCTTAAAGGTAAGACTGGTTGAGATCTTCAGGTGTGTGTTTGTTTCTCGGTTGCTCTGTCTTGGAGAGAACAATCAGGGGCCAGCAGGTAGAGTAGTGGTTAAAGTGCTGGATTCCCACATGGCCAACCCTAGTCTGAGTCTTGGATCTGATGATTTGAAAATCATGTGGGGCACATGTGTGTGCATGCCCCAAACCTCGGAAGGAGGGTGGAAAAGGGATCTTGGGCATGCTATCCCTTTGGGGGGAAATAATTTTACACTTTCTCCCTCTCTCCTTTTCTTTCTGGTGAGCACACATCGCCTATGGCAAAAACCTTAAAAGAAAAAAAAGCATATCCAGAAGAATACTCAAAATATTTAACAACTTCAGGACAGAGGAACAGTTCTAGCTAATCTGGTATTAACACATTGGTTTGTCAGATGGTGAACAAGTCTAGAGGGTACAGGGTAAGGAGCTGGGACAAGAGAAAGGATTCTCAGGGAACTTTGCAACAACAGGGAAGCAGTTCAATGATTCTACATCAGCCTTGCCCATACGCTATGATCAGCAATTCTGTTGGTGCATACACACACACACACACACACACACACACACACCCTCAGCTTCTCCCCAGGTCCATAGATGGTATGGGCAAAGATATTCATACAAGCATTGAAGAGATTGTTCAGGGAGCTTGAGTTGCCTCCAGGCCCCTTGTTGAGATGGCCAGTCCCAAAGGACTCCTAACACCCCCTCCCCCTTTTCTCTCTCAGAGGATCAGAGGCAAATTCCTCACAGCAGTAACTAGCAATGCCACGTGCAGCCCTTCTGTGTGTGGTACTTGTGATTCAACACAGGCTTTCTGGAAGCTTGCAAGAGGACTCATGGTTTAATGCAGGAGACTCCATCCAAATGGCTGAGGCATGAGAGTACAGAAGGATAGCTGTAGTCAGAGCTTTTACAAAGTATAGAGAAAGCCACTAAATTTGTGATTCAGAGAAAACTTCACAGAATGGGTGGCATTGTGCTTGATATTGGGGGTGAAGGAGGCATTTTTCAGATGGAGAAGGAAGCATTGCAGGAACAGGCAGAGGCCTGGACAGTGTAGAGGGAGCACAGTGGGAAGATGGGCCAGGCCTGTTGGGGAGGAATGTAGGCAGCATTGAATGGAGGACAGAAGGTGGGGATGAGTCAGGTGGAGAGAATGGTATGAGGAGCTTGAACTGCGGTGGAAAGTCAACATGTGGCCAGCTTATGAGCAATCTGCCAGGCCATCCCTTGGGAGATTTTTATGACCTGACTTCTTAGAGCCTTTGCTCTGCTAAACTGTGATGTGAATAGGCACCAGGGGGCTGTAGCTTGCGCTTTTCCCAAGCCTGATGACTATGCACAGGGCTTCCGTGGAACTCACCTGGGCAATACTCAAGCATCCTAGGAGGGTGACTCCAAGCACCGTAGGAGAGTGTTCCTTTGTGCCTGGAGACTGACGACATATTTTGCCACAAGGCGTTTCTTCCTTTAATAATTTATAAACTGTCTCCTTTTATCTATAGAAACATAAAGCTTTTAGAGCTGGCGAAAACCTTAAAGATCATATAATCCAAACCCAAACAGAAAGCCAGAGAGAAAATATCACTGAGCTGATCAGGAGTAGATGTGAATTAGAATTCAAGTCTTTGAACTTTAAGACCATAAAGATTTAAGGTACTTTCAATATAAAAACAATACCGTAGAACAGTTAAAATCAATGAACAATAATTTTGTGAAAGAAGCTAGTTCATTGTAGCAATCATCCGGGATAAAGGCATTCTAGCTGATTAAGAACTAAATTTAATTTAATATAAATTTATTTATTTAATTTTATTCTTTTCTTTCTTTATTTATTATCATCATAATCTTGTTTATATTACATTGAATCACATATAACTTTACAGTGTATTACATTTCTTTTTCCAGAGGGAATGCCATGCATGTCGGTCAATACAGAGACATTAAAATCCCCACTTCATCATTCAATATCTTTTCATTGTTTTTCCCGATCATTATTATTATTATTCTAATTTTTTTTAGAGGTTTTTTGCTATAGGGCGCGTGCGTTTGCCGGAAAGACAGAGAGAGACAGAGAGACAGAAAGCGAGAAATCACCCCCCAGGGGGGATGGCCACGCCGCAATCCCTTCTCCTCCATTCTCCTCTTGGGATCTTGGGCATGCACGCACATGTGCTCAGCATGAGTTTAAGCCGCTGGGTCTGGGACTTGAACCGCGGCGGACTACATGGGAGTCCAGCAACATAGTCATTATGCTAACTGCTAGTCCCTCCAATTTTCTTTTTAACCAATCAATCACTATTTCTTATTTTGCTTGTAAAAAGACTTTTCCCAACATGAAATGCTTCTCAGACAATCCAGTTGAGAATACTATACATATCATCACTAACAGGTAATAAACCATATCTGTGTCCCACTAATGTCATGCCTCTCTATTTGTTCTCTTGCTATCTTTCTCTATACTTTTCTCTCCCCCACCCCCATTCCACACTGTCTTATCCTTGTTAAGTATTTTCACTGCTTTTATGTCCTCCGATATTTTGCTCTCTACCATAGAGTGAGGATAGTCAGTATACATTAAGTGGATACATACAATATCTTTCTTTCATAGCCTGGCTTACTTCCCTCAGCAATAGATCCTCCATATCTGACCACTTTCTATCAAATTCCAGGGTCTTGTAATTTAATATAAATTTAGTCCTGAGCTTCCTGCCCCTTCTTCCAAGCAGAGAGATGTGATAGTCTATATGTTTTTCTCTTTGTTTACTTTTTTAAGATGTGGCAAAATGTAGCATAGAAATAAAGAAATTATATTTCCACCAGAAGCAAGTGGAACTGAACAATTCCATAAGGGAGCCCTCAGTAATTTACTCCACAAACGTGCAGATCCTACAAAAGGTCCCGGAAACTGAGTTTCTTAGATGCTCACTGTCTAGTGGGAGACGAACAGTTAAAATCTCATAAGGGTGGTGCTGAGGGAGTGTGGAGAGAGAGTCATAACCTATGATGGGAGAGGGGGCTTTCTTAGAGGGTTGTGATTACAATAGTCACTCCTAACGGTGAGGGAGTCTGTTGGTCAAGAAAGGATTCGTGAGGGGCTGACAGGTGGTGTGGTGGTTAAGGTGCTGGACTACCATGTGGCCGACCATGGTTCGAGACCTGGATTTGGTGGTTTGTTTTCTCTCTTCTCCCCTCCCCCTCGGTTGCTCTGTTGTCAAATTAAACAACTATTTGAGATCAGTATCTATTCTGATCACCAACTCCTGTTCACCCTATGGGTGAAGGAGGGTTCTTCTCTATTTAAGTAGGAACACAGGACACAGGACATGCAATGCTGGACAGACGGTGTGAATAGCAGTTCATGAGTCACATATACTCACAGACCTGAGAGGAGGATGCTACATGCCACATGGGACACTTGGGGTGTCACTCAGGAGCAGAGGGAACCGATAGGGACTGTAGGGGCAGACTTTGTAGTGAGGAGAGAATTAGGGTTTCTCTCATTCCTCTGAGAGGACGTGACTGGGTTTTAGAGCAGTTTTGTGGGCTCTAAGGTGGAAATCCCTTGGACTAATCAGGTGAGGTGCAGCTGGCCTAGCTGGTAGGGAACTAGGCAGGTGGGGGACCTCTCCTATGGGGTGGGGTGTATCTGGTCAGAGCCAGGAAATCATGGCTAAGCCTCAGGGGCCCTGTGAGGCTCAATACGCCAATGCCATACATGGGATTTCAGATCATGCAACACACTATCATTATCCCCGTTTAACATGGGAGGAACCAGGATGAAGGGAGGGCTAGGGGGACACAGTCAGTATGGTTCTGAGTTGAATATCAAAGGCTTTTTCTGTCCTCTATATTGCTCTGTATCACATCTTTTAAAAAATTATTGACTAAATTTTATTTACTATCATTATTATTATTAGTTTTTTAAATTTTCTCACCAGAGAGAGACAGAGAAAGAGAGAAAGAGAGGGAACATGAGAAAACAAATCACCAGGTCTGGGACTTGAACCACCTTTGGCCATGTGAGAGTCCCACACTTCACCACCACATAGCCTACAGTTCCCTTAAATCATTATCTTTTTTTTTTTTTTTTCAGAGATTTTTGCTACAGTGTCTATGTGCTCACTGGAGAGAGAGCAAGGGAGACAGACACAGAGAGCCAGAAAGTGAAACATCATCACCTTGGGGGATGGTCAAGTCACAGGCCCTTCTCCTCCATTCTCTTTTCAGGATTTTGAACATGCATGCACACACACCCACCATGGTCAACCATGTGGAAGCCAGCACCTTAATCACTATGTCATCTGTTTGTCATCTGTTGGCTCCTCACACCATTACTTTTTTTTTTTTAAAGTAATTTTTTGTTATAGGGTGTGTGCATTCACAGGAGAGATAGAAAGTGAGAAATCATCCCCCCAAGGGGGATGGTCATACTGCAGTTCCTTCTCCTCCATTTTCCTCTTGGGATTTTAAGCAGGTACACACATGTGCCCAGTGTGAGTTCAAACTGCTGGGTTCAGGATTCAAACTGCAGTCGACTGTGTGTCAACCACCATGCCACCTGCTAGCCCCATCACATTATCTTAATGAACCTTGTTCCCACCCTGGAGGGAAATATCTTGCAAAAGAGAAGACTGGGGGTCAGGGAGAGAGGTGTATGCTAAAAGTCACACAGCCAGAGAGGGCAGAGCTGACTGAAAACTCAGGAGCTGAGGCCAATGCTCTTTACCTGCTCAAACAGCTGCCTCTGAAGTGGCCCTGACAGTAGAAGAGTGGTCACAGTCTGCTGGCTCCCATATCTCTAGGCAGAATGGGGTGGGGTATGACCTTGGTAATGCAGACTGGAACATTAGCAGGATTCTTGTGGGTCTGAGAATTCCTTAAAGGTAAGACTGGTTGAGATCTTCAGGTGTGTGTTTGTTTCTCGGTTGCTCTGTCTTGGAGAGAACAATCAGGGGCCAGCAGGTAGAGTAGTGGTTAAAGTGCTGGATTCCCACATGGCCAACCCTAGTCTGAGTCTTGGATCTGATGATTTGAAAATCATGTGGGGCACATGTGTGTGCATGCCCCAAACCTCGGAAGGAGGGTGGAAAAGGGATCTTGGGCATGCTATCCCTTTGGGGGGAAATAATTTTACACTTTCTCCCTCTCTCCTTTTCTTTCTGGTGAGCACACATCGCCTATGGCAAAAACCTTAAAAGAAAAAAAAGCATATCCAGAAGAATACTCAAAATATTTAACAACTTCAGGACAGAGGAACAGTTCTAGCTAATCTGGTATTAACACATTGGTTTGTCAGATGGTGAACAAGTCTAGAGGGTACAGGGTAAGGAGCTGGGACAAGAGAAAGGATTCTCAGGGAACTTTGCAACAACAGGGAAGCAGTTCAATGATTCTACATCAGCCTTGCCCATACGCTATGATCAGCAATTCTGTTGGTGCATACACACACACACACACACACACACACACACACACACACCCTCAGCTTCTCCCCAGGTCCATAGATGGTATGGGCAAAGATATTCATACAAGCATTGAAGAGATTGTTCAGGGAGCTTGAGTTGCCTCCAGGCCCCTTGTTGAGATGGCCAGTCCCAAAGGACTCCTAACACCCCCTCCCCCTTTTCTCTCTCAGAGGATCAGAGGCAAATTCCTCACAGCAGTAACTAGCAATGCCACGTGCAGCCCTTCTGTGTGTGGTACTTGTGATTCAACACAGGCTTTCTGGAAGCTTGCAAGAGGACTCATGGTTTAATGCAGGAGACTCCATCCAAATGGCTGAGGCATGAGAGTACAGAAGGATAGCTGTAGTCAGAGCTTTTACAAAGTATAGAGAAAGCCACTAAATTTGTGATTCAGAGAAAACTTCACAGAATGGGTGGCATTGTGCTTGATATTGGGGGTGAAGGAGGCATTTTTCAGATGGAGAAGGAAGCATTGCAGGAACAGGCAGAGGCCTGGACAGTGTAGAGGGAGCACAGTGGGAAGATGGGCCAGGCCTGTTGGGGAGGAATGTAGGCAGCATTGAATGGAGGACAGAAGGTGGGGATGAGTCAGGTGGAGAGAATGGTATGAGGAGCTTGAACTGCGGTGGAAAGTCAACATGTGGCCAGCTTATGAGCAATCTGCCAGGCCATCCCTTGGGAGATTTTTATGACCTGACTTCTTAGAGCCTTTGCTCTGCTAAACTGTGATGTGAATAGGCACCAGGGGGCTGTAGCTTGCGCTTTTCCCAAGCCTGATGACTATGCACAGGGCTTCCGTGGAACTCACCTGGGCAATACTCAAGCATCCTAGGAGGGTGACTCCAAGCACCGTAGGAGAGTGTTCCTTTGTGCCTGGAGACTGACGACATATTTTGCCACAAGGCGTTTCTTCCTTTAATAATTTATAAACTGTCTCCTTTTATCTATAGAAACATAAAGCTTTTAGAGCTGGCGAAAACCTTAAAGATCATATAATCCAAACCCAAACAGAAAGCCAGAGAGAAAATATCACTGAGCTGATCAGGAGTAGATGTGAATTAGAATTCAAGTCTTTGAACTTTAAGACCATAAAGATTTAAGGTACTTTCAATATAAAAACAATACCGTAGAACAGTTAAAATCAATGAACAATAATTTTGTGAAAGAAGCTAGTTCATTGTAGCAATCATCCGGGATAAAGGCATTCTAGCTGATTAAGAACTAAATTTAATTTAATATAAATTTATTTATTTAATTTTATTCTTTTCTTTCTTTATTTATTATCATCATAATCTTGTTTATATTACATTGAATCACATATAACTTTACAGTGTATTACATTTCTTTTTCCAGAGGGAATGCCATGCATGTCGGTCAATACAGAGACATTAAAATCCCCACTTCATCATTCAATATCTTTTCATTGTTTTTCCCAATCATTATTATTATTATTCTAATTTTTTTTAGAGGTTTTTTGCTATAGGGCGCGTGCGTTTGCCGGAAAGACAGAGAGAGACAGAGAGACAGAAAGCGAGAAATCACCCCCCAGGGGGGATGGCCACGCCGCAATCCCTTCTCCTCCATTCTCCTCTTGGGATCTTGGGCATGCACGCACATGTGCTCAGCATGAGTTTAAGCCGCTGGGTCTGGGACTTGAACCGCGGTGGACTACATGGGAGTCCAGCAACATAGTCATTATGCTAACTGCTAGTCCCTCCAATTTTCTTTTTAACCAATCAATCACTATTTCTTATTTTGCTTGTAAAAAGACTTTTCCCAACATGAAATGCTTCTCAGACAATCCAGTTGAGAATACTATACATATCATCACTAACAGGTAATAAACCATATCTGTGTCCCACTAATGTCATGCCTCTCTATTTGTTCTCTTGCTATCTTTCTCTATACTTTTCTCTCCCCCACCCCCATTCCACACTGTCTTATCCTTGTTAAGTATTTTCACTACTTTTATGTCCTCCGATATTTTGCTCTCTACCATAGAGTGAGGATAGTCAGTATACATTAAGTGGATACATACAATATCTTTCTTTCATAGCCTGGCTTACTTCCCTCAGCAATAGATCCTCCATATCTGACCACTTTCTATCAAATTCCAGGGTCTTGTAATTTAATATAAATTTAGTCCTGAGCTTCCTGCCCCTTCTTCCAAGCAGAGAGATGTGATAGTCTATATGTTTTTCTCTTTGTTTTTTAATTTAAGATGTGGCAAAATGTAGCATAGAAATAAAGAAATTATATTTCCACCAGAAGCAAGTGGAACTGAACAATTCCATAGCCCTCAGTAATTTACTCCACAAACGTGCAGATCCTACAAAAGGTCCCGGAAACTGAGTTTCTTAGATGCTCACTGTCTAGTGGGAGATGAACAGTTAAAATCTCATAAGGGTGGTACTGAGGGAGTGTGGAGAGAGGGTCATAACCTATGATGGGAGAGGGGGCTTTCTTAGAGGGTTGTGATTACAATAGTCACTCCTAACGGTGAGGGAGTCTGTTGGTCAAGAAAGGATTCGTGAGGGGCTGACAGGTGGTGTGGTGGTTAAGGTGCTGGACTACCATGTGGCCGACCATGGTTCGAGACCTGGATTTGGTGGTTTGTTTTCTCTCTTCTCCCCTCCCCCTCGGTTGCTCTGTTGTCAAATTAAAAAAATGATGAATAAAATAAAATAATTCTTTTTTTAAAAAAGAATTATTTTATTTAACTTTATTTATTTATACACTTTTAATTTGACCAGAGAGAGAGAGAGAGAGAGAGAGAGAGAGAGAGAGAGAGAGAAAGGAGCCACCAGGTTCAGGACTTGAACCGTAGTTACCCATGTGGGAATCCAGCACCTTTAACCACCACGGCATCTGCTGGTCCCAAAATAAAATAATTCTTAAAGAAAAAAGAAAGTATTAGTAGTTGAGACTGGATTCGAAACGGAGAGTACCCTTGCGAATGCAGGGAGGCTGGCAAAAGCCTGGTGAGTTTAGGGGCTGTCATGTGTTCAGATTGCCTAGAATGATATTCGGGCTGCTGGGCAGAGTGACCAGTAAGAGACACTAAGTCAATCTGTTGTGTAGTTGACTATTATGACGAATACCGCCTGCCACAGATGAGAGCACTTTCTTTTTCACCCGTAGCCCTGTGCCGATTTAAGAAGCAAATGAGTACTTCCCTTATTTTCAGGGGTGGTATCCAGCTGAATTCCTGACATTTAGACTTTGGTGCAAGGTCAAGGTCAGAGTTGGCTGGGGAGAGGGAAGGGAGTGCATGGATGTGGAGCAGGTGGGCACAGAGCAAGGGGGCCATGGAGACTGGAATGTATCATGTCTCACCTTGCCTTGAGCTGTCTCCATAGTCCTCTTTGAAACCACAGAGAAGTGAGATCACTGCCAGCTGATGACATATACCTTCCAGGTGGACGCTGACTCGTCTAGATGCTTTTCCATGGGCGTGGTTAATCGAGGGGAGTGGGATGTCCTATCATGCAGCATAAAAATGTCTTGATGGGGTGGAGGTGGACTTGGGCTGGGGAGAAGGGAGCAGGTCAGAGCACACCTGGTGATGAAGTCTGAGTTCAGGAGAAGGGGCTACACAGACAGAGGGTGTGTGTGTGTGCATGTGTGTGTAGAAGTGAATTCACTTTGCCTGGCTCACCCTTTGTCAGTGGTCAGGGGTGAATTTTCGGGGACCAGACATGCACTGGCCCATACAGGGCTGGCCTGTTTATTATTTCATCTGCTTCATGTGCTCACCCTGCGAGGGAGGGACTTTTCTAATAGGTGACAACACCAGGGCTGAAAGACTCCGTGGGTCCCAACAGGGCTCGGCAGGATGACTTGTCTGTGCCTCTTTTACTTGCCCTTCTTCAACATGCCCACAGAAGAGGCTCACCCCTTCAGTGCCAGCTTTCGTTGAAGGCACAGGATGGCCTTCCTGACTCCCACAGCAGGTACTTTCCCTCCCATCCCCAAGTACCTGCCATTCAGACCCCTGAGAAGGACTCACTGTGGGCTCTTCTGCACTGCAGATGCCTTCTGCAGTGCCTGGAGCATCCAAACATTTTTCTTTCTTAAGTAAACAATGGTGGACTTTTGGGATAAATTCGGCGATTTAAAAGTGATTAAAAAGCTAAGCTGCTAGGTGTGATTTGGGAGCATAAAGGTGCTGATAAAATGTAAATATTTTAAGGATAATCTTAGATTTTACATTAAAAGTGAATTGTGTATAAAAATTACCTTCCTCCTCCACTTGAAAACGGCAGTATGGACAAATGCTTTGTATCTTCTTCCATAGGAGAGTGGACAGAATTGGGGAAACCGAAGTGCCATAGGATTGGGGAAAGGGGACCCCCAAACAAAGACAACTTGCATCTCCACCTTGCCTTCCATGAGCCAAATAAAAATGCTGGAGTCTGTGGTCCCCAGGCCTCTGAAGGCAGACGCTCTGACCTCAGTTTCTCCTCTGCCTCTCTTGCCTGGTGCTACGGTCTAAGCTGGGCCCAATCTCACTCTAAGATGCAGGTTTCACCCCCTTCTGGAGGCTCAGATGATGCTGTAAGCTTCACTCCCTTTCCTCTGGCTTTCAGAGGGTTTTTGATTAAACACTAGAAACCCCACAGACACCAGAAGGTACTTGCATGAGGTCAGGAAAAGGTCTTTCTCCTTTCTTATACACCGCTTTGCCCCACTCCTTCCAGTGCGCCTGACCCAGAGCCTAGAACTTCAGGATGGGTAGTCTGACTAGGCACAAGGCTGAGGAGAGGTCAGCGGTGCAGAGCTGGGGGCAGTTGGCAGAGCGCTGATGGGGGCTGGGAACCCAGGGAATACTGGGCGCCTACAGCCTGGAGCAGCTGGCTCCAAGGAATTACTGCACGTCTGCACAACTTAAAAATCTGCAGTTTGGGGGCGGGAGGGGGAGCGTGGGGGTGGGTCCCCGAGCGTCCCATTTCTCCTCCGGGCTGGGGCTGTTGACTGAGCGTTCTGGCTGAGTGCAGAGAGGCCGGCAATGCCTCCAGGACCACACGCTGCCCTCGCCGAGGTCCTGGTTTGTTCTTCAGCCTCGGCCAAGGACATCTCCCTCTGATTCCCTCTTCCAAGACATCCTTCAGAAGGAGATCCGAGTCGTTCCCTTCTACATACAAGGCACATATGCTTGTGCATGTGGACTGAAGGGAGCACAGCCACCTCTTCTGACTTGGTAAGTTGAGGAAATGGAACAGACCATATTGTTCTGCTGTGTGCGTGAGTCTTCAGGCAGCGAGGTTGGTGGCAAACATTGGCAGGAGCTGGGACTGCTTCCTCCGCACTTTGCAAAGAAGTTGGGGCCTCGCGACTTCCTAAGAAAATCCTGGCAAATCTGCAAAGCGTTGCTTGGGCCGGGACTTTCGAGAGGTGGTTGCCCGAGCTGCCGGGGTCGCAGGGGAGGTCATCTGTTTCTGGCAGCGCTGTAGTGCTCCCAGCCCCGGAGGGCGCGCGGGTGGGAGGCGCGGGAAGCGTTCCAGTGCCCATTTGGACAGGACAGGCAGCTCCCGGGGGTGACTCTGCACTTGGGCCTGGGCTGGGGCGCGCTTCTGCAGGGCAGTGTTTCTTCCCATCCATCTGTCTGTCTCGTGGTCTGACTCCAGCAATCCACAACTGCCCGCGTCTGAGCGCAGTGCCCTCGGCCGGGGGCGCCGGCCCCGACCAACCGACTGACCGACCGACCGACCGACGCGGGGCACCAGCTCTCCTCGCCGCCGCCGCGGCGGGCGCGGGGCCGCGCGGCGAGGCCTGATCCCTGCAGCGCGGGGGGGCGGCGTCGCAGAGCTGAGCGAGCCAGACGCGCCCGGACTCCTGCAGGTACCCACTTGCGTCCCCACCTCCCGGAGCACTCTGGAGACTTCTCCGTGCTATCCCGCAACTTTACCGCACCTGCAGCACCTTTTGCTGCCCCAGACCGCGGTGGTCTAGGTCGTGGGTGCACGACTCCGCTGGTCTACACTGCAGGGTGTTGGCATCCTGCTGGGCGCCTGAGTCGCAGCACCTCCCACCCTTCCGTACTCCGAGCTCGCCGTCGCTGGAGCTCTAAGGCTCCGCCTGTTGCGCGAGCTGAGGGCAGCCGAAACGATGTGTGCGTCTTTTGAAAAACCACAGGGAAGGGTTTTAGGGTCGGTTTTCGGGGCGTGGGATTGGGTGGGCTGGAGGACAGTATAGAGGCGGGAGAATCGAAGAGCTACGGAAAGGCGGCACCTCGGGAAGGGGCATCCCTAGGGCGTTTCCTTAGCCGGGAAGCCGTTCCTTCTCTTCCTCGAGAGGAGGCGCTTTCCTGGCGTTTGTAAGCCTTTACCCGGCCGCCTGCTCCGCCCTCTTCCCTGTCATTCCTCTCCTCCCCTCTGCTCTGCCAGGCGCCCTGCAACAGTTGCAGGGAAGGGAGCATCGCTCGCTCCTGCCCTGGCGCTGCGCTGCGCCCAGGGACTGCCGGTGCTCTCCAGGTGGGGCCGGCTTGGGGCTGACTGGGCGGGTGTGGAGTGGCCTGCACTGTCCGCGTTTGGATCAGCGGCAGTGGTCGGGTGGTGCCCTGGGTCAGGAACTCCTCTGTTCCGCGTCCCTCAGGATGGCAGCCTGACCTCTGAGCACCTGGGCTGTAAGGCAGTCAGACTTGCCAGCAGGGGCCGCGGCGAGCTGGGCCAGGCGCCTTTCGCATTGCAGGGCTTGTTCTGCGTCCGGTTGCACAGACCCTCCACTCAGCACCCCACCGCACCCGCATTCCCTCCAAGCCCCGTCTCTCCCCGCCACTCGTCCATTCTCGTCCGTTTTGGAAAAGGAGTACCTTGCATTCTCAGTATCTCCCCCAATCTCTGCTGGGAAGACAGAGCCAACAGCTTAACTTCAGCTGTTTGCCAAGGGGTCCGGGAAAAGCAAAGAATTACCTCCATCCACCAGGAAGACCTTGGGCTCTAGTTTTGTGCCAAGGCGTGAAGGAGGGGGGCGGTGGGGCTGCCTCTTATAGTACTCCCAGAGAGCAGGTTTGCGGTTCGCCTCGGCTGTCGGCTTTTCCTTCTTTCTTCTCTGGTCTTTCACCCTACTCTCTGAGGAGAGTGTGACAGCTGAGCAAAACCAGATCAGAAACCTTTCCCATCCCTTTTCATGTATTTGCTTAAGTGATTTGCCTAACCCTTCGCTTAGAACTGATAAATTACTCCTAGTTGCCCCTCTTCTTAGACTACTTGCAAATACTGCCCAGGTAAACAGGAAGCAAGCGTTGTCCTGGGCACCTGCCCCCTCCATAAAGGCATGTCCTAGTCCTCTCCTCCCCACACACCTGGGGCTGAAGAGGGTGGCTTTGATCTGTGGCTGAACTTGGTGTAATTGTGTAGGTCCTTCTTACCTGTGAACTCCTTGAGGACATTGATTAACACGGTATGCGTTTACAACCAGCCCACTTCTGCAAAGCCTAGGGCTGCACTCTGGGGGAAGATAGAGAAATTGGCATGTTTCTGCTTCGGTTCCTCTTTCTTACCAGATTTTTTTTTTTTCCTGCTCTAAAATGAAGTTTGTCAGTCCAGAACTAGGAATTGGGCAAGGAAGAAGGTGAGGCTGATGTGCTTAAAATCTCTGAGTCCGAAGCATATTATAGATATTCTAAGGAGAACTGTGGGATCTGTTTTAATTTAATCTTCTGTATGAACTATTCATGCTTCAATCAAGCTGTTGATGAATGCAGCCAAAGTACGGTTTTGCTGGTCAGGTGTATGGGAGCAAGTTGGGAGATCAGAGAAACAGTCTCACCACGTTCAGAAATATTAAAATATTAAAAATCCAATGCTATGAAGCTTGAGTTTGCCAGCCAAGCCCCAACTAAATTTCTTTTTCTTCTTTTTTTTCCCTTTCTTTCTTTTTTTCCCCCCCCCCCCCACCGAAACAGGAAAGGGAAGAGTGGGGCCTCAAGCCCCTTCCTTGGACTTCAGTGAGTTTTGCCCACATGCCCATCTGTGTAATCCTTCACAGACGCTGGCTCCTTGTGTTCCACCTCAGATCTCAGTCTGTCCTGTGTCTGGCCTTTGGGGTTGGAATGTGTATCAGCACTGTAGGGTTCTCCTCCTCCTCTTCCTCCTGGCTGCTGGAGCCAGTGTGTAGATGGAATCTCCCTAGGTGCATCCTGATTCAATGAAAGGCCAACAGGACAAGTTAGGCCT
>NW_006159501.1:1077281-1081473 GCF_000334495.1 Tupaia belangeri chinensis | reverse complement strand
CCTGCTGAAAAGAAAGACAGGTCTCCAGAATAGGTGGAGGCGGAGGGGAATGTGGGTGTGTTATTGGCTCTGCTTATCAGGTGTCAGGATGATAGATCCTGCCTTCACAGCTTCCTAACTGGTGACTTTGTACGAGTTATTCACACAAGTTACTGTGTGAGAGACCTGCAAGGAGATGTCATAGAGAACAAATCAGTGTGTGAGGACTGAGTGCCAGTCCTGCTTTCTGATTTCTGCTTCTCTATGGCCCTTTGATCGACCTAAATCACTTTACTTCTCTGGGTCTTTATCTGTTCAGCTACAAGGATCTAGATCTTTAATATTTATTGTCACCTGATTCTGGGCACTAAAAGTTTTTACACGTGTTAACTCATTTCATCTCAGTGACAACCTTAGAAGGTGGCTTCTATCATTATTCCATTTTAGATGAGGAAAAAGAGACAAACTGAGTAACTTGTACAACATCACCAGTTACGGAGATGCGCAGGCAGGATTCTACCCCCGCAGTCTGGCTGCAGAGTCACTGGGGGCATTGTCTCTCTTTCCTCTTCCAGCTACAACACTGTGCCCTGTGCACAGGAGGAGCTCAGACTGGGTTTGTTGAGCAGTGACAGGCACAGGCAGCTTACAGTCGTCAAGTGACTCATGTCTCGGCCTTAAATGGAACCATGAAGGCTACATTAAAAAAAAGTTCTTTCTCTTTGCCTTTGCTAAAATAGTGTGTGCTTTTCAATGGAATTTTTTTTTTGAGAGTTTTTTTTTTTTTTTTTTTTTTGTATAGGGCACATATGCTCACCAGAAAGACAGAAAGAGACAGAGAGACAGAAAGGGAGAAATCACCCCCCAGGGGGTATGGCCACACTGCAATCCCTTCTCCTCCATTCTCCTCTTGGGATCTTGGGCATGCACGCACACACGCCCAGCATGAATTTAAGCCACTGTGTTCAGGATTTGAACCGCGGTCAACTACATGGAAGTCCAGCAATGTAGCCATTACACCAACTGCTGGTCCCGCTTTTCAGTGGAATCCTGCCAAGCTGGTCAGGGAAAAGGAAAACAGTATAAAGATCACAGGACTGGGTGAACATGGTTATTTCCAGATAATGTGTTTATCAGTGTGAGAAATCCAGAAAAATCACAGAACACTTTGCACTGAGTCAGATCTGTCAAATAAGTCAACCAGTACCCAACCCACAAGTATTTACTGTGTGGGTGCCATGTGCCTAGTACTGCAGGCATGGAGGAAGGAAGAATCTAAGACATGGTATTCAAGATTGAATTTACTGTGGATCTGGAGGCTCAAGATTAATAAGCACAAAAGAAGACAATACAAGATGCTATTTGACTCAGTCACATTTGTATGGCCTATTGTAGTTTGTATAAACTTCCACAGGAGTTATCTCACTTCAGTCCTTATAAAGACTGAGCATTATAACTGATAGGTAGGACGGGTTTGGAAGCACATGTTGCTGATGAAGAAAATAAAGCAAAGCGAGCCTTTGTCTGAGACATAGCTGGGATTTCCTGACTCCAAGTCCAGCATCTTTCTGTCTTACTTTTATCTGGTGCTGAGGGATGAAACAAGATTACGGTGAGATTGCAGGAGTTGTTAGAAGTTGCTCATTTGAATTTTATCCTGAAACTGGCTTTTGCTTTCTGGTCTTGACTATGCAGAGTGCTAGGTGGGACAAGAGGAAGAGAGTAAATGGGAGCAAAGAAAGAGGAGAAGAAGAGTTTTTATTTTATTTATTTATTTTTATTATTTTCTTTTTCCAGAAACCTGCTACTATGGGGGACATGGAGTGACTATCCAATTATGATGAACACAATAACAATGTTTAGAATGTGCAGTAAAATGTAGAAGCTGATGCAAAATTCTTGTCCTTGTCTTTATCGTTTTTCTACATTAACTTTTGGAACTTTGCAGCACACACACATTATACAAATAACTGTATTTAATATGCTAAAATAGTTACCACACTAGGTTGTAGAATAATGCAGGCAAGGGGTTCTCACTGTCTTTGGAGTTATTGCACTATAATTTTCTTGGAGGAGACATTGTGCAAATATTGCCCTTAATTTCACAAATTTAAAAATGATAAATATTTAAGATCTGCTTTTAACTAGTGATGTTATAGTTAAGCAGTTAATGTTGACAGCAGCAGGCTTCAGTGAGCTTGCCAAAATCCCAAAAGAGTAAAGTATTCTGCTGACTGTCCTACTGATCAGTCAACTGAGCACTTACCACATGCTCACCAAAGTTGACATAATGTTTATACTTATGTGCGTGTGTATATATACACACACACATGCATACATATATATTCTTCACATATTCAAATAAGTACAAGCCTTTGTTCAACAAGTATTTGAGTACTTACCTGGTGATATATATTATGCTATGTGCTGGGTATACTGTGTAAAGGAAACACATGGGAGTGTTGAGAGGGGGGTGGGAAGAGAGATAGAGGTTAAACAAATAAATGCAAAATTTGGGTGGTGGTAAGTGCTCTAAAGTACTTCTTGGGAGAAGTGGTGGGTAGGGTGCTAGCTTACATGGTAGGGTCAGAAAAGACCTTTCTGATGAAGAAATGATTCATTCTGAGGGATGAATAGGAGTTCATCAAATGAAGAGTAGGAGAAAGGGAACTCCAGGCTGAGGATTCTAAGGCAGAAATGTGCACTGAGCATTGTAGAAACTTCAGGAGGAAAAGGTTGGGGAAAATGGAAGGAAGATGGAGAAGGGAATAGGAGCCAAATCATGTTGCACCCTTCAGGCCAAGTTCAGGGTCATATATTTTATCCTGAGGGCTGTGCAAAAGAATGAATGGATTTGTAGAACCCAATTTGTATTTATACAAAATTGCCTATGAAGGCTATAAAGAATAGATAAAAGAATAGATTGCAAAGCTGTAAGCATCAGAATTGGGAGCCTAGTTTGGAGACATGTTGCAAATGTGGGACCTTAAAACTTGGTTGGAAAATGGATAGATTTTTTTTCTTTCTTCTGTTCAGTTGTGAGTTTCTGGTTGTAATCCCTTTTCAGATGTATAATTTGTAAATATTCTCTCCCATTCTGTAGTTGTCTCTTTATTCTGATGACTGTTTTCTTTGCTATGTAGACACTTTGTAGTTTGATGTAATTCTATCCATCTATTTTTACTTTTATTACTTATGCTTTTGAGGCCTTATCCAAATAGTCTTTGCCCAGTCTGGTAGCATTTATACTGTTTACTTCTAATAGTTTCATGGTTTTGGGTCTTACGTTGAAGTGTTTATTCCATTCTGAGTTGATTTTTGTATATGGTAAAAGATAGGAGATCTAGTGTCATTCTTTTGGATATGGACTTCCAATTTTATGTTTTCAACACAAAGTAATGATAAATGTTGAGATGACTGGTATGTTAATTGCTCTGATTTGATCACATTACATTGTATTTATGTACTGAAAAATCACACCATACCCCATAAATATGTAAAGTTATGTGTCAGTTAAAAATAAAATATTAAAAAATAAAAAAAAACAATGAATAGAGGTGAGGAAGCAGAAATCAAACATGTATAACTTTTAGCATGGTTATCAAGGGAATAGAGAGACAGGGTGTGTGTGGGAGTAGATTTGTTGTCTATGCATGTCTCTGTGGGAGATGACTTTGGCTGAGGTTAAGGAGCTGAAGCCAGCTCTGTGGTAAATCAACATGTACACACACACACACACAACTCATACACTACAAGAGCTGAGTCCAGTTCTTTAGTAAATCGACATACACACATCTCTGTGTGAAGAGTTATATGGTACTAGCTAGCAATTCCAGAAGACTAGACATTTGAATGCTAGTTCTGACTCTTTCTCCAATTCTGGGTACTACTGAGCATATTACTTGTCCTTCCTTGTTTTTTCCCCATCCATAATCTGGTGAGTTTCTAATTTTTAAAAAAGTATGAAATATTTTCTTTCTTTTTTCCTTTCTCTTTGTTTCTTTGTTTTTCTCCTTCCTTCCTTCCTTCCTTCCTTCCTTCCTTCCTTCCTTCCTTCCTTCCTTCCTTCCTCTCTCTCTCTATTTCTTCTTTCTTTCTTTCTTTCTTTCTTTCTTTCTTTCTTTCTTTCTTTCTTTCTTTCTTTCTTTCTTTCTTTCTTCCTTCCTTCCTTCCTTCCTTCCTTCCTTCCTTCCTTCCTTCCTTCCTTCCTTCC
>NW_006159501.1:1075727-1077185 GCF_000334495.1 Tupaia belangeri chinensis | reverse complement strand
TTTCCTCTTTTTTTTTTTTTTTTTTTTTTTTTTCAAAGAACTATTTATTTGCTTTCCTTCATCTTTTTGGCCTGCCATAATGGTGCACATGAATGTCCCAGCTGAGGCACTCAAGAGCATCAACAATGTGCCAAAAAGAGAGACAAATGCCAAGTTCTTATTAGGCCAGGCTCCAAAGTCATTGTCTGGTTTCTAACTGTGATGATGATGCATGGTTACATTGGCGGATTCAAAATCATTGAAGACTACGGAGCTTTCTAGATCTTAATAGAATCCATCCTCATTGGTTGTCTTTGTTATTATATTATATTCTTCTCATAGATATCTTATAAAACAATGTCTGTCTTCTGAGAATCTATGTATATCAGTGAGAGTTCTCCAGAGAAACAGAATCACAAGGATGTGTATGTAAGTAGAAAGAGATATAAGGAATTGGCTTATACAATTATGAAGACTGGTGAGCCCCAAATCTACAGATAGGCTAGCAGGCTGGACATTCAGGACTGTGTTCCAGATCAAGTCTGGAGAAAGTCTGTTGTACAACCAGGAAGAGCTGATGTTGCAATGAAGCCCAAGGGAGTCTGTTGAAGAATTCTCTTTTTGGGGAAAGTTCAGCCTTTTATTTTATCTTATTTTTTATTATTTTCTTCTTCTTTTAAGTTTGTTTTGTTTTATTTATTCTATGAGAGAGAGAAAGAAAAAGAAGTGAGGAAGAGAGACAGGCACTCCTAACAGGGTACTCATGCTCTGATCCACACTCAGCCTCAGTCGGCCTGGAACATAGACACGTGTGCATGACTGGTGTGTAAAGAGAGAACTCTGGGCACGAACCAGGACATTCCCATATGGGTCCAGCCTCATAGAGCAATGCGTTACCACTGTCTTACAGCAGTCAGCCCAGACCAGTCTTTTTGTTCTACAAGAGGGCTTCAAAAAGTTCATGAAAAAATGGAGTTAAAGTGTGAGTTTATTTTGGTGTAAGGAATTTTAAAACCCATGCATAGCTTTCTCACAATATGCACTTGTCATTAACTTTTTGAAGACCCCTTGCATTTAGGCTTTCAACTGATTTGATGAGGTCCACCCTCTGATTTGATGAGGACAATCTGCTTTACTCAAGTTCAATAATTTAAATGTTAATCTCAGCCAGTCCTCACAGAATCACCAAAAATAATGTTCAACCAAATATCTGAGCACCCTGTGGTCCAGTCAAGTTGATACATAAAATTCATCATCACATCTTATTTAGCAGAAGGTGCTGGAGAGTGTAAATAAGGCCATATAATTGAAAGTTACTCTGAAGATAGGTAAAGTCATTTACTAGCTCTAGAAGACTATTTTGGAATGGTAACTTAAGTACTGGCAACTAATTGGTGTGTTGAAATTAAAGAAGACTAAATTTCTGGTTTTGAACCTGTATCTCTCTCTCTCTCTCTCTCTCTCTCTCTCTCTCTCTAT
>NW_006159501.1:1064473-1072454 GCF_000334495.1 Tupaia belangeri chinensis | reverse complement strand
TCCTTCTTTCTTTCTTTCTTTCTTTCTTTCTTTCTTTCTTTCTTTCTTTCTTTCTTTCTTTCTTTCTTTTCTTTCTTTCTTTCTTTCTTTCTTCCTTCCTTCCTTCTTCTCCTTCTTCTTTCTTTTTTTTTTTTTTTTCAAAGAACTATTTATTTGCTTTCCTTCATCATTTTGGGCTGCCATAATGGTGCACATGAATGTCCCAGCTGAGGCACTCAAGAGCATCAACAATGTGCCAAAAAGAGAGACAAATGCCAAGTTCTTATTAGGCCAGGCTCCAAAGTCATTGTCTGGTTTCTAACTGTGATGATGATGCATGGTTACATTGGCGGATTCAAAATCATTGAAGACTACGGAGCTTTCTAGATCTTAATAGAATCCATCCTCATTGGTTGTCTTTGTTATTATATTATATTCTTCTCATAGATATCTTATAAAACAATGTCTGTCTTCTGAGAATCTATGTATATCAGTGAGAGTTCTCCAGAGAAACAGAATCACAAGGATGTGTATGTAAGTAGAAAGAGATATAAGGAATTGGCTTATACAATTATGAAGACTGGTGAGCCCCAAATCTACAGATAGGCTAGCAGGCTGGACATTCAGGACTGTGTTCCAGATCAAGTCTGGAGAAAGTCTGTTGTACAACCAGGAAGAGCTGATGTTGCAATGAAGCCCAAGGGAGTCTGTTGAAGAATTCTCTTTTTGGGGAAAGTTCAGCCTTTTATTTTATCTTATTTTTTATTATTTTCTTCTTCTTTTAAGTTTGTTTTGTTTTATTTATTCTATGAGAGAGAGAAAGAAAAAGAAAGAAAAAGGAAGAGAGACAGGCACTCCTAACAGGGTACTCATGCTCTGATCCACACCCAGCCTCAGTCGGCCTGGAACATAGACACGTGTGCATGACTGGTGTGTAAAGAGAGAACTCTGGGCACGAACCAGGACATTCCCATATGGGTCCAGCCTCATAGAGCAATGCGTTACCACTGTCTTACAGCAGTCAGCCCAGACCAGTCTTTTTGTTCTACAAGAGGGCTTCAAAAAGTTCATGAAAAAATGGAGTTAAAGTGTGAGTTTATTTTGGTGTAAGGAATTTTAAAACCCATGCATAGCTTTCTCACAATATGCACTTGTCATTAACTTTTTGAAGACCCCTTGCATTTAGGCTTTCAACTGATTTGATGAGGTCCACCCTCTGATTTGATGAGGGGCTTTCAACTGATTTGATGAGGTCCACCCTCATTAGGGAGAACAATCTGCTTTACTCAAGTTCAATAATTTAAATGTTAATCTCAGCCAGTCCTCACAGAATCACCAAAAATAATGTTCAACCAAATATCTGAGCACCCTGTGGTCCAGTCAAGTTGATACATAAAATTCATCATCACATCTTATTTAGCAGAAGGTGCTGGAGAGTGTAAATAAGGCCATATAATTGAAAGTTACTCTGAAGATAGGTAAAGTCATTTACTAGCTCTAGAAGACTATTTTGGAATGGTAACTTAAGTACTGGCAACTAATTGGTGTGTTGAAATTAAAGAACACTAAATTTCTGGCTTTATATATACATATATATATTTAAAATATATATACATATATATATATTAAACTTTTTAATCTGCCTTGGATTGGTTTGGCTTTCCTAGGCTTTGACGGATGTGTGAAAGTGAACCTAAAAACATTTCTTGTGATTTACTTGAGGTTAAAAAAAATGTAATTGGCTAAAGAGATGGGATAACTTTGTGGTTAAAGACTGTGGTTTGGGGAACCAGCAGTTAGCATAATGGCTATGTCGCTGGATTCCCACATAGTCGACTGTGGTTCGCGTCCCAGACCCGGTGACTTAAAACTCACGCTGGGCGCATGTGTGTGCGTGCCCAAGATCCCGAGAGGAGAATGGAGACGAAGGGATTGCGGCGTGACAATCCCCCCTGGGGGGCGATTTCTCACTTTCTGTCTCTATGTCTCTCTCTGTCTGTCTGGCGAGCGCATGCGCCCTATAGCGAAAATCTCTCCAAAAAAAAAGACTGTGGTTTGTAGATTTGGATTGCAAGGAGATGCCTGGGTTCTGGCAAGGGTATTTTCAGCATTCTCGTCTCTGAGTTCAATAAACCATACCTTTGAGTAGTGTTTTTCTTGTGGGTTTTCAAGATTTCACTCTTCTAAGCATAATACTTTCATGATTCTGGTTTTTTAAGTGTGGTACCTTCATGAAGACACTGACATGACACTCTTGTCCTCCACCCCTTGGTGATTGGACATTGCCTGGCCAAGATTCATCCCTAGACCTGTGTTTCCAAGTTGAGCCATCTTGTCTCCTCTGGGCTAACAGTATGAAAGGAAAGTGCCATGTGTGGCAGTGTTCATCTAGCTGTCCAATTACCTATCTATTATCTACCCACCTATCATGTTTGTTGAAGTATAAAAAGATATTGATGCCCCGATACCTTCTCATAATCTCCTTAAATTGTGAATTTAACAAAGTAGGTCCTTTTGTGATACAAAAATTGGAGTCTTGTGAAATTCTTATGATGCCTGAGAACTTTGCCTTTGAAACAGATTCCCCAACTTCTCAATCTAATAGAAATTGAATGTCAGCTAGTGCATTTTTTTTGGTGGTGAGCACTGACTTTTTTTGTCCCAGCTCCTCTAGACTTGAATTTTACAAGTTGCCATAGTGTACCTTCTCATCTAATATCGTTTGTATGGGGATTTGAAATAAAGAGTATAGGACATACAATTATATACTGTGACTCTAAATGCTATGGTTTTGCTTTTAGTTGCTTTTTACCAGTTGGTCCCTATCACACACATCAACAGAGTGAAGGATATACCAGCAAGCATTGTTTTCCAACCCTTCATTTGTAAGTTAGTGCGAGCATTCACAAATATCTCTCATGCAAAAAACAAAAACAAAAACAAAAACAAAAAACCAAATAACTCTCATGCAACCATTGTTAGTCACTGGGGTTAGATTCAGACTGTCCCTTACCCCACCACAAGTAGATTTAAGTTATAATGAGTGAGCAATGAGATGGTTTTGAGTCTTCAGATCTGAGCACTATGTGGTGTATAAGGGAGAAGAGATGTTTTTTCTCATAGGAACCGACTCACGTATTTGGTCCACACGCCCATACACACAAACACACACGCTAGAGGAGACAGAGTGTTCACCCGTATGGACTGCTTAGGTGATACGACATAAGTCAGACAAACTCCAAAAGCGTATGGTAGTATTTTCCCCCTCAAGTTTATGCAATGAACAGCAATAATCTTTCCATACCCTGTTTGCACCATCCTATTGTGGACTTCTGAAACAACTTCCTCTGGCTGTGTGTTTGGAATTTTCTTGGTTTAACTAACTCGAAGTAAGAAACTCACAGACATGGGAACTTTGACCAGAAATATCAGGTAGAGAAAGCCATACTTCACTCCTGGGTAACTGAAGTTTGTTTGTTTTTCAAGTGCGTATTCCTATTTACGATGGAGTTATGGCTTCTCATTAGTGTGGCAGAAGAAAAAGAAATGTCAGGCATCAGGAACAGAACAAAATGAACTATCTGAGTGACAGAAGCCCCTTGCTCCAGTGCCTTTCTCTGGTGCATACAACCAAAGATGATGCTTCAAGCTCTGTCCTGCAGCTTGGTCCTGAGCTGCCAGATGCCACTGCTGGCCTGGCTTGAGGTGTGAGTGATTTCAGGTGGTCTCCTTTTTTTCCTTCCATGGCTATTTCGTTTCATTCTTCTTTTTTGGGGAAACTTGGAAACTCAGAAGTGGGTATATTTAGGAAATGGAGCACAGAAAGGAGAGGTGTGAGAATTAATTTTAATAAGTCAAATTGAAAGGTTTTTTTTGGACATGCATTGCCTCAGGGCTCTCATCATTTTATAATTGTTTATCATATTGATGAAATATAGAATTAGTCATAACAAATAGTTCTGGGCAAGGTGTTTTAAAAAAATCTTCCCATGTGGGACTGGTGCATAGATTAAATAAGCCTAAAAGTATAAAAAGAGTAGTGAATGCTTAAGGGAGTCAGATTCTACATGGCCAACCGTAGTTTGAACCCTTGCCTAATTGCTTGAAAAACATGCTGGGCATGTGTGTGTACATGCCCCAAATCCTTACAGGATGGAGGAGAAGAGGTTGTAGCAGGACCATGCTTTATCACCCCTCTGTTTTTCTGTCTCTCTGGGGAGCACATTTGTTCTCTAGCAATTAAAAACAAAGACAAAACCAAAAAAACTTCACAGGATGTTTTCTAGAACCCAAATGAATATGTCTGTGAAACCTAAACACATATTTCTCCATGTTCCAAATAATTGACTAGATCCTATATAAATTGTCATATTTATTTATTTTTACCTTTAAAAAAGTTAAATAAGGGCCAGCTGAATTGCACATGACTGACTATGAGGTTTGAGTCCTGGGCCTGGAGACTTGAAAAACACAGTAGGCACATATAGGTGTGTGCTCAGAATCCTGAGAGAATGGAGAAGGAATTGCAGCATGGTCATCCCTTCTGGGACTTGCTATCTCTCTGTCTCTCCAGAGAGTGCATGCCCTATAGCAACAATAACGACCAAAATAGTTAAGTAAAACTTCTTTCTCCCATGAAATAGTCTTTGTAGCAACTTACAACAATATATTCTTAACCTTCTGAGAGTTTTGTTGTAAATATGCTTGGGTTTATATGTTGGCAAAAGCACGCCGTTTCTTCCTAGCAACAATAAATATCTTTCTGAAATGTTCTGGGAATGCCATAACATGTCAGGTGCTCAGACTGGGTACAGGGAAACAGTAACTTAGCCAGTGTCCTGGAGCCCCCAGGAAGGACAATGTTGTGCAAAGCCCTCTCCTTCCCCCCACTTCCAGAAGCCTTCTGCACTCCAGTTTGAACAGGAAAATCCTTGTCAATAACCTTTAAGTAGAACGTGTATTTAGTCATACTTTTTCCAGACATCCCACTTGTCTACTGTGTCAGGCACTGAGATCACTGTGTCAGTAACATTGCTAAGGAATGGGGATTCTGCAAGCACAAAGGAGAGGTGCCTGCCTAGTATTAGATGTGTATGTGTGTGTGTGTGTGTGTTCAGGGAGAAGGGAGTGCACAAATAGAAAATGCCCTGAAAGAGATGATTTCTTGTGATTCTTATCATAGCTGATAGGAATTAGCTGGAAAAGAAGGGAGAACACTCCAGTTTGAGAGAATGGCCTTGATGAGGTTTGGAAGAGAGTGTGCGCAGCATGGTTGGGAAGGGTAAATAATTTTCAGGAACAAGGTAGAGGGGTATGAAGAAGACTGCTGGATGCTAAGGCCAGATGGTCAGGGAATGTTCTTGCTTGACATTTGAGGAGTTTACACTCTGTCCTGAAAATGCTGAGGAGTTATTGAAGGTTTATGCAGGGTATTGCTGCATTCTGAATACGGCTTTGAAAAAGTTCTCTGGCTGTCTGTGAAGAGGGAATGGGCATCAGTGAGAGGCAAAGGAAATGGGGTTAATGACTTGTCCACTGGTGTGATTCTGGGGGTACTGGAGAGGGGATTCTGTCACCCAGATAGCTAACTTATTCTGTTCTTTGATGCCAGAAATTTCTTAGACTTCAGTATTCTCTTTCTCTCTCTCTCTTTCTTAAGCTCAGGAATAGATGGGACCAGCAGTTAGCATAATGGCTATGTTGCTGAATTCCCATGTAGTCAACCGTGGTTTGAGTCCCGGACCTGGTGGCTTAAACTCACGCTGGACACGTGTGCGTGCGTGCCTGCCCAAGATCCCGAGAAGACAATGGAGGAGAAGGGATTGCAGTGTGGCCATTCCCCCTGGGGGATGATTTCTTGCTTTCTGTCTCTCTCTGTCTCTGTCTTTCTGGCTAGTGCACATGCCCTATAGCAAAAACCTCTCAAAAAAAAAAAAAAAAAAAAAAAAAAGAAAACCCTTTGGGGAAATTAAAAAAAAAAAAAAAAAAAGAATAGAGAACTCTTTGGGAAAGTTGAGTGACATTTTGGCTATACATCTGTTTCCTCTTCCTGAAGCTTCCAATTCCCTTTGGGTAATTACCCTTTATGAATATTGTTCTGGCAGCATGGTAACTGCTGAACATGTCCCTGGAGGTTCCTTCTGCCAGCTTTGTCCTGTCCCTGCCCCAGTATGGTCATGGGGTAGGGCGGTGGCAAAGCTCAGCTAAGCAGACCATCTGTGAGCTGAGGGTTAAGGATGGAAGAGACATTGGAGTGAGTGTCTTCCTGTGATGTTTTCCTGATGAGACCTTTCCTTCCAGGAGCCCTGTAGTTTCAGGTCCTAAGGAAGGGGTCTGGCTCCTGTCTGTCCTAGCTGTGGCTCTTGAGTTCTCTTTGGTTTTAAGAGCTTCATGTAGCTCTCTGAAAGAATCGTCTTTTGAGTTAATCACAACCAGGGGGTGCTGAAGGACATTCTGAGCAGTTAGAACTTGGAATTGTGAGAAGTTGGGGACAATTTGGAGAATTTCAAGTATTTCTTTATGGCTCACATTCAATTGAACACTTACTATGTCCCAAGGACAGAGAGCTTTATTTCTGTTATCTCTTTTTAATCCTCATAACTGCTCTATGTAGTTATGATATTCAGTGCAGATGCTTTATAAATGAGGAAACTGAAGCTCAGAGAACTTAAATGACTTGTCCAAGGTCACATAACTATTGAGCAATGAGGCTGGAATTCCCACTCAAGCATTCTGATCCAGCTTACCCTAAAGGCTGAAGGAGCCATCAGAGGATGTTGAGGCTGGTGTGTGTATGTGTGTGTATGCGTGTATGTGTGTGTGATATAACCTAATGCAATGTGCATTTTAAAGGTAACTAGCTTATTGTGAAGGAAGAATTTGAGGGTAGGGAATGTGAGTAGGCCTAAGGCAGGGTGGATAGTTTGGAGTCTAGTGTGTTGAACCAGTGCCCGTCCTCAGTGCTGACTGAGTGCCAGCTGGCTTGTGTGGTGAGGGAAAGGGAGGAGTCTGGGATGATCTCCAGTGTCTTCCTTGAGAAGCAGGTATGGTGGGTGTAGAAAATGAAGGGAAGGTTTGGGCATGTTTATTTTAAGGTCCCAAAGGGACATGTCTAGGAAGGAGTTATATGAACCTGGAATGCAGGAGAGAGACCTGGGCAGGAGATACATATCTGGGTTTCATAGATAGCTATGGTTAGATGATATGGCTTGGGAGAGGGGTAGATGGGCAAGGAGAAACCCAAAGGGGGTGAGGAGCGGTAGGGAGATGATACAACTGGAGGTCTGCAAATCGTTTCCAGGCTACACATTTGCTTGGCTGGGATTACAATATTAAAACATAAAAAAAGATAGTTGCCAATATTTTAAAATTTGGGAAAGCTCTCATAAATATAAGATTGGGCTGTTCTTGATACACTGGGTGATCTGACCTCTTGATGCCCGTAGTGAGGGACAGCTGCCAGCTGGAGTCCCTTTTCAGCTTTGTCCCCCAGGTTGGTGCTTTCTGGTTTATTGCAGTGGCCAGGTTTCCTCTTCCTCTCACTTTGGGCACCTGCATGACCCCTGGAGATATTTTATTTTGTGACCTCAGATTTAGGGTCTGAAAGAGGGAGTAGAGTTAGAGGGAGTAGAGTTTCATAAGAAACTAAAAATGAGTAGTTAGATTAGTAGGAGAGAAAAAGAGTGAGGGTGGTAGGGGAGGTTGGAAATCACCGATACTGTGGACAGGAAAATTGGGTACAGACTGAGAAGTGTCTTGAGTTTAGTCACCTGGAGGTGCCCTTGCAAAAACACTTAGTAGGGTGTTAGGTCAAGAATAGTAGGCTAATGGACCAGCAAGTAGTGTGGATATTAAGGCATTTGGATTCTGCATGGCTGATCCTACAATTCAAGTCTTGGACCCAGAGGCTTGAAATACACTCCGACTGTGTGTACCTGTGTGCCCCAAATCCTGAGACGAGAGTGGAGGAGAAGGGATTGCAGTGTAGTCCCCGCCCCCCCCC